>NC_086449.1:623660331-623978248 GCF_028390025.1 Pseudophryne corroboree | reverse complement strand
GCCTTCTGGGGAAGATGGTGGCCTCGTATGAGGCTCTGGATTATGGGAGGTTTCACGCTCGGTCCTTCCAACTGGATCTCCTGGACAAGTGGTCGGGATCCCATTTACACATGCACCAGAGAATACGTCTGTCACCAAAGGCCAGGATTTCACTCCTCTGGTGGCTGCAATTACCTCACCTTCTGGAGGGCCATAGGTTTGAAATTCAGGACTGGATCCTTCTAACCATGGATGAAAGTCTCCTGTGCTGGGGCGCAGTCACTCAAAGGGTAACCTTCCAAGGAAGGTGGTCAAGTCTGGAAGCCGGCCTGCCAATAAACATTCTGGAACTAAGAGACATCTACAACGGTCTTCTACAAGCGGCCCATCTTCTGAAAAATTGGGCCATTCAAGTGCAGTCGGACAATTTGACAACAGTGGCTTACATAAACCGACAGGGCGAAACGAAGACCAGAGCTGCAATGGCAGAGGTAACAAGAATCATCCTCTGGGCAGAAAAGCACGCATTGGCACTGTCAGCTATCTTCATTCCGGGAGTAGACAACTGGGAAGTGGACTTCCTCAGCAGGCACGACCGCCATCCAGGGGAGTGGGGTCTCCACCCGGAGGTGTTCAAGGAGGTAACAAATTTGGGGCATACCCCAGATCGACACGATGGCCTCTCATCTCAACAAGAAGCTTTGGCGGTATTGTTCCAGGTCAAGGGACTCGCAAGCAGTGGCGGTGGACACCCTAGTTACTCTGTGGGTGTTCCAGTCGGTGTTTCCTCCACTTCCACTCATACCAAGGGTTCTAAAACTCATAAGGAGAACAAGAGTTCAAGCGATCCTCATTGCTCCAGACTGGCCAAGAAGGGCTTGGTACGCGGATCTTCTGGATCTACTGCTAGAAGAGCCGAGGCCTCTTCCTCTTTGGGAGGACATGCTGCAGCAGGGTCCGTTCGCCTATCAAGATTAACGTGGCTACGTTTGACGGCATGGAGGTTGTATGCCTGATACTAGCTCGAAAGGGCATTCCGAACAAGGTTATTCCTACCCTGATACAGGCTAGGAAAGGAGTAATGTCTAAACATTACCATCAAATTTGGAAATAATATGTATCTTGGTGTGAGTCCAAGAAATTTCCTGCGTTGGAGTTTCAACTGGGACGGTTTCTCCTCTTCATACAAGCAGGTGTGGATATGGGCCTGAAGTTGGGATCTGTGAAGGTCCAGATTTCAACCCTATCCATTTTCTTTCAGAAACAATTGGCTGCCCTCCCTGAGGTTCAGACCTTTTTAAAAGGAGCTCTGCACATCCAACCTCCCTTTATACCGCCTACGGCACCTTGGGACCTTAACGTGGTGTTGCAGTTCCTCCAATCTGACTGGTTTGAGCCTCTACAGGAGGTTGAGGTCAAATTTCTTATGTTTAAGGCTGTCACATTGTTGGCCTTAGCTTCTGCTAGACGTGTGTCAGAATTGGGGGCTTTGTCTTGTAAGAGCTCATACTTGATCTTCCACGAAGATAGGGCGGAACTCCGGACACGTCAGCAGTTTCTTACGAAGGTTGTGTCGGCATTTCATATCAACCAACCTATTGTGGTGCCAGTGGCTACTGACTCCTCAATTTCATCAAAGTCCTTGGATGTTGTAAGGGCTCTGAAAATCTATGTAAGGAGGACTGCTCGTCACAGGAAATCAGACTCTCTGTTTGTCCTGTATGATCCCAAGAAAATTGGGTGTCCTGCTTCTAAGCAGATGATCTCCCGCTGGATCAGGTTCACTATCCAGCATGCATATTCTACGGCAGGCTTGCAGTGTCCTACGTCTGTCAAGGCCCACTCTACTCGTAAGGTGGGGTCTTCCTGGGCGGCTGCCCGGGGTGTCTCGGCGTTACAATTTTGCCGAGCTGCAACTTGGTCTGGGTCGAACACATTTGCAAAGTTCTCCAAGTTTGTTACTTTGGCCTCTGATGATTTGAAGTTCAGTCAATCAGTTCTGCAGGAGCCTCCGCGCTCTCCCTCCCATTCTGGGAGCTTTGGTACATCCCCATGGTACTAATGTGGACCCCAGCATCCTCTAGGACGTAAGAGAAAATAGGATTTTGGTTACCTACCGGTAAATCCTTTTCTCGTAGTCCGTAGAGGATGCTGGGCGTCCGTCCAGCGCTTCGTTTTCGTGCTTTCATTATTTGGTTCAGTACAACTTCGTTTTAGTTGAGTACTGCATTGTTACTTGGTAAGTAATGTTTCAGCGGTTGCTGAGTTTTCAAGCTAAGTTAGCTTGATGTGCCTTGTATGTGTGAGCTGGTGTGAATCTTGCCGCTATCTGTGTTAAATCCTTCTCTCAAAGATGTCCGTCTCCTCGGACAGAGTTTCTAGACTGAGTCTGGTAGGAGGGTCATAGAGGGAGGCGCCAGCCCACACTCTCAAACTCTTAAAGTGCCAATTGCTCCTGGTGGACCCGTCTATACTCCATGGTACTAATGTGGACCCCAGCATCCTCTACGGACTACGAGAAAAGGATTTACTGGTAGGTAACCAAAATCCTATTTTATATTTACAGTAAAATCATATTATGCGGGCTGCTGCCGCGCAGCACCGACCTGCACATGGATGCGTGTAAAAATATGTTTAATAGTACAGGGGCATCCTCCGGCAGCGGCGGTAACCGTAACCCCCGGGTCCAGGCAGTCCCTGTGTCTGACCTGTGACGTGTCGTGTGACGCACGACGCTACGCTCGGCATCACCCACCCACCCTTCCCTGTTTGTCCCTACCTGCTGTGGCGTAGCATCCTCCTTTGAAGAATAGGCAGTCTGTGGGCAGACCAGTCCAGGAGATAGGGAGCAGCACAGCAGTGGCCTGAAAGACAGGACAGGAACCGCTTGTGCTGCTGGGTGACAGACAGGATTGTGCTTTGGCGGTGAGTCAGTGCCATGTTTTTTTTCTTGCACACTGAGTAACTATGGCCCCATTTTTCAATTTGTTGTAGTGTTTTAAACTTATGTTCTGTATTATGTGTGACATGAAAAATGGGGGCCATAGGCCACACAAAGTCAGTGCTGCTGGGGGGTATGATGCACAAAGTAGTTGTTTGTGGTGCATATTGCAGTGCTGGGGGAGGGTGGGTCAGGGGGCAAGGGGGGATGGGCAAGGGGCCCGCAGAGATATCAGTGTACTTGGCCCCAAGATTTCTGTTGCCGGCCCTGGCACTAGTACAACACTCTATTATAGAGATTTACAAACTAGGTTTCATTTCTGATGGTTTCTGTCCAATATACTTGAACCGAATTCTCAGTGCAAGAACGTAGGCGATTTCAGTGATATTAACGACCAACAATATTATCTTTGATCGATTTTTTTACAACGATTTTTGCATACACACTGGACGATATCTATGGGCAATTTGGACGATATGACACTACATTACATCTATATTGTCCAAATTGGCTTGCATGTATAAACGATGATAGACCAACGATGAACGACTGCGTGGACGCGATATGAACAATTTATTGTTCAGTTTTGAATATTGTTCATATCGATCATCGATGTCGCCAAGTGTGTAGGGCCCTTTACATGTCTCCATTTTGTGGGTGGGAACAGATTACTCATGACAGATCCATTTTAAAAGAAAACTATAAGATCATTTAAGGTGTTGGAAACAAAGGGGGTAATTCAGACCTGATCGCTCGCTAGCATTTTTTGCAGCGCTGCGATCAGGTCAGAACTGCGTATGTGTATGCACTGCAATGTGCAGGCGCGTCACACAGGTACAAAGTGGTTCGTTGCTCTGCGATGGGTTTGTGCGAAGGATCCATTTGCATGGGCGATCGCAAGGAGATTGACAGGAAGAAGGCGTTTGTGGATGTCAACTGACTGTTTTCTGGGAGTGGTTGGAAAAACGCAGGCATTCCCAAGCGTTTGCAGGGCGGGTGTCTGATGTCAATTCCCATCCTGGACAGGCTGAAGTGATCGCAGCGGCTGAGTAAGTCCTGGGCTACTTTTTGTACCGCTCGGCTGCACATGTGATCGCACACTTGCATGGCTAAAATACACTCCCCGGTGGGCGGCGACTATGTGAACGCAGAACTGCAAAAAACAGCTAGCGAGTGATCAGGTCTGAATTACCCCCAAAGTTTCTTAGGTATAATCCTCCATATTTGGGAAGTGCTTTTGTGCATCTAATTGAAAGATTTAACAGCCATTTTCAAAAATTGTACGCCCTGATAATGCTTCCTGAGGTGAGCAAGAACTCTGACCTTCTGCTGTAAGTCACTAAATGTTTCAGGCTTATGACGAGTGGAAATTGTTCACCAAGTCATGGCACCACAAGGCATCCATACCACAGTGCTCAAAGACTCAAGTTATTGTCACCCAGATTTGCAAAAGTGTTTAATCCTAAAACATAATTTATGGTTTTGTCATAAGTAAAATGTAAATACAACATTGTATCATGTAAAAAAATGAGACATTTCTTTCTGTGACATTTTAATGCTGAAAAATGCTTTTTGAAATATACCTTAGTGACTTCATCATTATTAATATTAAGCTGATGTTTTGATGAATATTACTATAAAAGTAACATCAGAAAGTTATAAGAATTTTCATACAATCAAACAAGAAACGTATCTAAGCACCAGGACCAGACCTACTACCCCGCTGGCAGAGAACATTAGGACTGCCCCGAGCCTACCCCTCAATGTGCGCAGGGAGCACTGAGGGGAGAGCACCAGGACCAGGCCTACTACCCCGCTGGCAGAGAACATTAGGACTGCCCCCGGGCCTACCCCTCAAGGTGAGCAGGGAGCACTGGGGGGGAGAGCACCAGGACCAGGCCTACTACCCCGCTGGCAGAGAACATTAGGACTGCCCCCAGGCCTACCCCTCAATGTGAGCAGGGAGCACTGGGGGAAGAGCACCAGGACCAGGCCTACTACCCCGCTGGCAGAGAACATTAGGACTGCCCCGGGCCTACCCCTCAAGGTGAGCAGGGAGCACTGGGGGGAGAGCACCAGGACCAGGCCTACTACCCCGCTGGCAGAGAACATTAGGACTGCCCCCGGGCCTACCCCTCAATGTGAGCAGGGAGCACTGGGGGAAGAGCACCAGGACCAGGCCTACTACCCCGCTGGCAGAGAACATCAGGACTGCCCCGGGCCTACCCCTCAAGGTGAGCAGGGAGCACTGGGGGGAGAGCACCAGGACCAGGCCTACTACCCCGCTGGCAGAGAACATTAGGACTGCCCCCGGGCCTACCCTTCAAGGTGAGCAGGGAGCACTGGGGGGAGAGCACCAGGACCAGGCCTACTACCCCGCTGGCAGAGAACATTAGGACTGCCCCCGGGCCTACCCTTCAAGGTGAGCAGGGAGCACTGGGGGGAGAGCACCAGGACCAGGCCTACTACCCCGCTGGCAGAGAACATTAGGACTGCCCCCGGGCCTACCCTTCAAGGTGAGCAGGGAGCACTGGGGGGGGAGAGCACCAGTACCAGGCCTACTACCCCGCTGGCAGAGAACATTAGGACTGCCCCCGGGCCTACCCCTCAAGGTGAGCAGGGAGCACTGGGGGGGAGAGCACCAGGACCAGGCCTACTAACCCGCTGGCAGAGAACATTAGGACTGCCCCCGGGCCTACCCCTCAAGGCAGAGGCGTAACAAGGGTAGGGTGAGTGGGGCACGTGCCCTGGGCGCCTTGGCAGGCCCAGGAGAGGGGGGCGCCGCCGGCGGCCTCGCCCCCATCACGCCGAAATGTGAGGGGAGGAGAGCGCAGCGTCTCTCCCTCCCCCCACCGCCTCCAGAGCACTAGCAGCGCTGCCAGCAGCGCTGCGTGTGTCCGTTCTCCGGCGTTAGCCAATCAGAGCTGGCGAACCGGCACCACACAGCCGCCGGAGACCTGGAGCGGTGAGGGGAAGGAGAGGCGCTGCGCTCTCCTCCCCTCACAGGCACAACAGGCGGTGAGTGACCGGGGGGGGGAGGGCGCACAGTGGGGCATGTATCTGGCACAGTGGGGCACAGTGGGGCATGTATCTGGCACAGTGGGGCACAGTAGGGCATGTATCTGGCACAGTGGGGCACAGTAGGGCATGTATCTAGCACAGTGGGGCATGTATCTGGCACAGTGAGGCACAGTGGGGCATGTATCTGGCACAGTGGGGCATGTATCTGGCACAGTGGGGCACAGTGGGGCATGTATCTGGCACAGTGGGGCATGTATCTGGCACAGTGGGGCAATGTATCTGGCACTGTGGGGCAATGTAACTGGCACTGTGGGGCAATGTATCTGGCACTGTGGGGCAATGTAACTGGCACAGTGGGGCATGTATCTGGCACTGTGGGGCAATGTATCTGGCAATGTAACTGGCACTGTGGGGAAATCTATCTGGCAATGTAACTGGCACTGTGGGGCAATTTATCTGGCACTGTGGGGCATGTATCTGGCACTGTGGGGCATGTATCTGGCATTGTGGGGCATGTATCTGGCATTGTGGGGCATGTAACTGGCACTGTGGGGCAATGTAACTGGCACTGTGGGCCATTTTCAGTGGCCACACCCCTTCTGGTGCGTGGCCACACCCCTTCTGCTTCTTTTGCTGTTTTTTTTTTTTTGGGGGGGGCGCCATTTTCCATCTTGCCCTGGGCTCCAAAAACCCTAGCTACGCCTCTGCCTCAAGGTGAGCAGGGAGCACTGGGGGGGAGAGCACCACGACCAGGCCTACTACCCCACTGGCAGAGAACATTAGGACTGCCCCCGGGCCTACCCCTCAAGGTGAGCAGGGTGCACTGGGGGGAGAGCACCAGGACCAGGCCTACTACCCCACTGGCAGAGAACATTAGGACTGCCCCCGGGCCTACCCCTCAATGTGAGCAGGGAGCACTGAGGGGGAGAGCAACAGGACCAGGCCTACTACCACGCTGGCAGAGAACATTAGGACTGCCCCCGGGCCTACCCCACAAAGTGAACAGGGAGCACTGGGGGGGAGAGCACCAGGACCAGGCCTACTACCACGCTGGCAGAGAACATTAGGACTGCCCCCGGGCCTACCCCTCAATGTGAGCAGGTAGCACTGAGGGGGAGAGCAACAGGACCAGGCCTACTACCCCGCTGGCAGAGAACATTAGGACTGCCCCCGGGCCTACCCCTCAAGGTGAACAGGGAGCACTGGGGGGAGAGGACCAGGCCTACTACCCCACTGGCAGAGAACATTAGGACTGCCCCGGGCCTACCCCACAAGGTGAGCAGGGAGCACTGGGACCAGGCCCAGCAGGGACATTTCTATTGGACTTTAGTGTGCTCCCCACATTTTTCACACCCACCCGTACTGCTTCTATGAGCCAGGATAATTTCCCTGCTTTCGTTGGTACCTACAAAGGTGTTCTCACCATGTGACTTTAAAAAAAATAAATTATTACTGCATACTTCCACCCTACTGTGTGGTATTCCTGTAGGGCCGTGATGGCTAACCTATGACACGCGTGTCACTCGTGACACGCCGAGGTACTTTGACTGACACGCCTGTTGGTACTGCCCTTTGGTTACATGTGCCGCTCTGCTCCAATCCCTGCTTGTTGCGTCATGTGCCGCTCTGCTCCAATCCCTGCTTGTTGCGTGCTTGTTGCGTGGTGTCACCACTGGCGCTGGCGCGAGAGCTCTGCAGAGAACCGGTCGGAAGAACGCTACAGGAGGAAAAGAGATCGGCGAGGTCCACATCCCTGTAGACAGCCAAGTAAGGTGGCCTTCCGATCCCCACATCCTGCACCTGCAGGCCTGAGACCCGGGAGACGAGTTTCACAGCCCTGCGTGATCACCCCAGCCCAGTCCGTCATAAACAGCGCAGGAGGACTTGCGATAAGCAGCATTGTGTGGCTATCCTGTGAGTGCAATCATTACGTAGTGTAGTGCTTTAATTTATTCTTTGTTCTTCGGGAGGGCTTGCCACCTAGCAACAGCAGGTGGGTAGGTAGCAAGCCTTCCCGGAATTTGCTCAGGCAGAGGAGAGTGAATAAAAGAAATTCACTCTCCCTGCCTATAAAACGGACCCGGTGCGCGCAGGCACGTGCACGTTAGGTCACGTGCACGCTCGCGGCTACGTGCACGCGCACGCCGGGCCCGCTGATCAGATTTTTCCTGTCAGCATAGATGGAGGACTCAGTTTCTGTCACAGCGACAGATTCCTTTAATATGTCCTCTGCTGCTGGCAGTGTTCAGGGGAAGAGAGCCCATAAAAGGGCAAGGTCTTCCTCTTCTGACTCCTCTGAGGAAATTATTAATTATAAAAGGAAAAAGGTAGCCCCAGCTAGGGACCTGCACTCCTCCAGCTCCTCAGAGTCTGAGGTAAATAATAAGCCTGAGGATGCTGCCATCTCTTCTTCCAGCTCGGAAAGCCCAAAGGCACATAAGAGAAAGCACAAAACTAAAAATAAAGGTAAACTTTATCCCAGGGACACCTTTTCAGGTGATATTCCCCCATTCCCTGGTATTGTCCGGAGCAAACAACAATCTAGTGCTCGGAGCAAGCACACACCTTTTGCCGTAGCTGGCAAGCCACTTCTGTCCGTAGCCGACAGTCCACAGGGGCCCGTACACAGGTTATGGGGTCACCCGTCAAAGAGTCACACCTATCCCCTAAAAATACTTCCACAGTAGACTGGGAATCAGAGGAAGTCACGAGAACATCTGCCTCATCCCAGCGTGGTGAATTTAGTGAAATACAGATGGCTAGAGTAGCTCTAGCAGGGAAAGCTCCACCATCAAAATTGTATTCCACACACTGGGCCCTAAAATGCGACTCAGAAGTCCAGAAGTTTGCACAACTGGCTTTTAGAGCAACTCTCATTAAAGAAGATGAGTTGGTACTGCGTTCCCATACGGGGCTACCCGATGTACCAGCGTTATTCACCCCTAACATTGACCCAGCATTAACCTCTATTGTGGCAGACAAAAGGCAAAATGACGCCACAGACCGTATGTTAAAAAAGATACAGTACAAAATAGCGGATGCAGCCGGTCCCCTGCTGTTTGTACTAGATAAAGCAGAAAGAGAGGGCGAGTCCAGTATCTCCCTAGATCCCTTAGTGGCGTCAAAACTAGCCCTACTTAAGGCCATTAGCAGAGCTACTCTAATAATAGGCCAAACCTTTAATAATATCACCAATATCCGCAGAGCAAGGTGGTTAAGTACCACAGGGTTATCTGATTTAGCACCAAAATCCCTAGCGTTTCCTAACCTCTCCGACGCCAACCTATTCGGTCCGCAGTTTATAGAGGAGGTCAAAATTTGCCACAAAGCCCGAAAATCCTTTTCTGACCATAAAAAGGGCGACAAAAGCTTCAAGAGGCACTTTCCCCAAGGGGGTCGGAACTTCAAAAGCCGCAGGTCCGACCCGAGACTTCCAAGGCACAAGAGGAGGCCATAGAGGAGGTTTCAGCAACAGACCTAGAGACAACTCTAGAGCATCAACCTCAGGCGCAAGAAACAACGCCAGGAAAGGCCACAACTACGGCGAGTTTACCCATACACCTTTCTCCCCACAAAACTCTCAGGGAGTCATATCCAGAATAGGTGGTTACTAAGAACTATCCGATCCGGTCTATGTCTCCCCTTAATAAGTTTTCCTCACCAGATACCCCAAATTACGGGTACAAGAAATTGCAGTCCCCTGTTGTACGAGGTACTGACAAAAGCCGTAGACCAGGAAAAAATAGAGCTGGCTGATCCCACGGCAAAAGGCTGGACTAGCCACCTATTTCAGGTAACAAAACAGGACGGTTCAATAAGACCGATACTGAAGTAAATGCGTTAAATCGCTATCTAAAAACAAAAAGGTTTCGTATGGAAGGAATAGCGGACATTCCCTATCTACTCACAAGGGACTGTTTCTGTATAAAATTATATTTAAAAGAAGCCTTCCATTTTATTTCAGTTTACCCCAATCACAGACGTCTTCTCAGATTCTATTGGAGAGACGGATTATACCAATGGACGGTCATGGTATTCGGCCTTTCTTCCGCCCCTTATACCTTTACACGAGTTATGAAAGCAGTGGTGTCTCACCTACGTCAGCACAGTGTTCATTGCATTATCTACCTCGACGACATGTTGCTCGTGCACTCAAATCTCGAGGCCTTAGCGAGGCACAGAGAGTTAACCCTTTCCTTATTAACCAGCTTGGGGTTCATAGTAAATGCGCAAAAGTCAATATTGATGCCAATCAAAACGATTACTTTCCTAGGATTCGACCTAGATATCCATTCTTTCTCACTAGGCGTACCAATACAGAAATGGCTAGAGACAAAAAACTACATATTTACAATCTCCCAAAAATGCAGAATGTCTCTCCGCACGTTAGCAGGGATCATTGGAAAAATGATTGCAATGTCCCCTGGCTTTCGACATGTTCCTCTCTTTTGCAGAGAATTGCAGAGTCTTCTCAGGACTCAAATTCACTCAAATTACTCCTGGACAGACACAATTTGTGTTTCCCGAAGAGTAAGACAAGAACTGTCCACATGGAACAGTCTTCCTATTCCTCCCCCTCGCCCCCTCTTAGACGAGGTACCCTCAATGAAAATCACAACAGATGCGTCCCTAACCGGTTGGGGGGGGGGGGGAATCCCGACTGTTTATAAATGTTCTGGAATTAAGAGCAGCAAAATTAGCTCTCAGAGCTCTGGTACCCAGACATCTGAGGGGGTAGGCATCCAACTATGCTTGGACAACACTACTGCAGTATCTTACATCAACAAGATGGGGGGTACCAGATCAATATCTCTATGCAGGGAAGCATTAAAAATCTGCAGTTGGGCAGTTCAGAGGGACATAATTCTGACAGCTACCTACATACCAGGGGAACTGAATGAATTAGCGGATTCCCTATCCCGCGAGAAAATATCCCTGAATTCAGTAGCACTGAAAATACACATCTTTCAAAAAATAGTCCAGACCTTCGGAACCTTGGACACAGATCTGTTTGCGAGCCCCGCCAATGCATAGACCCCTCGCTTCGTATCCAGAATATGGACGAAGGGAGTCTGGAAAATGGATGCAATGTCCTTTCCCTGGACAGACCTATCCTGCCCCTATGCCTTTTCCCCTCCTGCTCTTCTACTGAAGGTCTTACAAAAGATCAGGGAGGACCATGTTCCTCAGATCATGTTGGTATATCCAGTATGGCCATCTAGGGTCTGGTTTCCCCTAATCAACCAATTACGTATAGGACCGAAAATTCCCCTAGGATTATCCACAGAGTGTTTCCAGGGAACCCTGGACATTCTTCAGACACTTCCCCAGTGCATGTGGATGGCAATATTACTGGGTTGCTAACATACGCTGCACTAGCATCTCCCACAAAAGCTCTTATCAATGCCTCCTTGTGGCTCCGTACGAGGGCCAGATACTGCACAATTATCAAGGAGTTTAACTACTGGCGCTCACAAGTCGCTTCTACCAGCCAATCAGCGTTACTACACATGGCGCTAGACTTCTTAGCATCAAAATACCACTCAGGTTTGGCCTCAGCCACTATTAAATCATATGGGTCCACTCTGGCCATTATGATCCCCAACCTAACAGACAATAAACTATATGTCCGCCTTTTAAGAGGTATATACCTCTCCAGATCCATTTTACCCAAAATACTCCCACACTTGGGACATTGAGCCGTTCCTCTCCTTCCTGGCATCCTGGGAAGCAAATTCCAACATTTACCTCCTATCTCGCAAGTTGGCGTCCTTATTGGCTCTGGCCATAGCGGCCAGTGGAACCGAACTGGCTCTCATTCACATATCCGATCCATGGTTTTCACAAACCCCAAAAGGCTTTCACATAATACTCAAAGGTCACACTAAAACTTCCTCAATTAATAATTCTATAGTCGAATTCGACATTGTACAGGATCTTTCAGAACCTCACCTATGCGTAGTCTCTTGCTTGTCCTCCTACTTGGCTCTGACAGCCCCTGTTAGAGACGAGATCACCCAGCTTTTCATCACTTGTAGGAAGCCATTTTGCCCCGCAAGGTCTTCTACCATCAGAGGGTGGGTTGTAGCATCCATGAAAGAGGCAGGAATAGATACTAACCAATTTAAATGCCACTCACTCCGGGAAGCAGCAGCCACAAAAGCGGCAGCTAAAGGTATACCTTTACAATCAATCATGCTGGCAGCAAGGTGGTCCTCAGCCCGTACTTTTGCTAAGCATTATTGGAGACCGACTTATCTACAAAAGATCGAGTTTCTCAGAAAACCACCAGGTATGTGGTAGTCTACCCACCTGCTGTTGCTAGGTGGCAAGCCTTCCAGAAGAACAAAAAACTAGTTTGCAGGAATCTATGACCTGCAAACTGGATTTGTTCTAGGGAACGGATTGCCACCTAGCAACAGCTCCCACCCTTCCCACCCTACTGTACTGTTGTTTCCTCTAGTACACCCGGGTCAGCCTCAAATATCTATTTTCTTTTTACTCCTGAAGGCGCAGCGAAGGGCCAAAAGAAGCCTCAACCAGCTACCAATAACGAGCAGAAGTAACCTTCACTTCTCATCATTGGAACTACTTTGTGCAGTTTAAAGCCAACAATGTCTCCACTGTTCTTCTACCTTCCAGTTTGAACAAACATGCATTCTCAGTCCTCTAGCTTGCATTTAAAGTTTAATAAACGTTCGTTTTTCTTGCTTGCATACACGGTAGTAACTGCATCCTTTTTTCCTTCCTTCAATCCTGATAGACACTCTCAGTAATGCGTCAACAGTCAGGCCAATACTTACTGTTCTTCTCTACTATCTCTGTAGAGGAAGGGTTTGCCACCAGCGAGCTTCCGGAAAAATCTGATCAGCGGGCCCAGCGTGCGCGTGCACATAGCCACGAGCGTGCACGTGACCTAACATGCACGTGCCCGCGGGCGTGCGCATGCACCGCGTCCATTTTATAGGCAGGAAGAGTGAATTTCTTTTATTCACTCTCCTCTGCCTCTGCAAATATCGGTAAAGGCTTGCTACCTACCCACCTGCTGTTGCTAGGTGGCAATCCGTTCCCTAGAACAAATCCAGTTTGCAGGTCATAGATTCCTGCAAACCAGTTTTGTACCAGGAGTCTGTCCAACAACACCATTACAGAGGTAATAAAGCATTTAATTTAATAGGTTTTTAATTACCTCTGTAACAGTGTTGTTGGACTGACTCCTGGTACAAAATAATATAAGTTAATTTCTGAATTTACCTTTTATATAAAATGCCATGATTTTTATTTATGTATTTTTGCAGCCCTGAGATGGATAATCCAAAAGATAAAAAAGCAAGATTGAATGAAAAAGGGAGTGGCAGTAGCAGACCCTTTCAAGACACATGGACAGAGATGTATGGCATTATAGACAGAAAAAAATGATCATTGTGTGTACTATGTAATGAGACAGTAGTAAGCAGAACGTGGAACATAAATAGACATTTTGAAACTAATCATCACCAGCTCTTAGAAAAAAGTCTGGATGAAAGGAAGGAATACATTTCTAGGCAGTTACACCTCTATAAGAGCCAATCAAAATCTCTCCTTAAATTTGTAAAAGGCTCTACACATTTAACATCAACAAGTTTATGCACTGCTCACTCCATAGCTCAGCATGGAAAAGCCCTCAGTAATGGAGAATTTATTAAAGACACTCTTCTAAGATGTGCACCAGTTTTATTTCACGATATGCAAAATAAACATGCTATTATTAAGCG
Organism: Pseudophryne corroboree; assembly: GCF_028390025.1. Lineage (NCBI taxonomy): Eukaryota > Metazoa > Chordata > Amphibia > Anura > Myobatrachidae > Pseudophryne > Pseudophryne corroboree. Next base: position 623,964,553 of record NC_086449.1, on the reverse strand, counting down.
AATTTCTGAGTTACCAATCAGTAGAAATGTCATCAAAGACAGAATAATGAGATTGGACACAAACATACAGCATCAGTTAAAAGGAGACTTAGATAATTGTAAATATTTTTTTATTTCTCTTGATGAAACTACTGATGTCACATCAAATGCTCGGTTGGCCATTATTGCTAGATATTCAGATGGCCTCACAATGAGAGAAGAGTTGATTAAGTTAGAATCAGTGCCAACAAGTACATCAGGGAAGGACATATGTAAGGTTGTTATACAAACATTCCGTGACCTAAACATTGATATGTGTAAAGTCGTGTCAGTGACGACAGATGAGGCACCTAATATGGTGGGAAAAAGTGTAGGATTTGTGAATTTGTTTATGGAAGCTATTGGACATCCACTTGTTCCTTTTCATTGTATTATCCATCAGGAGGTGTTGCCTGCCAAGGCAGGATTCACAGATTTAAATGATTTAATGTCAGTTGTAACAAAAATAGTGAATTTCATAGCTGCATGTCCCCTTCACAAGCGAGAATTTTCTGCACTTTTACAGGAAGTTGATTCAACCTACAGTGGACTGCTGATGTTCAATAATGTGAGGTGGATAAGCCGAGGAAAAGTTCTTGAGCGATTGTGGAGTGCTTTTCAGAAATTAAGCTTTTTCTTGAGAATAAGGATCTTGCAAAATTTCCTCAGCTCAATTATCATAAGTGGGTCAACACATTGATGTTTTTCACAGATATCTCTGTTCATATGAATGAGCTAAACTTAAAATTACAAGGTTTTGGCAAAAGTATTGATGTTATGTTTGGATACATAAAAGCCTTTCAAAGTAAACTTAAAATCTTTAAGCGAGATATAGAAAGTAAAACGTATAAGTATTTTCCACAAGTAAAAAAGTATTTTGAGAATGCATCACAACTGTCAGGTCTCTAGGTTTGTCTGTCCCCGGCGGGGGCGCTAGTGGGTCAGTGTTGGTCTGATGGATAAAACGTGGAGGCAATATAATAGTCCTGCGCATAGGCGCTGATGTTTTATTGTTAGTGAGCAGATCGGATAACACAGTATAAACAGAAAACCAGTAATGGAATGACAATGGTTGATAACTGAATTTAAATAGTGGAAGTCTCTTGCAAATGAAATGTGAAACAACAAAACTGAAGGCAGATGATATAACTAAAGTCCAATAGTACTTGATAGTACACAGTCTCGGTATAACGTAAGATAAAGTAACTTGAAAGGCAGAACTCCGGAATGTATAAGAAATACTCAGTCTCTATAAAGCACACAAGTCCAGATAGCTTTACTAGGCTCAAGCAGGAAACAGTCTCTAAGCCATCAATAGTAATACTGCTGAAATGCACAGATGGAATACAGATAGCCAGTGTACAAGTGAGATGGTAATACGAACACCTGAGGAGAGTCTCTGCTGCTGGTGATTGTGGCTGGATGGAATTGGAGTCCGGAGTTAACAGGAGAGCTGTGAGAATGAAGACTGGAACAAATGGAAGTAACAACGGGGATCGCTGGAAACAGGAACCAGAAGAACTAAGGCACACGGTGTGTGACTTGTTGTCCGAGGCAATGTGAGAGAGCCACAAGCTGGAAGTTATACCTCCTGCCCAGCAGTGATTGGACACAAACTGCAGGCGGAGATACAAGCCAGATTGAACATCAGAATCAGCTGCGTGCAGGTGTCATGGTAACGTCCACACAGGCTGGACATCGGCACGCCGCAAAACCCAGACAGGACCAGACTCAGGAGTACTCAGCAATGTGAAATAGAACGCTCGCGGTTACTACACCCATGCAGCCGCAACTGGGGACAAGACCTCCGGAGGCCCGCACACCAGCGCGCTGGTAAGTGAGATTTAGCAGAGCGCCGATTCCTGACAACAACTGTACAAAATGAAATAGAGCCCATGCACATGAAGTACCATGATATGTGAGTTGTGAACTCTTTACTTGACCAGTTCAGTGAAAGATATAATCAATTTAGAAGCCGTGAACAGACCAGTAAAATAATTAAGTATCCAAATGTAGTAGTCTACAGTACTTTAGAATTAAATAGTTTCAAATGGATGGAAATTGAGGATTTGGAGATGCAACTTGCCGAATTTCAAGACAGCATCTGGAGTCAAGTGTTTGTCGATTTGATGGCCAAACTTGAGAATCTGGAAAGAAATTGTTTGGAGAATGAAGAGTGCCACTACGAACAGGAAATTTGGAGTGCTTAGAACAGATTACCAGACACATTTAGTGCCCTGAAAAAACTAGGAATGGCTTTACTCCCAATTTTTCCCTCAACATACTTTTGTGAGACCTTATTCTCAGCATTAAATAATATTAAAACAAATAAAAGAAACAGACTGACAGATGAAGTTAGTAATGCTTGCTTGGCCCTGAAATGCACAAAACACAACCCTGCAATTGAAGATTTAACAAATGCAATTCAGCAACAGAAAAGTCACTAAGCCTGGTAAATCATTATTTGTTTTTTGCTTTTTGAACTAATAAATATAATAAATATATTAAAAATATAACTCTTTCTTTATTATGGCTGCAAATTTTACCAAATTATTGATAGCTCTTGAAGTGACACGCGACCCGAGGAAGGCTACACTTTTTTCCGATTTTCAACACTCCAAGCTGAAAAGGTTAGCCATCACTGCTGTAGGGTGTACCTCCACTTATTGCACACCCTGCCAGCAGCATCTTACGCAGTGCACCCTACATGCTTCCTCTGCGGGATGGATGTTCCTCATGTGGATTTTTCCATACAGGTTATATCATACGACTGCACATGTGTCCGTTTTCCCATATGTGCAAGGGGCTCGTGTATGGCTCACCCCCCACAGTGTAACCTTCGTAGTGTGCCTTACATGGCTGCCTCATCTGGTACGCTTGTGGATGGGATGAAAAATACATGGATCTGATGGTTCTGTTGGGACGCTGCCATCATCTCTTCTAGGGGTAATCCTACACAGTGCACCCAAGATGGCTGCCTCGCCTGGTACCTATGAGGGTGGAATGCACAACCCATGGCAGTTATTAATCAAAATGCCTTCATCAATTCTGCAGTATGATTACTCCGTGTGCTCTAGGTTTTCACACTCTATATTCACTATCACATGTACATGCACACACATTCGCACAACGGTTTTTGTGCTCACCATTCTGCGGGCTCAGTGGCTCGCTACGCTTGTCACAGGATCTATTCCCACTCTATGGGTGTCGTGAACAGCTACGAGTGGGAATATCCCGGGTGTGCCGGGATCCTGACAGCCGGCATTTTAACTGCATTCCCTTAACACAGCTGCAGAGAGCTTTATGAAATGAATCTTGGCCCTCAATCCGAGTTGTTCGCTCGGTAAATTTCATCGCATCGCAGCGATTTTTCGCTTAGTGCGCATGCGCAATGTCCGCACTGCGACTGCGCCAAGTAAATTTGCTATGAAGTTAGGATTTTTACTCACGGCTTTTTCTTCGCTCAGGCGATCGTAGTGTGATTGACAGGAAATGGGTGTTTCTGGGCGGAAACAGGCCGTTTTATGGGCGTGTGGGAAAAAACGCTACCGTTTCCGGAAAAAACGCAGGAGTGGCTGGAGAAACGGGGGAGTGTCTGGGCGAACGCTGGGTGTGTTTGTGACGTCAAACCAGGAACGACAAGCACTGAACTGATCGCAGATGCCGAGTAAGTCTGAAGCTACTCTGAAACTGCTAAGAAGTTTGTAATCGCAAAATTGCGAATACATCGTTCGCAATTTTAAGATGCTAAGATTCACTCCCAGTAGGCGGCGGCTTAGCGTGAGCAACTCTGCTAAAATCGCCTTGCGAGCGAACAACTCGGAATGACCTCCCTTGTTTGGCGTTCCACAAGCAATATGTAAAAAGTTTATCTACCATGGTATCTCCTACGTGGTATCACCTATAGCCCTGTGGATAGATAGATAGATAGATAGATAGATAGATAGATAGATAGATAGATAGATAGATAGATAGATACTAGATAGATAGATAGATAGATAGATAGATAGATAGATGGATGGATGGATAGATAGATACTAGATAGATAGATAGATGGATGGATGGATAGATAGATACTAGATAGATAGATAGATAGATAGATAAATAAAGAAAAAGTATTATTGGATATTGTAAAACCCTATAACATATATTATTCACAATAAAACTATTACATGATCAAATTGGATTTTAAAGGCAGTGTTCTATGTTGGAGATATATCTTCTGTACATTATGTGTTTGGTGAGTTTAGGTAAATGTCATATTTTATTGTATATTTGTATGTACATGTCAGTGTTTTTATTAGTTTTGTTACGTTGAGCCTTCCTCCCCACCTCCTCCTTTATTTTACACTTTCCAATTCCCTGCATATCCTCCCCCCGTTATTACAGCTGTAGGACTCTCTCCTATCTTACATGTCACAGTTTCCTGAAGCATTTTATTTGTGTCTTTCAACCATCATCATTCCCCAGCTCTGTCTGCCTTCTCCTTGTGAATTCCATCCCTTGGGATTCAGCAGAAGAGTGTCTTGCTCAGAGAGTCTATATTGAAACCACATCTAAAACTGTTTAGCTATGTTAATTTGCAGATAAACATATTTTCTGGCAATATTCCTCTTGACCTAGAAAATCTACTTTTATGAGATCTGATATCTAATGACAAGAAATATCAGTGTAATGCATGTTTATTTCATTTTCATTTGCAGCTTGATGTAATTGTGGATAACCTGATAACCTTTAGCTGCTGCTCAAACTAAAATCCACTTTTTTTGTTTAAACATTTTATTTAAGATTAAGGTATCCATTTTTTGCCATATTATTTTTAAACTTGCTTGTCCATTAATTTACAAAGATAATGTTGAGTGATTTGCATCACATGACCATTGCGGCACATGTGCAGTGTGACTTCGACGCACGAGCAGGCTTCCGATAATCGCTCAGCTGTGAAAATATCATGTTTGCGTACATTCCTGAATCCGGCACTTTGTTTGCACCTCTATAGGCTGCAAGTAAAAATCAGCTTCTAATTCATATCCACTCAGGGGTCATTTAATCACCACCAGGATGTTATCCCAGACAGCAAGGTGTTAAGGGGGGTACACACGGAGAGATCCGTTCTTAAAATCGAAGCAATCTAACAAGATTGCTTGGAAGTTAAGCACGGATCTCTCATGTGTATCCCCCACAGCGATAGCGATGCGCGGCCCAGCGTGTCGCTATCGCTGGTGCTAGACTGGCCTGCATGTAGGCACAATCTAGAATATCGCTGATTTCACCCGCTGGGTGAAATGAGCGTGCCCCTTTCTCAGCACACATCACACTGTGCTGAGCGGGGTGAGAGATGTGTGCTGAGCAGTCTGTGACAGATTGCTCAGCACACATCTCTCCCCGTGTGTACCCCCTTTACAGTACTGTTTTTGTCTCATTTTCTGGGTAACTTCTGTAGTATAAATGGGTGTAACCTTTTCCTGCCTGCTTTGGAGAACTGCATCTAAGCAGATATAAACAGACAGTTCTATTAGAGATGAGCGGGTTCGGTTTCTTTGAATCCGAACCCGCACGAACTTCACTTTTTTTTCCACGGGTCCGAGCGACTCGGATCTTCCCGCCTTGCTCGGTTAACCCGAGCGCGCCCGAACGTCATCATGACGCTGTCGGATTCTCGCGAGGCTCGGATTCTATCGCGAGACTCGGATTCTATATAAGGAGCCGCGCGTCGCCGCCATTTTCACTCGTGCATTGAGATTGATAGGGAGAGGACGTGTCTGGCGTCCTCTCCATTAGAATAGAGATAGATAGATTAGATAGAGAGAGATTGTGCAGAGTCGCAGACAGAGTTAGTTTACCACAGTCAGTGACCAGTGCAGTTGCTAGTTAACTTTTATTTAATATAATATATCCGTTCACTTCTCTCTGCTATATCCGTTCTCTGCCTGAAAAAAAAAACGATACACAGCACAGTCAGTCACACAGTGTGACTCAGTCTGTGTGCACTCAGCTCAGCCCAGTGTGCTGCACAGTCATCAATGTATAAATTAAAAGCTTATAATTAATTGTGGGGGAGACTGGGGAGCACTGCAGGTTGTTAGCAGGAGCCAGGAGTACAATTATATTAATTAACAGTGCACACTTTTGCTGCAGGAGTGGTGACCAGTGCCTGACCACCAGTATAGTATTGTTGTATACTACTAATATCTCTTTAAATATCAACCAGTCTATATTAGCAGCAGACACAGTACAGTGCGGTAGTTCACGGCTGTGGCTACCTCTGTGTCGGCACACGGCAGGCAGTCCGTCCGACCAGAATTGTATTATTTATTATTATATACCTACCACCTAACCGTGGTTTTTTTTTCATTCTTTATACCGTCATAGTGTCATCCTAATTGTTACGAGTATACTACTATCTCTTTATCAACCAGTGTACAGTGCGGTAGTTCACGGCTGTGGCTACCTCTGTGTCGGCACACGGCAGGCAGTCCGTCCGACCAGAATTGTATTATTTATTATTATATACCTACCACCTAACCGTGTTTTTTTTTTCATTCTTTATACCGTCATAGTGTCATCCTAATTGTTACGAGTATACTACTATCTCTTTATCAACCAGTGTACAGTGCGGTAGTTCACGGCTGTGGCTACCTCTGTGTTGGCACACGGCAGGCAGTCCGTCCGACCAGAATTGTATTATTTATTATTATATACCTACCACCTAACCGTGGTTTTTTTTTCATTCTTTATACCGTCATAGTGTCATCCTAATTGTTACGAGTATACTACTATCTCTTTATCAACCAGTGTACAGTGCGGTAGTTCACGGCTGTGGCTACCTCTGTGTCGGCACACGGCAGGCAGTCCGTCCGACCAGAATTGTATTATTTATTATTATATACCTACCACCTAACCGTGGTTTTTTTTTCATTCTTTATACCGTCATAGTGTCATCCTAATTGTTACGAGTATACTACTATCTCTTTATCAACCAGTGTACAGTGCGGTAGTTCACGGCTGTGGCTACCTCTGTGTCGGCACACGGCAGGCAGTCCGTCCGACCAGAATTGTATTATTTATTATTATATACCTACCACCTAACCGTGGTTTTTTTTTCATTCTTTATACCGTCATAGTGTCATCCTAATTGTTACGAGTATACTACTATCTCTTTATCAACCAGTGTACAGTGCGGTAGTTCACGGCTGTGGCTACCTCTGTGTCGGCAGTCGGCAGGCAGTCCGTCCATCCATAATTGTATTATTATTATAATATATACCACCTAACCGTGGTTTTTTTTTCATTCTTTATACCGTCATAGTGTCATACTAGTTGTTACGAGTATACTACTATCTCTTTATCAACCAGTGTACAGTGCGGTAGTTCACGGCTGTGGCTACCTCTGTGTCGGCAGTCGGCAGGCAGTCCGTCCATCCATAATTGTATTATTATTATAATATATACCACCTAACCGTGGTTTTTTTATACCACCTAACCGTGGCAGTCCGTCCATAATTGTATACTAGTATCCAATCCATCCATCTCCATTGTTTACCTGAGGTGCCTTTTAGTTCTGCCTATAAAATATGGAGAACAAAAAAGTTGAGGTTCCAAAATTAGGGAAAGATCAAGATCCACTTCCACCTCGTGCTGAAGCTGCTGCCACTAGTCATGGCCGAGACGATGAAATGCCAGCAACGTCGTCTGCCAAGGCCGATGCCCAATGTCATAGTACAGAGCATGTCAAATCCAAAACACCAAATATCAGAAAAAAAAGGACTCCAAAACCTAAAATAAAATTGTCGGAGGAGAAGCGTAAACTTGCCAATATGCCATTTACCACACGGAGTGGCAAGGAACGGCTGAGGCCCTGGCCTATGTTCATGGCTAGTGGTTCAGCTTCACATGAGGATGGAAGCACTCAGCCTCTCGCTAGAAAACTGAAAAGACTCAAGCTGGCAAAAGCACCGCAAAGAACTGTGCGTTCTTTGAAATCCCAAATCCACAAGGAGAGTCCAATTGTGTCGTTTGCGATGCCTGACCTTCCCAACACTGGACGTGAAGAGCATGCGCCTTCCACTATTTGCATGCCCCCTGCAAGTGCTGGAAGGAGCACCCGCAGTCCAGTTCCTGATAGTCAGATTGAAGATGTCAGTGTTGAAGTACACCAGGATGAGGAGGATATGGGTGTTGCTGGCGCTGGGGAGGAAATTGACCAGGAGGATTCTGATGGTGAGGTGGTTTGTTTAAGTCAGGCACCCGGGGAGACACCTGTTGTCCGTGGGAGGAATATGGCCGTTGACATGCCAGGTGAAAATACCAAAAAAATCAGCTCTTCGGTGTGGAGGTATTTCACCAGAAATGCGGACAACAGGTGTCAAGCCGTGTGTTCCCTTTGTCAAGCTGTAATAAGTAGGGGTAAGGACGTTAACCACCTCGGAACATCCTCCCTTATACGTCACCTGCAGCGCATTCATAATAAGTCAGTGACAAGTTCAAAAACTTTGGGTGACAGCGGAAGCAGTCCACTGACCAGTAAATCCCTTCCTCTTGTAACCAAGCTCACGCAAACCACCCCACCAACTCCCTCAGTGTCAATTTCCTCCTTCCCCAGGAATGCCAATAGTCCTGCAGGCCATGTCACTGGCAAGTCTGACGAGTCCTCTCCTGCCTGGGATTCCTCCGATGAATCCTTGCGTGTAACGCCTACTGCTGCTGGCGCTGCTGTTGTTGCCGCTGGGAGTCGATGGTCATCCCAGAGGGGAAGTCGTAAGCCCACTTGTACTACTTCCAGTAAGCAATTGACTGTTCAACAGTCCTTTGCGAGGAAGATGAAATATCACAGCAGTCATCCTACTGCAAAGCGGATAACTGAGTCCTTGACAACTATGTTGGTGTTAGACGTGCGTCCGGTATCCGCCGTTAGTTCACAGGGAACTAGACAATTTATTGAGGCAGTGTGCCCCCGTTACCAAATACCATCTAGGTTCCACTTCTCTAGGCAGGCGATACCGAGAATGTACACGGACGTCAGAAAAAGACTCACCAGTCTCCTAAAAAATGCAGTTGTACCCAATGTCCACTTAACCACGGACATGTGGACAAGTGGAGCAGGGCAGGGTCAGGACTATATGACTGTGACAGCCCACTGGGTAGATGTATGGACTCCCGCCGCAAGAACAGCAGCGGCGGCACCAGTAGCAGCATCTCGCAAACGCCAACTCTTTCCTAGGCAGGCTACGCTTTGTATCACCGCTTTCCAGAATACGCACACAGCTGAAAACCTCTTACGGCAACTGAGGAAGATCATCGCGGAATGGCTTACCCCAATTGGACTCTCCTGTGGATTTGTGGCATCGGACAACGCCAGCAATATTGTGTGTGCATTAAATATGGGCAAATTCCAGCACGTCCCATGTTTTGCACATACCTTGAATTTGGTGGTGCAGAATTTTTAAAAAAACGACAGGGGCGTGCAAGAGATGCTGTCGGTGGCCATAAAAATTGCGGGACACTTTCGGCGTACAGGCACCACGTACAGAAGACTGGAGCACCACCAAAAACTACTGAACCTGCCCTGCCATCATCTGAAGCAAGAAGTGGTAACGAGGTGGAATTCAACCCTCTATATGCTTCAGAGGTTGGAGGAGCAGCAAAAGGCCATTCAAGCCTATACAATTGAGCACGATATAGGAGATGGAATGCACCTGTCTCAAGTGCAGTGGAGAATGATTTCAACGTTGTGCAAGGTTCTGATGCCCTTTGAACTTGCCACACGTGAAGTCAGTTCAGACACTGCCAGCCTGAGTCAGGTCATTCCCCTCATCAGGCTTTTGCAGAAGAAGCTGGAGGCATTGAAGAAGGAGCTAACACGGAGCGATTCCGCTAGGCATGTGGGACTTGTGGATGCAGCCCTTAATTCGCTTAACAAGGATTCACGGGTGGTCAATCTGTTGAAATCAGAGCACTACATTTTGGCCACCGTGCTCGATCCTAGATTTAAAGCCTACCTTGGATCTCTCTTTCCGGCAGACACAGGTCTGCTGGGGTTGAAAGACCTGCTGGTGACAAAATTGTCAAGTCAAGCGGAACGCGACCTGTCAACATCTCCTCCTTCACATTCTCCCGCAACTGGGGGTGCGAGGAAAAGGCTCAGAATTCCGAGCCCACCCGCTGGCGGTGATGCAGGGCAGTCTGGAGCGACTGCTGATGCTGACATCTGGTCCGGACTGAAGGACCTGACAACGATTACGGACATGTCGTCTACTGTCACTGCATATGATTCTCTCAACATTGATAGAATGGTGGAGGATTATATGAGTGACCGCATCCAAGTAGGCACGTCACACAGTCCGTACTTATACTGGCAGGAAAAAGAGGCAATTTGGAGGCCCTTGCACAAACTGGCTTTATTCTACCTAAGTTGCCCTCCCACAAGTGTGTACTCCGAAAGAGTGTTTAGTGCCGCCGCTCACCTTGTCAGCAATCGGCGTACGAGGTTACATCCAGAAAATGTGGAGAAGATGATGTTCATTAAAATGAATTATAATCAATTCCTCCGCGGAGACATTGACCAGCAGCAATTGCCTCCACAAAGTACACAGGGAGCTGAGATGGTGGATTCCAGTGGGGACGAATTGATAATCTGTGAGGAGGGGGATGTACACGGTGATATATCGGAGGGTGAAGATGAGGTGGACATCTTGCCTCTGTAGAGCCAGTTTGTGCAAGGAGAGATTAATTGCTTCTTTTTTGGGGGGGGTCCAAACCAACCCGTCATATCAGTCACAGTCGTGTGGCAGACCCTGTCACTGAAATGATGGGTTGGTTAAAGTGTGCATGTCCTGTTTTGTTTATACAACATAAGGGTGGGTGGGAGGGCCCAAGGATAATTCCATCTTGCACCTCTTTTTTCTTTTCTTTTTCTTTGCATCATGTGCTGATTGGGGAGGGTTTTTTGGAAGGGACATCCTGCGTGACACTGCAGTGCCACTCCTAGATGGGCCCGGTGTTTGTGTCGGCCACTAGGGTCGCTAATCTTACTCACACAGCTACCTCATTGCGCCTCTTTTTTTCTTTGCGTCATGTGCTGTTTGGGGAGGGTTTTTTGGAAGGGACATCCTGCGTGACACTGCAGTGCCACTCCTAGATGTGCCCGGTGTTTGTGTCGGCCACTAGGGTCGCTAATCTTACTCACACAGTCAGCTACCTCATTGCGCCTCTTTTTTTCTTTGCGTCATGTGCTGTTTGGGGAGGGTTTTTTGGAAGGGCCATCCTGCGTGACACTGCAGTGCCACTCCTAGATGGGCCCGGTGTTTGTGTCGGCCACTAGGGTCGCTTATCTTACTCACACAGCGACCTCGGTGCAAATTTTAGGACTAAAAATAATATTGTGAGGTGTGATGTGTTCAGAATAGGCTGAAAATGAGTGTAAATTATGTTTTTTGAGGTTAATAATACTTTGGGATCAAAATTACCCCCAAATTCTATGATTTAAGCTGTTTTTTAGGGTTTTTTTAAAAAAACACCCGAATCCAAAAGACACCCGAATCCGACAAAAAAAATTCGGTGAGGTTTTGCCAAAACGCGGTCGAACCCAAAACACGGCCGCGGAACCGAACCCAAAACCAAAACACAAAACCCGAAAAATTTCCGGCGCTCATCTCTAAGTTCTATGAACACGGCCTGAAGCATTTTTCATTATTCAACTTTGTTCCCCAAAAAAGTATTTCCATCTGTCCATAAATTTGTTTTAAAATGTAGAATTTTATTATTTAATGATCACTAAGCTATTTACAAATTACTGTATTATGTTAGTACTCCAATTTATAATAACTCTTGCGCTATAATTATATAATTACAAGATATGACTGACAAGAATAACAGACTCCTATTAAATTAAAAATATATTTAATATTGTATGAATTATCATGTATCATTCTTTGAGGAAGCCCCTGTGGGAGGAGCGAAGCGCGTCAGAAGCTGATTTTGTTGGACCCCAGCTGGAGTTAGACCCGCATCACGTACCGGCTGTAATATTCTTCTGCCTGGTCATTTGATTTTGAGTGGAGAGGAGCCGCTTACCGGTGCCTGCAAACGGCACGTAGAGGTGGATACCCGTGGAGCATCGTGACTGAGCAGGTTAAGTCACAGCGGGCGCCATTGCAGGTGCAGTTTTCCCCGCAGCTACAAGCCACTGTGGTGGTCGTCGGGATGTACTTCTGTTGATACCACTTGTTCTCACCTCACGTAAGATTCCGGTTACAAAAGGCTCTTATTCATTTCATCGTTATATGTTGGATTTTTATATCCTAAAGAACTTTGATACAAAGTGACTATCTATTGGAAACAATTAATATATGGGTCTTACCAGCAGCTACACTGGTCAGGGCTGGATTAAGGTCTGTGGGGACCCCTGGGCAGCAAACTTTTGGGGGCCCCTATCAATAAAAGAGATATTAAAAAGCAAACTAATAACCCCTTAGAAAGATGGACTGACTGATTCAATATTATGATTTTACATCTTAAACTAGGATTAATTAATGCATGTGCACATAACCACAATACGATGTATATTCATTTTTGTTTTGCATATATAGGAAAATGATTGCTATATGCTATTGTTACAATAGAGGCTAGAGACTGAGCTGAGGGAGTGGAGCTACTGAAAAAACTCATATGCAGTACACCGCACCAACACCTGCTGTCAGACTAAGGCTTCACCATAGGGTCTATAGGGGTCCAGGAAACCCGGACAAGTAAAGCCACCACTGCCACCTCCTGTCAGCCAGTGCAGCTGAGGTCGTCGGAGCTGTGAGTAAAATGGCGCCTCCGTCACGTCAGTATCCCAGCAAGGGCATTGCTAGAATTTTGTGGGGCCCACAGCAAAATCTTGAAAGGGTCTCCTCCACTGGCACGAAGAGGAAAAAAGTCCACACATTTGCCGACACATAAAAAACACATTGTCCCTCAAGAATCTATACCTTGGCACACATCTTAATAGCAGTTATTTAGTCAGCCAGCTGCAGTTTTCCGGAGAGAGAATTGACAGCATAGGAAAGGAATGAGTTAAACATCTTGTGAGGGGTGGACCTAGCTGGAAGGAAAGTACAGCCCTTGGAAAAGGGGAGGGTTAGTATATATAGGGAAGGATAGGCCATTTTGTCTCTCACTGGTTGGTGAAATTGCCTGGTTGTGTGGGTGAGTGCTGCAGTGCAGAACTTCCCATTTCATTCCCAGTTTCCCTGCGGTTTTTCTAATTGGGGTATATTGTTAAGCCCCCTGCATCAGCTGTGCATATTGCTCCCCTGCATTACCGTTGGAAAATGGCTGCCCGCCCTCGACGTTCCGCCGGGCCCCCAGCCCGGTACCGCGCTTCTGGCGGTGGGGCTGGCCCGGGGGAAGGGGTGGCAGGCCTGGGGGACGGGGCTCCATCCCCCAGGGCCTCCACGGGCTCGGGCGCGCGCGCGCGCGCGGCAGAGTGGGCCGGGGGTCCGGTCCGGCCGCCCGGAGGTAGACGGGCATCGGCCCTCGCCTCCGGGAGCGGCTGAAGCAGCGGTGGTGTCCGGCGCCCGCGGGCGCACGCATGCGCGCTGCGGCGGGCGCCCGGTGGGGGATCCACGCGCGGCCTCTATCAATCCCCCCCTGCCGCGGCCGAGTGTAGGTGCCGGGAGGGGGGTAGAGGCCAGACGGGGGTCGGCTGCTCGCCGCGCGGGGCTGGTTACGGAGCCTCGCGCGGCGGGTACTACAATGGCGGCAGGCGGGAGCTTTGTGCCTGAGAGCGGTGGGGCGCCTCCGGCGGCACCAGCCGCGCACGTGTGCGCGCAGCGGCGCCGCCAGCCTTGCTGTCTCCCATGATATCGGAGTCCGGCAGGGGCCGGGGGGGGAGGAGAGGCAGGACATTTTCAGATGCAGGGGACGGGCAGGGGCGTGCGGGAGTGGCACAACGGGGTGCGGCAGCAAGAGGTGACGGGGCGCGCGCACGCGCAGCGGCGCCGCGTGTTTCCCTGTCTCCCCAAATCACTCCCCTGGAGCCGTAATACAGCGGCCTGCGGGGGAGGAGGGGGGACAGGGAATGGGTTAGTGGCCGCGGGGCTGCTGCACGCACCGCATGGGCTCGCGACGGCCCCCCCTCAGCGGCGACGGATAGTTCCGATCCGCATGAGGAGGGGGCGTATTCGGACGGGGAGAGCGAGGGCAGTGCGGGCACCGACAGGGGTGCCTCCGCTTTCCCGCCGGGGCAGCGGGCACCGGGTGCCCGGTTCACGCTGGTCGGGCGGCGAGCGCATGGTCGGGCGCGGGCCCCGGCTGAAGGGCCATTGGGGCCCGGGGCCGCGTTTTGGGGCGGTCACGACCCCTCCGGAACGCTGGCGTCGGCCCTGGCCACGGTGGTGGAGGCGCGCTGTAAGTTCCGGCGCGCCTGCGGTAGCAGAATTGGAACAGGGTCCGGGGCAGGACGCACAGGGGCGCGCGGCGGCAACCCCCCCATCACGGAGGGCGCGGCTTGCGCCGCGAGTGCTGGATGTGTCCTCCGCTTCTTTCTCTGTTACAGGGGAGCTCGGGGACGAGGAGATGGCAGAGTTCGAGGAGGAAGACGTCGGTTTGGCCACGCCGGAGGATTCCATGTCGGGGCAGTCGGCGGCATCAGGTGAGGCGGTGCAGTCGGTATCGGGTTCCTCCACGAGCTCTAGTTCTCGTAGTTCCTCCTCTTCCTCCTCTTCATCGTCTCTGTCGTCGCAGGCGTCCGAGGTCAGTAGCACGACTAGGGCGAGGAAGCGGGTGACGAAATTCGCCAAGAGGGCAGCGGGCCAGCAGAAGAGGCGGAAGAGATGCAAGCGGCTTAGCGAGGAAGCTCGTAGGGCCAAGAAGCGCCGCGATTTGCCCGGTGTCGTGCGCTGCGACTATACCGCTGTAATGCGGGGGCTGCGAGATAGCTGCCGCAGGAAGATTCGCAGAGGGGACTTCGTTGATGTGTTCGTCTTGACGAAGGACGCGAAGAGGGAGTATAAGGCGGCGGTCGCAAAGAAGGGCATCGGGGCTGAGGCATTCCGTACCTTCGATAATTGGCTGGCCGGGTTTTGGGTCTTCGCGGCGTGTTACCTGGAGGACAGGCCGAACGAGCACATTAAGATAATTCGGTACCTGCATCTCGTGCATGACATGCAGCGCACGTCTTCGGGATCGGAGTGGCGTAGGTACGACCAGGAATTCAGGGAAAAGCAGGACGGTTTGCAGGTCATGGATTTTGGGTTCAAGGACATTGAGGTCTGGCTCAAGGTTACTCGGGCTTCGCAACAGGCTGTGGAGCCCCGGAAGCCGGGGGCGGACGGGCACCGCGCAGGGTCGTCCGCCCAGGAGTCTGGCGCGGACGGCAGATTGGCCAAGCCAGGTAGGTCGGCCGTCCGCGCAGGGGGGCGAGCCGCCACAAAAGGTAAATGTTTCGCGTTTAACAACGCGGCGTGTTCCTTCGGCAAACAGTGTCGTTTTCGACACTCGTGCCTGCAGTGTGGCTGATCCCACCCAGCCTCCTCCTGCTTCAAAGGCAGTCGGCAGGGTGCCCGGGGTAAGCCAACTTACCCCAGGCAAGCCGCGGGCGGGAGCGCTCCGCAGAGCGCCAACACCAATTAAATTGGAAACTATGGGCCGGTGGTTGGGCTGGTATCCGAATAGGGAGGATGCACAATTTTTGTTTTCCGGTTTTCAGTTTGGGTTTCGCTTGCCTGTTGCGAGCGAGGTGTCCGTGCGGGCCCAGCGGAACCTCCAGTCTGCCCGAGCCTTGCCGTTAGTACTGAGGGAGAAAGTGGAAAAGGAGGTCAGGTTGGGCAGGATGGAGGGACCGTTTCTATCACCCCCGGTGGATGACTTGGTCATCTCTCCAGTGGGGGTGGTTCCCAAGAAGACTCCAGGCGCTTTCCGGCTCATTCAGCATCTTTCTTACCCATCGGGGGCGTCGGTCAATGACGCAATACCGCCGGCTCATTGCTCGGTGGTGTATCAGTCGTTTGACGAAGCGTTGGAGATGGTCCGCAGTTACGGGACTGGGGCCCTCATGGCTAAGATTGATGTTGAGTCCGCTTTTCGGTTGCTGCCATTACATCCGGACTCATTCCGTTTTATGGGTTTCCGGATTGGAGCGGAGTATTTCATCGACAAATGTTTGCCGATGGGATGTTCCGTTTCATGCTAATTTTTCGAGCGTTTTAGCATGTTTCTAAATTGGTGCGTGGAGTCTTCGTCAGGGGGTCACGGGGTAGCCCATTACCTCGATGACTTCCTGTGCGCGGGTCCG
This sequence comes from Pseudophryne corroboree, assembly GCF_028390025.1. Classification (NCBI taxonomy): domain Eukaryota; kingdom Metazoa; phylum Chordata; class Amphibia; order Anura; family Myobatrachidae; genus Pseudophryne; species Pseudophryne corroboree. The sequence continues at coordinate 623,948,259 of NC_086449.1, read as the reverse complement.
GCAAATTCACCACGGTGCGGCAACTTGCTTTTCAGCACCCGAGCGCTGTTTTTCCACTTCGGCGTTCCGGTGGCTGAGGATAAAACAGAGGGCCCGTCCTCCTGTTTGTCCTTTTTGGGGATCGAGATTGACACGGTGGCAGGATCGTGTCGGTTGCCTCGGGACAAGGTGGTGAAGCTCCGCGACGCTATTTGCCGGTTTGAGGGGTCGCGTAAGGTCACACTACGGCAGGCGCAATCCTTGCTGGGCATGTTGAACTTTGCTTGTCGGGTAATCCCGATGGGCAGGGTTTTCTGCCGGAAGCTAGAAAGGGCGACTGTGGGGTGTGTCAGACCACACCATTTCGTGCGTTTGTCCTCAGAGATCAAGAGGGATTTGGCCGTATGGGCCTCGTTCCTAGAGGACTTCAACGGGGTGTGTATATGGCAGGCCCCAATGGTGGACAGCGCTAGGTTGCAGCTGTTCACCGATGCAGCGGGTGCCTCTGGATTCGGTTGCTATCTGGAGGGATCTTGGTGCGCGGCCTCGTGGCCGGCGGAATGGCATCGCGAAGGTTTAACTAAGGACCTTTTGCTTCTGGAGCTTTTCCCCATTATGGTTGCACTGGAGGTATGGGGCGATCGGCTGGCTCATCGCAGCATCTTGTTTAGATGTGACAATCTGGGCGTGGTGCATGCGATAAATAACCAGAGGGCGAAGTCGCTGGTCGTTCTGCGGGTGCTGGGGCAGTTGTTGTTGTCATGCCTACGGCGAAACGTGTGTTTCCGCGCGCAGCACGTGCCGGGGCTGGAGAACGGAATTGCTGACGCGTTATCATGAGGGCAATGGGAAAGATTTTGTTTGTTGGCACCCGAGGCCGACGAGCATGGTTTTCATTGTCCCGGTTATGTTTGGCAGGTGATCGGGCCGGACTGGAGGGTCTAGCGTTGCGGTCAGTCGCGCCAACTACGCTTACGGCTTACAGGCAAGCTTGAAGCGAGTGGGAGGAGTTTGTTCAAGGACGGAATTCACAAGGTAAGAGCGGGCATCGGATGATGCTTTCTTTTATTTGGCAGCTGTATTGTTTCGGGTAGGTCCAGAGCGGTGGTTGCCCGGTACTTGGCTGGTATTTCGTTTTTCAGCAAAATAAAGGGCGTCCCCGACGTGACGAAAAGTGGGATTCTGCTGAAGGCGATGAAAGGATGGGCGTGAGTCGCGCCGACGCCGCCTGACAGGAGGCGGCCCATTGACGCGGCCTTGTTGCCGGCTGTCATCAGGGAGGTGTCGCATCGTCCATGTTTGAGTCGCTGTTGTTCAGTTTGGCGTTCTCAGTGGCTTACCACGGGGCCTTTAGGGTTTCGGAATTGGTAGCGCCTTCTAAGCGAGCAGATTCGCGCATGCTTGTCGGGGACGTGGTGGTGGGTGAGAGGTCCTTGCTTTGCAGATTGCGTCGCTCTAAAACGGACCAAGTGGGGAGAGGTCGATGGGTCACCTTGGTTCCGGCTCTTGATGAGAGCATTTGCCCAGTACGTTTGGCAGTGCAATATGAGCTAGTACGACCCGACGGTCGGGGGTCATGGCTGCTGCATTATGACGGGCTGCCGGTGACGAAATATCAATTTCGTTGGATGCTGGGTCGCTGTCTTGCGAGCTTGGGCCTTCCACCCGCTGCGTTCGGGACGCACTCCTTCCGCATAGGGGCTGCGACGTCGGCTGCGGCGGCGGGATTTTCCACAGCTGAGATCCAGGCGGTGGGGCGATGGAAGTCGTCAAGTTACAGACGGTATATTCGCCCCGTTGCATGAGATGTTGGCTCGCGCGTGCTTTTTGTGCAATTGCAGTTGTTAATCATGATTGTTACAGTTCAGTACGTTATGGTGTTGTGCGTTTTGTTTGTCTTCCCGTTTTTTATCCTACTCAGGGATTAGCTACTCGCCGTTGCGGGCATGAGCCGGCAGCGGGGGTCTGGAGTTATTATGCGATTTTTTGCCTGACTTGACGGACTGAATTCTAATCCACAATTCGGCTAATTTGTTCTAATCAGAGTCCCTCAGCAGGTCTTTACGCTTTCACCTCCAGCTGAGTTCTTACGTGTTTTACCCTTTTTTTATCCCCCCCCCTTTTTATTTTCTTAATTTTGTTTTTCAACTTCCCCATTTGTGTGTTCATGTTCTGCTTCAAATTGGCTGGAAGCTCAGGCAGATCGGCTAGGCCGAGATTTCTGCAATATTCGGAAACAATTTTTTTTTCTTTTTGGCAGATCCTTCAGGTTAACGCACTTACTGAATTATGGTGTAGATATTTAGTAACCAATTTTACCCCCTTTTTTCCTCCTCTTCAGGTTGGTTTGCTGATGACTTGACCGTTTGGGTGGTGGGCCACTCGTATGTGTTTTGGGCCGCAAAGTTTTTAGCCTCGGCTGGGGCTCAGCGGTTTCCTAGGGCTCAGGGAGTTAGATGGCTTGGTTGGCGAGGCATGATGTGGAAAGATCTGAGGAGTAGGCTAGTTAGTCAGGCCAGCAAGCATGGAGTTCCTAGAGTATTGGTTGTCCATCTAGGTGGCAACGACCTGGGGAAGAGGACATCTTTGGAGTTGCGGTGGGCCATGATACAGGATCTGGCAAGTGTGGCCGCGGCATGGACCAATTGCATATTGGTGTTCTCCTTGATGGTGCCAAGGTTGAGTTGGCGAGGTGTGGCGGACGGTCGCGTAATTGATGAGGCCAGAAAGAAGGTGAATGGGGCGGTGGCGAAGTGGGTGCTGTCCCACGGAGGCAAGGTAGTTCGCCACCCTAGGATTCGGTTCTGAGACAGTCACCTTTTTCGGCCTGATGGTGTGCATCTATCCAATGAGGGGATGATGTTTTTCCTGGAGGCAGTGGCGTAACTAGAAATTTTTCTCCCCCAAGCCAAAAAATTATTTGGCGCCCCCCCCCCCCGCCGCATAATTGGGAGCAAGAAAGGGATAAATATGCGCGCGCCGAAGGCGCGCGCTGCAAAAAAGGGGCGTGGTTTTGTTGGAATGGGCGTGGTTTCTCATAAAGGGGCGTGGTATTGCAGGAAAAGACTACCTTATACCCCAGTTTTGCAACCTGCACGCCCAGACGTTAGCCACCACAGGAAAGAAAAATAATCCTGATTCATGCCCCTTACATTATTTGTCATTTTTCCTCCTTATAGTAATGCCCAGTATACATTATGCCACATACTGCAATGGCCCTTAGACATTATTCCACACACAATAATGCACATGACACATTATGCCACACACCATAATGCCCCCGACACATTATGCCACACACCGTAATGCCTGTGACACATTATGCCACACACCGTAATGCCTGTGACACATTATGCCACACACCGTAATGCCCCCGACACATTATGACAGGAATCGCAATGCCCGTTATACATTATGCTATACACTGCAATGCCCCTGATACATTATAGCACATACAATGCCTGTGACACATTATGACACACACCGCAATGACCTTGAGACATTATACCACAATGCCCATGATATAGTATACCATACACCGTAATGCCTGTGACACATACCGCAATGCCCTGCCCGTTATACCCTATGCCACACACCGCAATGCCCGTTATGTATTATGCCACACTGCAATGACCCTGAGACATTATACCACATACCACAATGCCCGTGATATAGTATACCACACACCGTAATGCCTGACACATTATGACACACACCGCAATGTCCGTGATACATTATGCCACACACTGCAATGACCCTGAGACATTATACCACATATCACAATGCCCGCGATATAGTATACCATACACCGTAATGCCTGTGACACATTATGACACACACCGCAATGTCCGTGATACATTATGCCACACACCGTAATGCCCATTACACATTAAGTCCTACAGTAAGGCTTCTAATTACTTTTCAATTACCTTCTCGTTGTCAGGGGTTTCATGCACTGGGTGTCATGCTCGTTGCCAGGTGTTTCATGCACTGGGTGTCATGCTCGTTGTCAGGTGTTTCATGCACTGGGTGTCATGCCCCCAGTGCCAGATATTCCCCCCGTGCCAGATATGCCGCCAGTGCCATATATTCCCCCCCAGTGCCACATATGCCCCCAGTGCCAGATATTCCCCCAGTGCCAGATATCCCCCCTAGTGCCAGACATCCCCCCCCAGTGCCAGACATCCCCCCCCAGTGCCATATATGCCCCAGTGCCAGACATCCCCCCCCAGTGCCAGATATCCCCCCCAGTGCCAGACATCCCCCCCCAGTGCCAGACATCCCCCCCCAGTGCCATATATGCCCCAGTGCCAGACATCCCCCCCCAGTGCCATATATGCCCCAGTGCCAGACACCCCCCCCCCAGTGCCAGATATCCCCCCCAGTGCCAGACATCCCCCCCCGGTGCCAGATATCCCCCCCCCCAGTGCCATATATGCCCCAGTGCCAGATATCCCCCCTAGTGCCAGACATCTCCCCCCCAGTGCCATATATGCCCCAGTGCCAGACATCCCCCCCCCCAGTGCCAGATATCCCCCCCAGTGCCAGACATCCCCCCCCCCAGTGCCAGATATGCCCCAGTGCCAGACATCCCCCCCCCAGTGCCAGATATCCCCCCCAGTGCCAGACATCCCCCCCCAGTGCCATATATGCCCCAGTGCCAGATATCCCCCGTAGTGCCAGACATCTCCCCCCCAGTGCCATATATGCCCCAGTGCCAGACATCCCCCCCCCCAGTGCCAGATATTCCTCCCAGTGCCGCCGTCGCCGCCGCCGCTTATTGGAGGGACACGGAGGGCACAGATCGCCTCTCCTGTGTCCCTCCTGCTGCATCATCTCCGGCGGCCGCGGGTCTAATAGGGGGAAGTGCCGTCCGTGAGCCAATTAGAGCTCACGGACGGCACTTCCCCCTATTAGACCCGCGGCCGCCGGAGATGATGCAGGAGGGACACAGGAGAGGCACACGCTGTGCCGTCCGTGTCCCTCCAACAAGCGGCGGCGGGAAGGAGAAAGCAGTCTGACATGCGGGCGCTCGTCCGCATGTCAGTCTGCTGTAATCAGTGGCGCCCCCGCAGCCCCTCGCCCCCAAGCCACCGCGAGGACTGCGGGGGCAGTAGTTACGCCACTGCCTGGAGGATCTGTTCCTAGTGTTGCAGGAGTTAGGGTGAGGTTATGGTGGCGGTGCGAAGACTCTGGGGAGGAGTCTTTCGCTGTTGGCGGAAAAGAACGGCAGTTTGTAGTTGTATGGTAAGCTGTAGTGATTTACAGTTTGATTTGGTTTAGGTGCACTCACCTCCATCGACTTATTGGCCGCTCGACCACCCGACCGGGAGGCAGCGGAATGGGCACCCATCAGGGTGGGAAGTCACTGTGGGGGTGGAGCTAGCACCTATTACCGTTTTTGATAGTTTGTAGTTAAATTAGGATGGTTTTGATTTTTGCATTTTAAGGTTAGCGTCAGTTTAATAGAGACGTTCTTTTTTTCTGCCACCATATGCCGGCTGATTCGGCATCTTAACAAAAGTTTTTCATTTACAGGTTTGCTATGGTTAGGGTCAAATAAATAGCTAGCAATTTTTCTGCCAAATTCAAGTCTCCATGTCTTTATTTCTTGGTATGAGAGGTAACGAATGCTTACTTAGGACGAAGGGGTCCACCAAATGTCACTAGGATGTTTAGGAGAGAGAATTGACAGCATAGGAAAGGAATGAGTTAAACATCTTGTGAGGGGTGGACCTAGCTGGAAGGAAAGTACAGCCCTTGGAAAAGGGGAGGGTTAGTATGTATAGGGAAGGATAGGCCATTTTGTCTCTCTCTGGTAGGTGAAATTGCCTTCCCGCCCTCCCACCCTGTTGGTAGAGGTTCTGGCACGGAGTGCATTGGCATTGAATTGTTGGCTGGTTTTATCGTTGGCTATTTATTGGCGGAAAAGAACGGCAGTTTGTAGTTGTATGGTAAGCTGTAGTGATTTACAGTTTGATTTAGTTTAGGTGCACTCACCTCCATCGACTTATTGGCCGCTCGACCACCCGACCGGGAGGCAGCGGAATGGGCACCCATCAGGGTGGGAAGTCACTGTGGGGGTGGAGCTAGCACCTATTACCGTTTTTGATAGTTTGTAGTTAAATTAGGATGGTTTTGATTTTTGCATTTTAAGGTTAGCGTCAGTTTAATAGAGCCGTTCTTTTTTCTGCCACCATATGCCGGCTGATTCGGCATCTTAACAAAAGTTTTTCATTTACAGGTTTGCTACGGTTAGGGTCAACTAAATAGCTAGCAATTTTTCTGCCAAATTCAAGTCTCTGTGTCTTTATTTCTTGGAATGAGAGGTAACGAATGCTTACTTAGGACAAAGGGGTCCACCAAATGTCACTAGGATGTTTATAGGTCTCACACCAGTGTGCCTCACAGAGACAGAACTCAAGTAGAGGGCACAGGTATGGAGACTGCCGACCTCTCCTCATTCACCTGTGCCCAAGTTACACTGCAGATATTGAGCCCAAATTCCCTTTTTACGGGTTGGGGCTGCATTATTCTGTGTCCAGGATCCCGGCATCGGAAAGCTGACCGCCAGGATCCCGGCAGGGGTGGCACCTTGCAAATACTGTAGTACATCACGGAAGCTCAAACAGCCACATAATTATTGTTGGCACCTGGCAGATACAGCTATACAGTACCAGCAAGTTACAGTAATTACTGTGGGAGCTGACATTTTGAATAGTTACATACAGTATGTGTTTGGCATTGGCGCACCCACAGTATGCTACATTGCCAGGGACGTGCAGTCAGGGGAGGCACCATTAATGATTAAAATAATATAAAGAAGATACTTACGACACATATTATGTGTCATAAGTAATCTCTTTATATTATATTAAGCATTTTAAAACTATTAATCACCTTGGGAGGCACTGATAGCAGTGCCTCCCGTTAACAACTGGAAAGGGGGAGAGAAAGGGGGGCGGGGCCAAGCACTGGGCTGTGAAAGCCCATTAAAAAACTGTGGGGGAAGCGGCACATATGCCAGTGCCTCGTTGACAGGGGAAACCCGCCCCTGTCAGCGAGGCAGATGTGATTGGACAGCGGAATCACCCATAGGCATTGAGCTGCAGCTGCGGCGGGACCCGGCGCTACAGTGGAGCCGCCACTACAGGAGTGCGGCGGGGGGGCAGCGGCGGCAGGACCAGTTGTTGGAGCTGCCTACAGCAGCGGCAGCAACGGAGATAACGGGAGCACCAGAGCTGGGGACAGCGCGGCGGCGCCGGGCAGCGCTGTTACCTGACCACCCAGGCGAGGAGGCGAGGGGTCGGGTGGGGGGGGGAGTTGTGCGGTGGGGTGGGAAGAGTCTGGCCAGCTCACCCCCAGATCACTTAGACTGCAGCTCACCCCCAGATCACTTGGACTGCAGGGACAGGGAAAAATAAAATAAATGTAAAAAAATTATATATTTGTATCACAGCCGCCCGCCGCCCACTGCTGACCAGCGCTCACTGGCGCACGCTGCACCGCCACTGAAAGCTGACCACCGCAGACAACAACTGGTGGTGGTCAGAGGGACATCAACGCCGCAGCAACGAAGGACAGCTTAGTACCGCCGCATCCCCCGCAGACCATGGGCTCATCTGCCACCGACAACCACAGTCCCTTCCACACCTCCGCTGCACATATCAGGTAATGTTCCCCTGCTTCCCTATGTCCCTGCTGTCACTCTCTCAGTCCCTGCTGTCACTTTCTCAGTCCCTGCTGTCACTCTCTCTCCCTGTCCCTGAATTGTGGGTCATACCGTGTGCTATAATGTGAATTTCGGGTCATACCGTGTGCTGTAATGTGAATTTCAACTCATACCATGTGGTAATATATGAATTTCAGTTCATACAGTGTGCTGTAATGTGAATTTCGGCTCATACCGTGTGCTGTAATGTGAATTTCGGCTCATACCATGTGCTGTAATGTGAATTTCAACTCATACCGTGTGGTAATATATGAATTTCAGTTCATACAGTGTGCTGTAATGTGAATTTTGGCTCATAACAAGTGCTGTAATGTGAATTTTGGCTCATAACGTGTGCTGTAATGTGAATTTTGGCTCATACTGTGTGGTATCAGGTGAAAGGGGTGCCAGTACAAGATAGTATAAGGGGTCCTACTACATTGAAGGACACACCCCTGTTTGAGTGGCCACACCCCCTTTTCCGCAGGCGCGCGCATAATTGCAACCTTCACTTTTCCATATCCCCACTTTAAAATTTCCACTTCGACCACTGTATATATATATATATATATATATATATAAAATCTCAGTGCCTCCCCAGCCAATGACCTCACCACACATCACTGCTACATTCTTCATTGGCTATAGCAGTCCCATTGCTCTCTCACCCCCGGGCCCTTTCTCTCCAAATCTCCCATATGACATGGAGACCAGTACCTTCTGCTGTATGGCTGCAGCGTTTACCGCGCTCCATCTCCAGTTGCTCCAGCGGTCGGCAGCTGAGCAGTCTGGTCGATGCGCACAGGGCTTGTGAGAGTGCAGCAGTGCAGCACTGCCTCCTGAGTCCTGACATCTACTTGGATCGCTAAGGGAGCGATCCGCCTATGCACCCGCTTGTATTAGACAACCATTGAGGGACGGGCAAGTAGAAAACCATGAATGGGTGCAGGGGGAGCGGTGGGTCAAGGAGACACCCCAGGCCCCATAGCAGCCGCATCCTCTTCCCCCCTCAGTAGTCACGCCATGGCCAAGGATCCCAGCTACCACCGGCTGCTCTGTGGCAGTCTCGCATAATCTTACTTCCTGCAGGAGTGCCTGTGCTGTGCACCGCTGTAGCTCCTCAGCCGCGAATAGGGGGAATGGAGCCACAGCTAAATGCTGTGCTCTGATTTTAATAGTGCCACTGCAGGGGTCCGATTCAGGGGACTGTATGTGGCGGCCCCTGGACGACCGCCCCTGTCGCCCCTCCTTTAATCCAACCCAGACACTGGCCCTGTCTTGTATGCTGTAAAACTGCAGGGGTGTTGTGAAAATACAGGGGTGCTGGCACTGTCTGCGGTTGTGATGTCTAGGCCTTACTTTCACAACACTGTATGGGAAGAGGAGGCTCCTACCACCATTTGCATGCCCCCTGCAAGTGCTGGTAGGAGCACTGCCAGTCCAGTTGCTGATATTGAGATTGAGGATGTTTCTGTAGAAGTGCACAAGGATGAGGAGGATATTGGTGTAGCTGGCGCTGCGGAGGAAGTTGACGATGAGGATTCTGATGGTGATGTGGTTTGTTTGAATAAGGCACCAGTGGAGACAGCTGTTGGCCATGGGATGAAAAAGCCGATTGTCATGCCTGAGCAAAATACCAAAAAAGCCACCTCTTCAGTGTGGAATTATTTCTCCACAAATCCGGGCAACAGGTGTCAAGTCATCTGTTGCCTTTACCAATCCATAATAAGTAGGGGTAAGGACGTTAACCACCAAGATACATCCTCCCTTATATGTCACCTATAGCGCATTCATCATAAGTCATTGTCAAGTTCAGAAACTTTGGGCAATAGTGTAAGCAGTCCACTGACACCTAAATGATGTGGTTTTGTTTGAATATTATTTCTCTGTGAGGATGAGGATGTAAACACTGAAGGGGGAGGGCGGGAATCGGAGGATGAGGATGACATCTTGCCACCCTAGAGCCAGTTTGTGCAATGAGAGTTTAATTGCTTCTTTTTTGGTGGGGACCCAAACAAACCAATCATTTCAGCCGCAGTCGTGTGGCAGACCCTGTTGCTGAAATTATTGGTTTGTTAAAGTGTGCATATCCTGTTTATACAACTTGAGGGTGGGTAGGAGGGCCCAAGTACAATTCCATCTTGCACTTCTTTTACTTCTTTGGGGCCTTGTTTTTAAAACTGCCATCCTGTCTGCCACTGCAGTGCCACTCCTAGATGGGCAAGGTGTTTGTGTCACCCACTTGTGTCGCTTAGCTTAGTCATCCAGTGACCTCTGTGCACCTCTTTTTTTCTTTGCATTATGTGCTCTTTGGGGACTAGTTTTTAAAACTGCCATCCTGCCTGACACTGCAGTGCCACTCCTAGATGGGCCCGCTGTTTGTGCCAGCCGTTTGTGTCACTTAGCTTAGTCACCCAGCTACCTCTTTGCTCCTCTTTTTTCTTTGCATCATGCGCAGTTTGGGGCCTAGTTTTTAAAACTGCCATCCTGTCTGACACTGTAGTGCCACTCCTAGATGGGCCAGGTGTTTGTGCCGCACACTTGTGTCGCTTAGCTTAGTCATACAGCTACCTCATTGCACCTCTTTTACTTGTTGCATGATGTGCTGTTTGGGGACTCGTTTTTTTTAACTGCCATCCTATCTGCCACAGCAGTGCTACTTCTAGATGGGCCAGGTGTTTGTGCCGCCCACTTGTGTCACTTAGCTTAGTCATACAGCTACCTCGGTGCAACTTTTAGGCCTAAAAACAATATTGTGAGGTGTGAGATGTTCAGAATAGATTGGAAATGAGTGGAAATGAATGTTATTAGGTTAATAATACTGTAGGATCAAAATGACCCCCAAATTCTGTGATTTTAGCTGTTTCTAGGTTTAAAAAAAAAAAAATCATCCAGATCCAAAACCAAAACCAAAACACGAAAGGGTGGTTTTGGCAAAACCAATCCAGATCCAAAACACGAGCGGAGATCCAGATCCAAAACCAAAACACAAAACCCGAAAAGTGTCCGCCGCACATGTCTAGAAACAATATAGCCCAGCCAAATCTAAATCTCTGACCACGTTATATCTGCTCCACCTGCAGTCAGTAGCGGCTCTGGGGCACCACTGTCCCGAGGGCGCAGCCGCCGTGGCAAGAGCTGCTACTGTAGCGTCTAGTTTCCCTTTGAAGGAAGGACCTTTCCCCACTACTGGTGCCTGCCGTGCGGTGCACCTGACATCATCGTGCACCACACGGCATTGTGGGAGCCGCCGTAAATGCTAGAGGTCATAATTGACCTCTAATGTCTGTGCGGTGCTATGGGAGAGACGTCATGACGTCTCTCCAATAGCGAGGAGCTGCGCTGGCGGCCGGAGATGGAGGCTGGTGAGTATGTTTTTATTTTTTTTGTAAGTGGCGCTACAGGGGACACAGCTACTGGTGGACACAGCTACAGAGGGCACATTACTGGAGACACAGTACTGGGGGCAAAACTAATGGGCGCACAACTACTGGGGGCACAGTACTGGGGGCAAAACTAATGGGGGCACAACTACTGAGGGCACAGTACTAGAGGCAAAACTAATGGGGCACAACTACTGAGGGCACAGTACTGGAGGCAAAAATAATGGGGGCACAACTACTGAGGACACAGTACTGGGGGCAAAACTAATGGGGGCACAACTACTGAGGGCACAGTACTGGGGGCAAAACTAATAGGGGCACAGTACTGGGGGAAAAACTAATGGGGGCATAGTACTAGGGGCAAAATTTATGGGGGCACAACTACCTAGGGCACAGTATGGGGGGCAAAACTACTGGAGGCTCAACTACTGAGGGCACAGCTACAGGGGGCACAACTACTGAGGCACAGTACTGGGGGCAAAACTAATGGGGGCACAACTACTGAGGGCACAGTACTGGGGGCACAGCTACAGGGGGCACAACTCTACAGGGGGCATAACTACAAGGGGCAAAACTGTGACTATGCCCCTTCCCTATGAAGCCACGCCCCTATTTTTTTACTCACGCCTATGGCACGCACTAACCCTGTTTAACCTGTCGGGGGGCGCCAAACAAAACTTTCGTCCTGGGCGCCACAAGGTCTAGAACCGGCTCAGCCTGCAGTGCACATAATTTTGCCCGATTGCTAACTTTTTTGTTTGCTAACAACTCTGAATAACCCCCTATATTTCCTGTCAATGGGGCTGGAAGAGGAAACAGTCTGCTACTGCACAGTGTGGGCGGGGGGAAGGCACTAACAGTGCCCCATATCTTCTAACCAGAGGCGTAACTAGGGTTTTCGGAGCCCAGGGCAAGATGAAGAGTGGCGCCCCTCCCCCCCAAAAAATAAATAAAATAAAAATAACACAAACTGAACTGTGTGCGCACGGCAAAAAAATGGGCGTGACCACACACCAGAAGGGGCGTGGCCACTCAGCAAAGGGGTGTGGCCACACAGCAGAAGGGGCATGGCCACTGAAAATAGGGTGTGCCAACATGACTATCACCTACCCTGTGTCGCCTCTCAGCACACTATCACCTACCCCTTGTGTCGTCTCTCAGCACACCTTCATTCAATTTTTGCACAGTACGCACGCAGAGTCCCCTTTTTACACAGTATGCACGCTGTGCCAGATACACAATTGCGCCACAGTGCCAGATACACAATTGCCCCACAGTGCCAGATACACAATTGGCCCAAAGTGCCAGATACACAATTGCCCCACAGTGCCAGATACACAGTGCCCCACTGTGCCAGATACATATTGCCCCACAGTGCCAGATACACAGTGCCCCACAGTGCCAGATACACAGTGCCCCACAGTGCCAGATACATATTGCCCCACAGTGCCAGATACACAGTACCAGATACACATTGCCCCACAGTGCCAGATACACAGTGCCGCACAGTGCCAGATACACATTACCCCACAGTGCCAGGTACACATTTCCCCCATGCCAGATACACATTACCCCACAGTGCCAGGTATACATTTCCCCCGTGCCAGATACACATTACCCCACAGTGCCAGATACACATTGCCCCACAGTGCCAGATACACATTGCCCCACAGTGCCAGATACATATTACCTCACAGTGCCAGATACACATTGCCCCACAATGCCAGATACACATTGCCCCACAGTGCCAGATACAAATTGCCCCTCAGTGCCAGATACACATTGCCCTACAAATTGCCCCACAGTGCCAGATACACATTGCCCCACAGTGCCAGAAACACATTGCCCCCTGTGCCAGATACACAATGCCCCACAGTGCCAGATACACATTGCCCCACAGTGTCAGGTACATATTGCCCCACAGTGCCAGATACATATTGCCCCACACAGTGACAGATACACATTGCCCCACACAGTGACAGATACACATTGCCCCACAGTGCCAGATTCATATTGCCTCACACAGTGACAGATACACATTGCCCCACACAGTGACAGATACACATTGCCCCACAGTGCCAGATTCATATTGCCTCACACAGTGAGATACACATTGCCTCACACAGTGACAGATACATATTGCCCCACACAGTGACAGATACACATTGCCCCACACAGTGACAGATACATATTGCCCCACACAGTGACAGATACACATTGCCCCACAGTGCCATATACACATTGCCCCACAGTGCCAGATTTATATTGCCTCACACAGTGTGATACACATTGCCCCACACAGTGACAGATACATATTGCCCCACACAGTGAATGATACACATAGCCCCAAGATACACATTAACACCCTCCCTACCCCACCCCCTGCTCACCGCTGCCTCTGCTATGTGAGGAGAGGAGAGCGCAATGTCTCTCCTGCCCCTCAATGCTGCTTCATGAAGTTTGGTATCTTGGCACCGGTTCGTTAGTTAATCAGAGTTCGCGGACCGGCAGCCAACCAGGAGCTGGTCTACGAGCTCTGATTGGCTAACAAACCAAACCAAATGGAGACCAGACACAGCACATTGAGGGGCAGGAGAGTCGCTGCGCTCTCCTCCCCTCACATAGCAGCGGGATAGGGGATAGGGGACGGCCCAGGGGCATGCAGAGCAATAGCGGGGGCGAGTGGGCATGATGCCCTGCCCGCTAGTGGCGCCCCCCTCTGCTTGGCCTGCCAAGGAGACCAGGATACGTGCCCTGCTCAACCCCCCTTAGTTACGCCTCTGATTACAATAGAAAGACACATACCAAATGGGAAAAGTGAGTGTCAGTGGGGGTAATTCAGAGTTGACCGCAGCAGCAAATTTGTTAGCAGTTGGGCAAAACCATGTGCACTGCAGGAGAGGCAGATATAACATGTGCAGAGAGAGTTAGATTTGGGTGGGTTATATTGTTTCTGTGCAGGGTAAATACTGGCTGCTTTATTTTTACACTGCAATTTAGATTTCAGTTTGAACACACCCCACAGGACGCAGGACGGGTATCTCCGGCATATACTCTGCATCTCTCACTCACAAATGTCCCAGGGGATCAGGATCAAACGATTAATGCTAAATACAATGGCTGATGCATTTCAAGCTTTCTTGAGCTCTTCATGGTAACTCCTCCAACACTTGCTGCAATGTGAACTCCATGGAGAGAGTGAAGAATGCCTGGGTACTGTTTATAGTTTCCCCTAATTGAGAGGCAACTATTTTATAAAGTTTTCCTGTAGTGGAACAAAGACAACTTAAACAACCTTAACATGTACAGAGAAATCAAATCTATAATTTATCTTGAAAGAATGCAATAGAGCAGCATCTGTAATACTTACACACTGGGACAGGACTCGGGAGGACTCTCTGTGCGGGTTTCTCTCTCTCTCTCTCTAGACCCAAATGCTCTCATTAGATAACAGGTTACAGGCAGGCGCCGCAGTCTGTAATGTCAGCGTCGCACTCCTTGACTCGATAGCAGCTAGAACTTCTTCAAGCCGGGAGGGGGCGGAGCATGTGGGGGGAAGCTGCAGTGCTGCCCGTTGTCTTGTATGTAGTGGTGCGCGCAGCAGAAAAGAAGCCAAAAGCACCAATACATACATGACAGGGAGCAGCGCAAGCTAGTGGCGGCGATGGTGAGCAGCACGCGGGTGCTGCCTGACAGTGCGCCCACAGAGCATATACGCTGTGTGCAAGGCACCTCAGGCACACACCTAGTTATGGTCCTGTGTGTTGCGGTAAAGCTCAGAATACAGCAGTTTTCAAACCGTATTATTAACTTTGATACATCTCACCCAGAGTGGGAGGTCTTCAATTAAGACTCATCCTGGATAAAAGTCATACCTGTATAGTCATGGTGTCCCTTACTAATTCAAGAGTCAAGTTGTAAACTACAGAGGAACATGCCATAGGAGATGGGTCTGAACTCTGCTCGTCATATTATGTAATAACCAAAGATTTTCTACCTTTAGTATTCTTTGACTAGTGCTAGTTATTGTGTGTGTGCGTGTGTGTGTGTGTGTGTGTGTGTGTGTGTGTGTGTCTGTGCATGTATGTGTGTGTATGTTCAACACGCATGTCTCTCCTTAATTTTGCATAAAATAATTGCCTTTCTCTCTGCAAGACACCTGCCATTAAGCAACTGACTAACGCATTTCTTCCTCTGTAGGGACTTTCTCTAGAGCCTAACTGACATCAGTAAAATAAATGTAGAGTTTATTCCCAGAGAGTCAATTAACATAATGAGCTTAATTTGAAACTAAATACATATTTAACTTAAACATGACATATGAATGTAATTAGATTTAATACATTTGCTACCATGGTATTAATCATTTATTATGGATGCAGCAAATTGGCCACTATACAACTAAATCAGTCAAAGAAAATAATAATAGTGATAAAAATGTATAACTTAAAAGTAAAAATATCATGATCAGTGAAACAGTTTTCCTGTATAATGAAACTAAATCCACACAATAAACATTTTATGTGGTTGTCAGCGAGTATTGGCCCTCATTCCGAGTTGTTCGCTCGGTATTTTTCATCGCATCGCAGTGAAAATCCGCTTAGTACGCATGCGCAATGTTCGCACTGCGACTGCGCCAAGTAACTTTACTATGATGAAAGTAATTTTACTCACGGCTTTTTCTTCGCTCCGGCGATCGTAATGTGATTGACAGGAAATGGGTGTTACTGGGCGGAAACACGGCGTTTCAGGGGCGTGTGGCTGAAAACGCTACCGTTTCCGGAAAAAACGCAGGAGTGGCCGGAGAAACGGTGGGAGTGCCTGGGCGAACGCTGGGTGTGTTTGTGACGTCAACCAGGAACGACAAGCACTGAACTGATCGCACAGGCAGAGTAAGTCTGGAGCTACTCTGAAACTGCTAAGTAGTTAGTAATCGCAATATTGCGAATACATCGGTCGCAATTTTAAGAAGCTAAGATTCACTCCCAGTAGGCGGCGGCTTAGCGTGTGTAACTCTGCTAAAATCGCCTTGCGACCGATCAACTCGGAATGAGGGCCATTATACACAATATTACTAATATGTTCCCCGTGCAGCTTTAGATCTCTACGTGTATAATAACGTAAGGAGTAACACGCTGTATGAATATATATGATATATAGAGTACTGCCCAAAGCATCCCGCACATACTGTACAGTATATTCTTTTATATAATATGGATGCAGATTTCCAGCGCTCAGCAGGAGTC
This sequence comes from Pseudophryne corroboree, assembly GCF_028390025.1. Lineage (NCBI taxonomy): Eukaryota > Metazoa > Chordata > Amphibia > Anura > Myobatrachidae > Pseudophryne > Pseudophryne corroboree. Next base: position 623,931,940 of record NC_086449.1, on the reverse strand, counting down.
AGTACCTCAGAGTAATGCCAATACAAATGCAGAGATAGTGATACAATTTTCTTTTAATAGAAAGATGTGAAGGAATCGTCAGCACAATGTGAATCACACTACATTCACATGTAACATATTAGGGGGAGATGTATCAAACGATCGAGAGAGATAAAGTGGAGAGGTTGCCTATTGAAACCAATGACCTTCTGTCATTTTATAGACTGTGCTAGATAAATGATAGCAAGAATCTAATTGGTTGTTATGGGCAACTCCTCCACTTTCTCTCTCACACATATACATATATACATAGCAAAGACACGCACATACATTAGAGATGAGCGCCGGAAATTTTTCGGGTTTTGTGTTTTGGTTTTGGGTTCGGTTCCGCGGCCGTGTTTTGGGTTCGACCGCGTTTTGGCAAAACCTAACCGAATTTTTTTTGTCGGATTCGGGTGTTTTTTTCAAAAAACACTAAAAAACAGCTTAAATCATAGAATTTGGGGGTCATTTTGATCCCAAAGTATTATTAACCCCAAAAACCATAATTTACACTCATTTTCAGTCTATTCTGAATACCTCACACCTCACAATATTATTTTTAGTCCTAAAATTTGCACCTAGGTCGCTGGATGACTAAGCTAAGCGACCCTAGTGGCCGACACAAACACCGGGCCCATCTAGGAGTGTCACTGCAGTGTCACGCAGGATGTCCCTTCCAAAAAACCCTCCCCAAACAGCACATGACGCAAAGAAAAAAAGAGGCGCAATGAGGTAGCTGTGTGAGTAAGATAAGCGACCCTAGTGGCCGACACAAACACCGGGCCCATCTAGGAGTGGCACTGCAGTGTCACGCAGGATGTCCCTTCCAAAAAACCCTCCCCAAACAGCACATGACGCAAAGAAAAATTAAAGAAAAAAGAGGTGCAAGATGGAATTGTCCTTGTGCCCTCCCACCCACCCTTATGTTGTATAAACAGGACATGCACACTTTAACCAACCCATCATTTCAGTGACAGGGTCTGCCACACGACTGTGACTGAAATGACGGGTTGGTTTGGACCCCCACCAAAAAAGAAGCAATTAATCTCTCCTTGCACAAACTGGCTCTACAGAGGCAAGATGTCCACCTCATCATCATCCTCCGATATATCACCGTGTACATCCCCCTCCTCACAGATTATCAATTCGTCCCCACTGGAATCCACCATCTCAGCTCCCTGTGTACTTTGTGGAGGCAATTGCTGCTGGTGAATGTCTCCACGGAGGAATTGATTATAATTAATTTTAATGAACATCATCTTCTCCACATTTTCTGGATGTAACCTCGTACGCCGATTGCTGACAAGGTGAGCGGCGGCACTAAACACTCTTTCGGAGTACACACTTGTGGGAGGGCAACTTAGGTAGAATAAAGCCAGTTTGTGCAAGGGCCTCCAAATTGCCTCTTTTTCCTGCCAGTATAAGTACGGACTGTGTGACGTGCCTACTTGGATGCGGTCACTCATATAATCCTCCACCATTCTTTCAATGGTGAGAGAATCATATGCAGTGACAGTAGACGACATGTCCGTAATCGTTGTCAGGTCCTTCAGTCCGGACCAGATGTCAGCATCAGCAGTCGCTCCAGACTGCCCTGCATCACCGCCAGCGGGTGGGCTCGGAATTCTGAGCCTTTTCCTCGCACCCCCAGTTGCGGGAGAATGTGAAGGAGGAGATGTTGACAGGTCGCGTTCCGCTTGACTTGACAATTTTCTCACCAGCAGGTCTTTCAACCCCAGCAGACTTGTGTCTGCCGGAAAGAGAGATCCAAGGTAGGCTTTAAATCTAGGATCGAGCACGGTGGCCAAAATGTAGTGCTCTGATTTCAACAGATTGACCACCCGTGAATCCTTGTTAAGCGAATTAAGGGCTCCATCCACAAGTCCCACATGCCTAGCGGAATCGCTCCGTGTTAGCTCCTCCTTCAATGTCTCCAGCTTCTTCTGCAAAAGCCTGATGAGGGGAATGACCTGACTCAGGCTAACAGTGTCTGAACTGACTTCACGTGTGGCAAGTTCAAAGGGCATCAGAACCTTGCACAACGTTGAAATCATTCTCCACTGCACTTGAGACAGGTGCATTCCACCTCCTATATCGTGCTCAATTGTATAGGCTTGAATGGCCTTTTGCTGCTCCTCCAACCTCTGAAGCATATAGAGGGTTGAATTCCACCTCGTTACCACTTCTTGCTTCAGATGATGGCAGGGCAGGTTCAGTAGTTTTTGGTGGTGCTCCAGTCTTCTGTACGTGGTGCCTGTACGCCGAAAGTGTCCCGCAATTCTTCTGGCCACCGACAGCATCTCTTGCACGCCCCTGTCGTTTTTTTAAAAATTCTGCACCACCAAATTCAAGGTATGTGCAAAACATGGGACGTGCTGGAATTTGCCCATATTTAATGCACACACAATATTGCTGGCGTTGTCCGATGCCACAAATCCACAGGAGAGTCCAATTGGGGTAAGCCATTCCGCGATGATCTTCCTCAGTTGCCGTAAGAGGTTTTCAGCTGTGTGCGTATTCTGGAAAGCGGTGATACAAAGCGTAGCCTGCCTAGGAAAGAGTTGGCGTTTGCGAGATGCTGCTACTGGTGCCGCCGCTGCTGTTCTTGCGGCGGGAGTCCATACATCTACCCAGTGGGCTGTCACAGTCATATAGTCCTGACCCTGCCCTGCTCCACTTGTCCACATGTCCGTGGTTAAGTGGACATTGGGTACAACTGCATTTTTTAGGACACTGGTGAGTCTTTTTCTGACGTCCGTGTACATTCTCGGTATCGCCTGCCTAGAGAAGTGGAACCTAGATGGTATTTGGTAACGGGGGCACACTGCCTCAATAAATTGTCTAGTTCCCTGTGAACTAACGGCGGATACCGGACGCACGTCTAACACCAACATAGTTGTCAAGGCCTCAGTTATCCGCTTTGCAGCAGGATGACTGCTGTGATATTTCATCTTCCTCGCAAAGGACTGTTGGACAGTCAATTGCTTACTGGAAGTAGTACAAGTGGGCTTACGACTTCCCCTCTGGGATGACCATCGACTCCCAGCAGCAACAACAGCAGCGCCAGCAGCAGTAGGCGTTACACGCAAGGATGCATCGGAGGAATCCCAGGCAGGAGAGGACTCGTCAGAATTGCCAGTGACATGGCCTGCAGGACTATTGGCATTCCAGGGGAAGGAGGAAATTGACACTGAGGGAGTTGGTGGGGTGGTTTGCGTGAGCTTGGTTACAAGAGGAAGGGATTTACTGGTCAGTGGACTGCTTCCGCTGTCGCCCAAAGTTTTTGAACTTGTCACTGACTTATTATGAATGCACTGCAGGTGACGTATAAGGGAGGATGTTCCGAGGTGGTTAACGTCCTTACCCCTACTTATTACAGCTTGACAAAGGCAACACACGGCTTGACACCTGTTGTCCGCTTTTCTGTTGAAATACCTCCACACTGAAGAGCTGATTTTTTTGGTATTTTCACCAGGCATGTCAACGGCCATATTCCTCCCACGGACAACAGGTGTCTCCCCGGGTGCCTGACTTAAACAAACCACCTCACCATCAGAATCCTCCTGGTCAATTTCCTCCCCAGCGCCAGCAACACCCATATCCTCCTCATCCTGGTGTACTTCAACACTGACATCTTCAATCTGACTATCAGGAACTGGACTGCGGGTGCTCCTTCCAGCACTTGCAGGGGGCGTGCAAATGGTGGAAGGCGCATGCTCTTCACGTCCAGTGTTGGGAAGGTCAGGCATCGCAACCGACACAATTGGACTCTCCTTGTGGATTTGGGATTTCGAAGAACGCACAGTTCTTTGCGGTGCTTTTGCCAGCTTGAGTCTTTTCAGTTTTCTAGCGAGAGGCTGAGTGCTTCCATCCTCATGTGAAGCTGAACCACTAGCCATGAACATAGGCCAGGGCCTCAGCCGTTCCTTGCCACTCCGTGTGGTAAATGGCATATTGGCAAGTTTACGCTTCTCCTCCGACAATTTTATTTTAGGTTTTGGAGTCCTTTTTTTACTGATATTTGGTGTTTTGGATTTGACATGCTCTGTACTATGACATTGGGCATCGGCCTTGGCAGACGACGTTGCTGGCATTTCATCGTCTCGGCCATGACTAGTGGCAGCAGCTTCAGCACGAGGTGGAAGTGGATCTTGATCTTTCCCTAATTTTGGAACCTCAACATTTTTGTTCTCCATATTTTAATAGGCACAACTAAAAGGCACCTCAGGTAAACAATGGAGATGGATGGATACTAGTATACAATTATGGATGGACTGCCGAGTGCCGACACAGAGGTAGCTACAGCCGTGAACTACCGTACTGTGTCTGCTGCTAATATAGACTGGTTGATAATGAGATGTAGTATGTATAAAGAAGAAAGAAAAAAAAAACCACGGGTAGGTGGTATACAATTATGGATGGACTGCCGAGTGCCGACACAGAGGTAGCTACAGCCGTGGACTACCGTACTGTACTGTGTCTGCTGCTAATATAGACTGGATGATAATGAGATGTAGTATGTATAAAGAAGAAAGAAAAAAAAACCACGGGTAGGTGGTATACAATTATGGATGGACTGCCGAGTGCCGACACAGAGGTAGCTACAGCCGTGGACTACTGTACTGTGTCTGCTGCTAATATAGACTGGTTGATAAAGAGATGTAGTATGTATGTATAAAGAAGAAAGAAAAAAAAACCACGGGTAGGTGGTATACAATTATGGACGGACTGCCGAGTGCCGACACAGAGGTAGCTACAGCCGTGAACTACCGTACTGTGTCTGCTGCTAATATAGACTGGTTGATAATGAGATGTAGTATGTATAAAGAAGAAAGAAAAGAAAAACCACGGGTAGGTGGTATACAATTATGGATGGACTGCCGAGTGCCGACACAGAGGTAGCTACAGCCGTGGACTACCGTACTGTACTGTGTCTGCTGCTAATATAGACTGGATGATAATGAGATGTAGTATGTATAAAGAAGAAAGAAAAAAAAAACCACGGGTAGGTGGTATACAATTATGGATGGACTGCCGAGTGCCGACACAGAGGTAGCTACAGCCGTGGACTACCGTACTGTACTGTGTCTGCTGCTAATATAGACTGGATGATAATGAGATGTAGTATGTATAAAGAAGAAAGAAAAAAAAACCACGGGTAGGTGGTATACAATTATGGATGGACTGCCGAGTGCCGACACAGAGGTAGCTACAGCCGTGAACTACCGTACTGTGTCTGCTGCTAATATAGACTGGTTGATAATGAGATGTAGTATGTATAAAGAAGAAAGAAAAAAAAAACCACGGGTAGGTGGTATACAATTATGGATGGACTGCCGAGTGCCGACACAGAGATAGCTACAGCCGTGGACTACCGTACTGTACTGTGTCTGCTGCTAATATAGACTGGATGATAATGAGATGTAGTATGTATAAAGAAGAAAGAAAAAAAAAACCACGGGTAGGTGGTATACAATTATGGATGGACTGCCGAGTGCCGACACAGAGGTAGCTACAGCCGTGGACTACCGTACTGTACTGTGTCTGCTGCTAATATAGACTGGATGATAATGAGATGTAGTATGTATAAAGAAGAAAGAAAAAAAAAACCCACGGGTAGGTGGTATACAATTATGGATGGACTGCCGAGTGCCGACACAGAGGTAGCTACAGCCGTGGACTACCGTACTGTACTGTGTCTGCTGCTAATATAGACTGGATGATAATGAGATGTAGTATGTATAAAGAAGAAAGAAAAAAAAAACCACGGGTAGGTGGTATACAATTATGGATGGACTGCCGAGTGCCGACACAGAGGTAGCTACAGCCGTGAACTACCGTACTGTGTCTGCTGCTAGTATAGACTGGATGATAAATAATGATATAAAAAATATATATATATCACTACTGCAGCCGGACAGGTATATATTATATAATGAGGGACCTGCTGGACACTGTCTGTCAGCAGAATGAGTTTTTTAATTTTTATAGAATAAAAAAACACCACACAAGTCACACGACGAGTGTACTTTTTCAGGCAGACAATCACAATATACTATACTGGTGGTCAGTGTGGTCAGGTCACTGGTCACAGTGGTCAGTGGTCAGTCACACTGGCAGTGGCACTCTGGCAGCAAAAGTGTGCACTGTTTAATATGTACTCCTGGCTCCTGCTATAACCTATAACTGCTCCCCAGTCTCCCCCACAATTAAGCTGTGTGAGCACAGCCAGATATTATACATAGATGATGCAGCACACTGGGCTGAGCACAGATATGGTATGTGAGTGTGACTGAGTCACTGTGTATCGTTTTTTTCAGGCAGAGAACAAGAACAGAACGGATTATTAGATAATAATAAATTATAAAACTGCACTGGTGGGTCAGGTCACTGGTCATCAGTCACTAGTATAACTCCTCCTAAGCTCCAGTAAGTAAATGAAGTGTCTCACTCTCACTCTCCTATCTATTTTAATTTCTAAACGGAGAGGACGCCAGCCACGTCCTCTCCCTATCAATCTCAATGCACGTGTGAAAATGGCCGCGACGCGCGGCTCCTTATATAGAATCCGAGTCTCGCGATAGAATCCGAGCCTCGCGAGAATCCGACAGCGTGATGACGACGTTCGGGCGCGCTCGGGTTAACCGAGCAAGGCGGGAAGATCCGAGTCGCTCGGACCCGTGTAAAAAAACATGAAGTTCGGGCGGGTTCGGATTCAGAGAAACCGAACCCGCTCATCTCTAACATACATACATACATACATACATACATACATACATACATACAGAGCCAGCCCTAACCAATTTAATGTCCTAGGCAATATTTTGGCAGGTGCCCCTTATACTTGCCTATGCTCCCTCATTCTGCAGGAGACTCCCTGAAATAGTAGTAATCTCCCTGACTCCCTGAATAGTCCAGCAATCTCCCTGATTGCACCTTAACCCCATTATGCAGATGTTACATTCTTGGGTGGAAAAAATAAATCAGATACATACATTGAAATGGGAACATCAGTGCCATTTCCCTGCATTGGTTATAAGACACAATGATCCCTATGGCTACATGCATTTTAAATAAAGTTTCTCATGGCCACTTACAGTATATGGAACCTCTTGTAAAGCACAATACACAAACAAATTCCGCAAAATGTAAGAGTCTTTTCTTCAACAAGTAGATCTTACGAACTTTGGGGTTCATTTACATTTGGATGTAAGTCATTTTTATGACAAGCCTCTCAGATGTAGCAGTATACGTTCGCACTGATAGGTGTTACTTTCACATCTCCCTGAAATGCTTTTTCAAAAGTAAGCAAGTATGCCCCTAGCACTGCTGCTAATTTCACTTCTGACCCAGCACCCCTCTTCCAGTAGCAAAGATCACAGAGAAGCTAGCAACACCGATCACCCACCGCAATCCTCACCTAGCATCCCGCAACCGGTGATCTACTCTGAAAGCAAAAAAGATTTTGTGATCTACCGAAGTGGCACACTTGCATGCACCACAAGAAAAGAATCGGACATATTATCACCAAAGGAAAATACACATAGCCCCACACAGGAAAAAAATCGAAGACGCTGCCACTACAGGACAAAATGGCAACATATTGTTGCCACTGGATACACATTGACCCCACACAGGAAAAAAAAATCAAACACATTGCTGCCACATGAAAAAAAAAAATCAAACACATCGCCCCCCACAGGATAAAAACACATTGACGCCACACAGGAAAAAAACACATTGCCATACACAGGAAATATATATATATACATATATATAAATAAAAGCAAAGAGTGGCCGCGCATAAGGAACAAGCAAAGTCTCTGTGATGAATATAAGTCCAAATGTATGTTGCCGCAGTCCTCCTTCAAGAGTTTACCATACTCCTCAAACCATGTAAAAATAAGAAAGAAATGGAGGGCGCAAAGATGAATATAAGGTCAATAACACTTTACTGCCAAGTATATATTCACATACATTTCATTAAAAGGTCACCGGTGCAATGAAGAAAATCAGTGCAGCCTCCGGACAGCTAACACTGATAACCGCCGTTGCTCCCCAAATACCACGGACGCTGTGATCTCCAGCCTCATGGACTCCAAAACGCGAACCACAAACTCCGGCACTCTGGTCAGAGGGTCCCACGTCACACGTCCTGCTGGCCACGCCCAACGCGTTTCATCACGGGACTTCGTCGACCCCCTGACAAAGTCCAGTGATGAAACGCGTTGGGCGTGGCCAGCAGGACGTGTAACGTGGGACCCTCTGACCAGAGTGCCGGAGTTTGTGGCTCGCGTTTTGGAGTCTGTGAGGCTGGAGATCACAGCGTCCGTGGTATCTGGGGAGCAATGGCGGTTATCAGTGTCAGCTGTCCGGAGGCTGCACTGATTTTCTTCATTGCACCGGTGACCTTTTAATGAAATGTATGTGAATATATACTTGGCAGTAAAGTATTATTGACCTTATATTCATCTTTGCGCCCTCCATTTCTTTCTGTTATATATATATATATATATATATATATATATATATATAAAACAGCAATTCACAAGCGGCACCCGGACCAATAAACTCACGATCATGCAGGCATATGTAGCAGCAACGTTTCGATGTATTTTATTTTCACATCATCATCAGGCATATAACAAACTTAAAACCAGGCTCACCTTATATCCCCACCGAGTGACACGCGCCGCCTGTGGCGTCCGGAACCAGGAAGCGTGGCGCCCACCAATGGCGTCATCAAGCCCAGTCCGTAGCCCTGGTAACCGGCGCAAATAAAAACAAAGTGAAAAAAACATAGCAAGAGGTGAACTGAAGAGCATACAGGACTACAATCCAAATATACATGCAGTATAAGAAAATAATGGCAACATTCTGATGTACATAATTTAAATGAATGCATGAAGGCCCAGAGTATCATTTAAACCACGTGGTACAAGAGTCCCTAATCTATGGATCCATCCTGACTCACATCTAAGTAATTTAAGTGAACGGTTACCACCTCTTAAAGATGCAGGCACATGATCTATAATCATATATTGTAAATTAGCCATGCTATGTCCTGCCTCAACGAAGTGCCTCGCAACGGGGTGATTACTACTGCCAGAATCCAAAGCAGCCCGAATAGTGGAACGATGACCAGCCATTCATTTGCGTAGAATATTGTCGGTCTTGCCGACATAATAAAGTCCACACGGACATCTGATGAAATAAACAATAAACTTAGTAGTGCATGTCACTTTATGTCTAATGTAGAACCTTTTGCCACTGTATGGATGACAGAAACTGTCACCCGCAATAAGGTATCGACATGTAACGCAATTGATACATTTATAGCATCCGTTGCGTCGACTTAGAAAGTGTTGATTAGAAGGAACACTGGACATATTGGTAATATCAGTTTTAAATACCCAATCACGAATATTGCGCCGTCTGGTATAACAGGGCATAAGTGTCTTATCTTCCAATTTCAAGTCTCCATCAGTGCTTACAATAGGCCAAAGATCTCTAGAAATAGATTTAATAGCCCCACTAGATGTATTAAAATGTTTTACCCAGGGCATACGATCTTCCTGGCTATCTTTTTTTGTTGATTACAGCAAAGTACTTCTAGACTTAGATAATGCTTTTTCTTTAGCTGTCACTAGGGTAGACAATGAATATCCCCTAGCTAAGAACTTATCCATCATCTTATTGATTTGACACACAGCATCCTCCTTGTTACTACAGATTCTACATGCCCTTAAAAACTGAGAATATGGAAGTCCATATTTCAGAGGTTTCGGGTGAAAACTGCTAGAATGTAATAGTGTGTTCCTATCGGTTACTTTGGTGTACAAATCAGTTGTAACCTCCTGATTATCCAATTTAATCATCACATCAAGGAAATTCATGGAGCAATTACTGATGTCATATGTAAATTTAATAGGACAATTAGATTGGTTGTGATCACTGATAAAGGATACCAATTGTTCTTCCGAACCAGACCAAATGATAAATAAATCGTCGATGTATCTAACGTAAAAAAATATGTTCTCAGAAATAATCCTATCAGAGAAAAAAATGTCACGCTCAGCCTGAAACACGTAAGCATTGGCGATTGTTGATACCTTATTGCGGGTGACAGTTTCTGTCATCCATTCAGTGGCAAAATGTTCTACATTAGACATAAAGTGACATGCACTACTAAGTTTATTGTTTATTTCATCAGATGTCCGTGTGGACTTTATTATGTCGGCAAGACCGACAATACTCTACGCGAACGAATGGCTGGTCATCGTTCCACTATTCGGGCTGCTTTGGATTCTGGCAGTAGTAATCACCCCGTTGCGAGGCACTTCGTTGAGGCAGGACATAGCATGGCTAATTTACAATATATGATTATAGATCATGTGCCTGCATCTTTAAGAGGTGGTAACTGTTCACTTAAATTACTTAGATGTGAGTCAGGATGGATCCATAGATTAGGGACTCTTGTACCACGTGGTTTAAATGATACTCTGGGCCTTCATGCATTCATTTAAATTATGTACATCAGAATGTTGCCATTATTTTCTTATACTGCATGTATATTTGGATTGTAGTCCTGTATGCTCTTCAGTTCACCTCTTGCTATGTTTTTTTCACTTTGTTTTTATTTGCGCCGGTTACCAGGGCTACGGACTGGGCTTGATGACGCCATTGGTGGGCGCCACGCTTCCTGGTTCCGGACGCCACTGGCGGCACGTGTCACTCGGTGGGGATTTAAGGTGAGCCTGGTTTTAAGTTTGTTATATGCCTGATGATGATGTGAAAATAAAATACATCGAAACGTTGCTGCTACATATGCCTGCATGATCGTGAGTTTATTGGTCCGGGTGCCGCTTGTGAATTGCTGTTGTATTGAACTCCTGGCCGGGGAGGATCTGAAGCTGGCACCGGCATCTTTATCATTAGAAAGGAGTGCTGCCCGAATACTTTGCTTTTATATATATATATATATATATATATATATATACTGTCAGGGGAACAGTGTCTCCACATAGGCCCATGGTAGGAGGTGCTGCTGTGTATGCATTATTACAAAGTGCTTAACATGGAAAGAGGGGAATACCGCACAGGTTATATTTGATGTCAGAGAATGATTTAGATACCAAGATCAAATGATTAAAAGAAAACGCTGTTTTCTAATTCTAATGTATTTGGTGGTGCACCCTGAGTCAGTGTAGGAACATAAGACAAATGGGGAGAAAAGAAGACTCTTTTGTGGGCGCACTCTTAACTTTGGACAATAAATTAATTAGTCAGAATAAATTAAAAATTATAATTTTAATGATTTCACAGAATTAAGATAATCAGTGGTTCTTGAAAAAGAATTAACAACGATCAAAAGATCACAATATATTTAGATAGCACAACGTGCTGATACAAAGTAGAAGCTAACTTCTGGCTGACGGAATAGATTCTGAGTGTTATAAGCAATAGCTAAAATGTTAGACGGTACGTTCCAATGATAAACATGTTCCTGTTGTGTATTCTATGTCACAATAAACTAATACAGTCTGGATACTGGTTTATCTTATTGACTTTTGCAATTATTGAAATTTATTTGTATCATGATATTTGCAGTGATTTATTCTGAACCTCAATAGACCATTCCTAATTAGGAGTCACCACTGTAATTTTTTGTTACAGTCGTTCTACTATTTGGTTCTGTTTCTTTACTACTATCATTCAACAGTTGGATACTTTCATACAGTCTATTGGTTACATTGTTATCTTTCCTCGTACCTTGTATCTTTATCTCAGACACCCTAAACATAGAAATCTTTTGATGACTATTTTTAGATAATTATACTCACATAGACTATACTTTGGCACTTACCAATTATCCAGCCAATTTCAGAATTAATATTGCAGTCTATTCCACTATTGCCACGAACAATAATCCTGTGGAAATTTCCAGTAATAATATTTATACTCACCAGTTTTCCCTCACCCTTTTTTTCCCCCTTTCCTTCATTTCATGGACTCTCACCATTGATTCAGGACTACGTCCCTGTTTAACATTGGCAGCAGATCCATCTGATTTCTTCTTTGACAATTATCTGTCCTGAATAACTGTGTAAATTCGTGAACTCTCATCAGTGATTCCTGAGCTTCCAATCATTGTCCATTCTCTCTACTATCATACCACACTGGAAACGCCCGAAGCCGTTCGATCTCGGAAGCTAATCAGTGTTGGGCTGGGTCAGTACTCAAGTGGGTGACCATTGAGGAAGACTCAGTGTAGTAGAGCTCATTGGTTCAGCACGTACAGTGTCTAACACTGACAGTAGATTCACACTGCCATCTCACTCTCCACTCTCTTTCTATTAATTGGTTGAATATGAGAGATACATATATACTACTCACAAGATAAACCAGTATCCAGACTGTATTAGTTTATTGTGACATAGAATACACAACAGGAACATGTTTATCATTGGAACGTACCGTCTAACATTTTAGCTATTGCTTATAACACTCAGAATCTATTCCGTCAGCCGGAAGTTAGCTTCTACTTTGTATCAGCACGTTGTGCTATCTAAATATATTGTGATCTTTTGATCGTTGTTAATTCTTTTTCAAGAACCACTGATTATCTTAATTCTGTGAAATCATTAAAATTATAATTTTTGATTTACTCTGACTAATTCATTTATTGTCCAAAGTTAAGAGTGCGCCCACAAAAGAGTCTTCTTTTCTCCCCATTTGTCTTATTATTACAAAGTGACAAACTGCTGATGAACAACAAAAGATGTTCTTTGGATGGGTATATGGCATACAGATTTTTCCTGTATATGGCCTACCATATATGTGCAAATACATGCAATCGCAGACACCTTTCTGTGGTACATCACTGCAATCTGCCATTCTGTTATTCCAGTGGAAATGAATACATATGCAGAAATGATATTTATAGAGGGCGCTAATGGAAATGAGGTTAATCAGTTCCTTATTGCAATATATATATAGAATTTAGGGGGTAATTCAGACCTGATTGTAGCAGAAAATGTGTTAGCAGTTGGGCAAAACCATGGGGGTAATTCAGATCTGATTGCTCGCTAGCGTTTTTTGCACGCTGCACAGGTACAAATCGGTTCGTTGCTCTGTGATGGGTTTGTGTGAAGAATCCATTCGCATGGGCAATCGCAAGGTGATTGACAGGAAGAAGGCGTTTGTGGGTGTCAACTGACCGTTTTCTGGGAGTGGTTAGAAAAATGCAGGCGCTCCCAAGCGTTTGCAGGGCGGGTGTCTGACGTCAATTCCGGTCCCGGACAGGCTGAAGTGATCGCAGCGGCTACTCAGAAACTGCACAAAATCTTTTTGTACCGCTCGGCTGCACATGCGATCGCACACTTGCACAGCTAAAATACACTCCCTGCTGGGCGGCGACTATGTGAATGCAGGACTGCAAAAAACAGCTAATGAGCGATCAGGTCTGAATTAAACCCCATGTGCACTGCAGGTATAACATGTGCAGAGAGAGAGATAGATTTGGGTGGGGTGTGTTCAAACTGAAATCTAAATTGCAGTGTAAAAATAAAGCAGCAGTATTTACCCTGCACAGAAACAAAATAACCCACCCAAATTTAACTCTCTCTGCAAATGTTATATCTGCCCGCCCTGCAGTGCACATAGGGGGTCATTCCGACCTGATCGCACGCTAGGATTTTTTGCTGCACTGCAATCAGGTCAGAACTGCGCATGCGTATGCACCGCAATGCGCAGGTGCATCGTACGGGTACAAAGCGGATCGTTGCTGAGTGATGGATTTTTCAAAAAATCCATTCGCACAGCCGATCGCAAGGAGATTGACAGGAAAAGGGCGTTTGTAGGTGTCAACTGACCATTTTCTGGGAGTGGGTGGAAAAACGCAGGCGTGTCGAAGCGTTTGCAGGGCAGGTGCCTGACGTCAATTCCGGGCAAGAACAGGCTGAAGTGATCGCAGTGCCTGAGTAAGTTCTGAGCTACTCAGAAACTGCACAAAACTTTTTTGTAGTGCTCGGCTGCACATGCGATCTCACACTTGCAAAGCAAAAATACACTCCCCTATAGGATCGCAGTGCTGCAAAAAATAGCTAGCGAGCGATCAACTCGGAATGACCCCCATGGTTTTTCCCAAATGCTAACAAATTTGCTGCTACGATCAGGTCTGATTACCCCCTTAATTAGTGTCCATCCAGTATACCATCCAATCGACAGATCCAAGAAATAAAAGAATATTTGTCATTTATTCTTCATACAATTAATAAAATATTAAGAACATTTAGTACATAAAGGTAGCAGTGATACAACAGGCAACAACATCACATTTACATCAATTATATTCACAATTATGAGTCTTATTCAGGTGAGTGAGCGTTTCCTGGTTATATGTAAACTGCGTACCAAACCCTACGCGTTTCATCCATACAAACTTCCCCAGGGGCAGATGATGGCAACAGTATACAGGTATGAGATTCCCGCATCTGATGTGTACTTATTTTATAATACTGATCACCAGTCCCATTCGGTGGAGGATATATTAATGGTGTTCAAAAATAATTAGAATTAGTAGGATACTGAATCCAATAGATGATTAAAATTCTCCAGGATAAGAGGTAAAAGACCAATTTAGGTCAATGTATCCAGGAGGTACACTTTTAATAGATATGTTACTGCACCCTTAAGGATTAAAAACATTAATAAAATGACATAAAATTACTGCCAACGGGCACGACAACTTCATTTCAGCTCGCTACCCCCGGAGGTAGCGAGCTGAAATGCGTGTAAAGTGACCCAAACGGGTCTCTTCACGATCGCACCTATTACTTTAGTCAGGTTTAGGCGCTTGATGTGCCTAAACTAGACTGTAATAACAATAAGTGCGATCAGTGGATAACGGAGCACAATTGAATATCGCCCTTCTATCTCCCGTCACTTTAGGTGCGATATGATTTGAATTAGGCCAAGAGTATGATAAATAGGAAAGACATTGTGACACAATAAGAGTCCCATTAAACAAACATACCAGTGGCATATTTCATTTAGTGTCGCAGTGAAACTGATTAATATACCATTGGTATTCAACATTATTTAATTTGCTGGCGAGGTCCAGCAATATCCCCCTCTTCATTGGTATACTCTGCTCTGCCAGCGACAGGATTCTGCGTCATGTGCATGCACAATGGCTAGTCTACTCATGTGCATTATTCCTTCACCCAACAGGGACTTGCCAAAGTCTATAAGGCAAATGGGGACCATATCACTCTCGTATAAGACAGAATAGGAAAAACACTCTCTTCCGCACAGGTACATATACTATTACTTTACAAAAATATTCAAGAATAAAAAACCCTAATATCTATTTAGTATCATATCTATATTCTCTTACCAACTAAGGCATGTTATCACTGACCACAGAAATCAATTGTGACGGTGACCGGTTTTGCCTTCAGAGCATCTGCATCTTTGCAGAAGCACCAGCCGTAGGTACAACCCTGCCTATCCATTACCCCTCAGCAAGCACAGTGGGTGGTCTTCAGTATGCCGAATGTCGGGATCCCAGCGCACAGTATACCGGCGCCGGGATCCCGACACCCGGCATACGACAGCTATTCTCCCTCGTGGGGGTCCACGACCCCCCTGGAGGGAGAATAAGTAGCGTGGCGCACGTAGCGTGCCACTGTGCCCGCAGCATGGCGAGCGCAGCGTGGCGAGCGCAGCGAGCCCGCAAGGGGCACCTTTGTGCTCGGCACACTGTCGGTATGCCGGCGGTCGGGCTTCCGGCGCCGGTATGCTGTTCGCCGGGAGACCGGCCGCCGGCATACCATACTACACCCCACAGTGGGTGGTCTTCAGTATGCTGAATGTCGGGATCCCGGCGCACAGTATACCGGCGCCGGGATCCCGACACCCGGCATACCGACAGCTATTCTCCCTCATGGGGGTCCACGACCCCCCTGGAGGGAGAATAAGTAGCGTGGCGCAAGTAGCGTTCCACCGTGCAGCGCGGCGAGCGCAGCGAGCCCGCAAGGGGCTCCTTTGCGATCGCCACACTGTCGGTATGCCGGCGGTCGGGCTCCCGGCTCTGGTATGCTGGTCGCCGGCATACCATACTACACCCAGCACAATACCCCTCACACAGAACTCCTCTCTCAGCTAAGCACCCCCGCACCCAGCAGCACAGATATCAGCAACATCCATCTCCAATCACAGCTGGCTGCACTATGTGTCTGTCCAGCCCTGCAGTTGGCTCTGGCTGGCATAATCCTGACTATTGACTTGTGGGAGCGGCTAGCAGGCTGCATGGAGTCAGTGCAGGTGCAGTCTGCTGGACTCCGCAAAGGCCCATGGGAGGAGGAGCTTCTGCTGGGCATGAGCAGTAGTCCTCCTCCAGTGGCCACTCTGGTGCTTCAGTTTCTGCTGGCTCAGCTGTTTATGCTGGCGCCTTATCGTAGCTTAGCTGACAGCTCTGATCACGGTAGGGCAGCAAATGCTGAGCTGCTGGTGCCATCCGGCTGTCCGACTGATGCTCTCTGTGTCAAGCTGACTCTGAGCTGGCTCTAGGCTAGGAATGAATGACCCCAGGCATTCCAGATGTCCTAGACATTGGCCTAGTTTGCCTATACCTAGGGCTGGCTCTGCATATATTGATGGCCAGAGCGGTACAGGAGCAAACAGCAGTAATCTTAGTTTACTGCTGTTTGTTGAATATTGAAAGGAGGACATAACCCCTTTAGCGAGCGCTAAAGGGGTTATGTCTCATTTTTAAACGGGGCACTAAGTTCAATAAAACAGGAGCGACATTGTGGCACATTACATACAATAAAACAGGAGCAACATTGTGGCACATTACATACAATAAAACAGGAGCGACATTGTGGCACATTACATACAATAAAACAGGAGCAACATTGTGGCACATTACATACAATAAAACAGGAGCGACATTGTGGCACATTACATACAATAAAGCAGGAGTGACATTGTGGCACATTACATACAATAAAACAGGAGCAACATTGTGGCACATTACATACAATAAAACAGGAGCGACATTGTGGCACATTACATACAATAAAGCAGGAACGACATTGTGGCACATTACATACATTAAAACAGGATCGACATTGTGACACATTACATACAATAAAATAGGAGCGACATTGTGGCACATTACATACAATAAAAGAGGAGCGACATTGTGGCACATTACATACAATAAAACAGGAGCGACATTGTGGCACATTACATACAATAAAACAGGAACGACATTGTGGCACATTACATACAATAAACCAAGAGCGACATTGTGGCACATTACATACAATAAAACAGGAGCGACATTGTGGCACATTACATACAATAAAACAGGAGCGACATTGTGGCACATTACATACAATAAAACAGGAGCGACATTGTGGCACATTACATACAATAAAAAAGGAGCAACATTGTGGCACATTACATACAATAAAAGAGGAGCGACATTGTGGCACATTACATACAATAAAACAGGAGCAACATTGTGGCACATTACATACAATAAAACAGGAGCAACATTGTGGCACATTACATACAATATAACAGGAGCAACATTGTGGCACATTACATACAATAAAACAGGAGCGACATTGTGGCACATTACATACAATAAAACAGGAGCGACATTGTGGCACATTACATACAATAAAACAGGAGCGACATTGTGGCACATTACATACAATAAAACAGGAGCGACATTGTGGCACATTACATACAATAAAACAAGAGCGACATTGTGGCACATTACATACAATAAAACAAGAGCGACATTGTGGCACATTACATACAATAAAACAGGAGCAACATTGTGGCACATTACATACAATAAAACAGGAGCGACATTGTGGCACATTACATACAATAAAACAGGATCGACATTGTGGCACATTACATACAATATAACAGGAGCAACATTGTGGCACATTACATACAATAAAACAGGAGCGACATTGTGGCACATTACATACAATAAAGCAGGAGCGACATTGTGGCACATTACATACAATAAAACAGGAGCGACATTGTGGCACATTACATACAAGAAAACAGGAACGACATTGTGGCACATTACATACAATAAAACAGGAGTGACATTGTGGCACATTACATACAATAAAACAGGAACGACATTGTGGCACATTACACACAATAAAACAGGAACAACATTGTGGCACATCACAAACAATAAAACGGGAGCGACATTGTGACACATTAAACACAAAAAACAAGATCGACATTGTACAAAATTAAGTACAATAAGACAAGAGCGACCTTTGTGGGACATTAAGTATGATAAAACAGGAGCGACATTGACATACATTAAGTCATTTTTAGATAGTCTCTTTCGCTCAGATTGTCATTGTAATGCTATATGGGTTGTTGTCCATTTTAAGTAATTATCATTTAAAATTCTGAGCACCTTATGCCAATACCCTCAGAACTCTGTCCCTGTGATTTATTTAAATTCCAATAAATTATACATATTTTGCACTTTAGTAATTCATGTGAAAATTATTTGGAGACATCTTACTATAATGCACCACAGCATGGTCTCCTGTGGCTACAAATACATCACACAATAGTTTTAATCCACTTTTCAGTTTTCTATGTGAAAGCATAACGTCTTAGATGTAGGTCACAAATAGTGTTAATACATTTCTACCGCTTGAAAATAATCAGCAGATTCTCTCCCTTGTATTTATATATGAGGTGTCACCTCAACACAAATGTGATTTTGTACATAAAACATGCAGGAAAATAACGACGTACCTTAATAAAACCAAATCACATCATTTTCCTTTGAACCAACACAGGTTCTTCTTTTTTAGGGCTCATTTTGAGTTGAAAGCCAGCCCCCTTGTTAACATAGAATTAGAGATGAGCGGGTTCGGCTCTCAGAGAACCGAACCGTACCAAACTTCACCATTCGAGTCCGGTTTCCGAGCCAGGCTCGGGTTTTTCCGCCTGACTCGGAAACCAGAACGAGGCAAAACGTCATCATCCCGCTGTCGGATTCCATATAAGGAGCCGCGCGTCCCCGACATTTTCACTCTGGCATTGGAGAGTGTACAGAGAGGACGTATCTCCATTCTCTCAGTGTCCGTGGCTTGTGCTGAATCTGTCCAGTCACAGTGCTTGTGTCCTCTGCTGCCATATGTCCAGTGCTGTCCAGTGGTGGTGTGTTGTGCTGCATCAGTTCAGTGGTGGTGTGTTGTGCTGCATCAGTCACAGTGGTGGTGTGTTGTGCTGCCATATGTCCAGTGCTGCTGTATAATAAGTCCCTTACAGTGGTGCTGTGTTGTGCTGCATTAGTTCAGTGGTGGTGTGTTGTGCTGCATCAGTCACAGTGGTGGTGTCCTCTGCTGCCATATGTCCAGTGCTGTCCAGTGGTGCTGTGTTGTGCTGCATCAGTTCAGTGGTGGTGTGTTGTGCTGCATCAGTCACAGTGGTGGTGTGTTGTGCTGCCATATGTCCAGTGCTGCTGTATAATAAGTCCCTTACAGTGGTGCTGTGTTGTGCTGCATTAGTTCAGTGGTGGTGTGTTGTGCTGCATCAGTCACAGTGGTGGTGTCCTCTGCTGCCATATGTCCAGTGCTGTCCAGTGGTGCTGTGTTGTGCTGCATCAGTTCAGTGGTGGTGTGTTGTGCTGCATCAGTCACAGTGGTGGTGTCCTCTGCTGCCATATGTCCAGTGCTGTCCAGTGGTGCTGTGTTGTGCTGCATCAGTCACAGTGCTTGTGTCCTCTGCTGCCATATGTCCAGTGCTGTCCAGTGGTGCTGTGTTGTGCTGCATCAGTTCAGTGGTGGTGTGTTGTCCTGCATCCAGAGGCAGATTGGCCATAGGGTCTACAGGGAAGATCCCCGGTGGGCCGACGCACCTGTGGAGCCTGTTTTGTTTGAGGACATGTGGTCCTATTTATAGACATACTAAATAAGATGCCAAACAATTTGCATATATGAAAATTACTTTGCCACTTAGCCTGTGATTGCAGATGATCTAGTGTATGCTCTGTCTGCCTGCTTGGCTGACATATAAGATTGAGTGAATAGTGATTGGGATACAGTTGGTTTAATAAGCAAGAAAATATATCTTTCTAAAGAATTATATAGTTTCCTAAATTCTGAAGGTTTATCATATAATGTGCTCATAACATTTAATTTTATTTCCTTTTAACTTCTCCTAGATGCTGGACATCCCCACTATCTGGAAAGTCTTGGGGGGAGGGTGCTGCTGCCATGGCCCATGGCCCATGGCTAGACCTTACACCTCTGGTACTGCCCAAGTGGGGCCACTAGTACAACATTTTCCAGGCCCGCTTTTTGTTCCCAATCCGCCCCTGCCTGCATCAGTCACAGTGGTGGTGTCCTTTGCTGCCATATGTCCAGTGCTGCAGTATAATAAGTCCCTTACAGTGTTGCTGTGTTGTCCTGCATCAGACCAGTGGTAGTGTCCTGGGCATCAGTCAGTCCAGTGACCATTCATAGTGGTGGTGTCATCTGCTGCCATATGCCCAGTGCTGCTGTATAAATATCTGTGTTGTCCTGCATCAGACCAGTGCAAGTATCCGGTGCATCAGTCAGTCCAGTGACCATTCACAGTGTGGTGTCCTCTGCTGCCATATGTCCAGTGCTGTCCAGTGGTGCTGTGTTGTGCTGCATCAGTTCAGTGGTGGTGTGTTGTGCTGCATCAGTCACAGTGGTGGTGTCCTCTGCTGCCATATGTCCAGTGCTGTCCAGTGGTGGTGTGTTGTGCTGTATCAGTTCAGTGGTGGTGTGTTGTGCTGCATCAGTCACAGTGGTGGTGTCCTTTGCTGCCATATGTCCAGTGCTGTCCAGTGGTGCTGTGTTGTGCTGCATCAGTCACAGTGGTGTCCTTTGCTGCCATATGTCCAGTGCTGCTGTATAATAAGTCCCTTACAGTGTTGCTGTGTTGTGCTGCATCAGACCAGTGGTAGTGTCCTGGGCATCAGTCAGTCCAGTGACCATTCACAGTGGTGGTGCCCTCTGCTGCCATATGCATACCTCCCAACTGTCCCGATTTTCATGGGACAGTCCCGTTTTTTGGGGACTGTTCCGCTGTCCCACCCTCGGGCCGCAGTGTCCCGCAGTGGGGGGGGGATGGGGGGGAGAGTTGGAAGCCTCCTGCACTTGCTGCTCTGCTTAGCAGAGCAATGGTGAATAAATGCTGTGCGAATGCGCACAGCGTCTATTCAGTAGAGACAGAAGGAGAGATGGCATGCCAGCGGCTCACAGAGCTCTGGGCATGCCCCCTAAGTGATGAAAATGGGGCGTGGCTCGCAATTGTGGGTCCTCTGTGAAGCCACACCCCTTTTTCATGGGCCACACCCCCTTTTCGGGATGTGTCCCTCTTCGAATGAGGGCAAAATTGGGAGGTATGCATATGTCCAGTGCTGCTGTATAACAAGTCCCTTACAGTGTTGCTGTGTTGTCCTGCATCAAACCAGTGGTAGTGTCCTATGCATCAGCCATCAGTCATTCCTGTGCCGCATATTGTGTTATATAACTCCAGAAAAATAATGGAGAACAAACATTTGGAGGATAAAATAGGGAGAGATCAAGAACCACTTCCTCCTAGTGCTGAAGCTGCTGCCACTAGCCATGACCGAGACGATGAAATGCCATCGTCGTCTGCCAAGGCCGATGCCCAATGTGATAGTAGAGGGCATGTAAAATCCAAAAAGCCAAAGTTCAGTAAAAAGACCCAAAAAAAGAAATTGAAATGGTCTGAGGAGAAACGTAAACTTGCCAATATGCCATTTACGACATGGAGTGGCAAGGAACGGCTGAGGCCCTGGCCTATGTTCATGACTAGTGGTTCAGCTTCACATGACGATGGAAGCCCTCATAACTGAGGCCTTGACACTTATGTTGGCGTTAGAGATGCGTCCGGTCTCCGCCATTAGTGCAGCGGGATTTAGACAATTGATGGAGGTATTGTGTCTCCGGTACCAAATCCCATCTAGATTCCACTTCCCTAGGCAGGCGATACCGAGATTTTGCCATTTAATTCCAGTGATTTGGACATATAATTCCAGTGATTTCGCCATTTAATTCCAGGGATTTTTCCATTTAATTCCAGGGATTTTGCCATTTAATTCCAGGGATTTTGCCATTTAATTCCAGTGATTTGGACGTATAAATCCAGTGATTTTGCCATTTAATTCCAGTGATCTTGCCGTATAATTACAGTGATCCTGCCGTATAAATCCAGTGATCCTGCCGTATAAATCCAGTGATCCTGCTGTATAATTACAGTGGTACTGGCGTATAATCCCAGTCCAGTGATACTGCCGTATATATATATACCCTGTTGCAAAGCCGATTACTGAGGCCATAACAACTATGCTGGTGTTAGACGTGCGTCCGGAATCCACCATTAGTGCAGTGGGACTGCAATGCCAACCCTAGATGGGCCAGGTGTTTGTGCCGCACACTTGTGTCGCTTAGCCTAGTCATACAGCTACCTCATTGCCCTCTTTTACTTCTTGGCATGATGTGCTGTTTGGGGACAATTTTTTTAAAGTGCCATCCTGTCTGACACTTCCGTATATGTCCAGTCGTACTACCATTTAATTCCAGTGATTTAGGCGTATAATTCCAGTGATTTTGCAGTATAATTCCAGTGATTCTGCCATTTAATTCCAGTGATTTGGACGTATAATTCCAGTGATTTTGCAGTATAATTCCAGTGATTTTGCCATTTAATTCCAGTGATTTGGATGTACAATTCCAGTGATTTGGACGTACAATTCCAGTGATTTGGACGTATAATTCCAGTGGGAATTGTTTGTGTCGCTTGGCTTAGTCATACAGCTACCTCATTGCACCTCTTCTACATCTTTGCATGAGGTGCTGTTTGGAGCCTAGTTTTTGAAAAGTGCCATCCTGTCTGACACTGCAGTGCCACTCCTAGATGGGCCAGGTGTTTGTGCCACACACTTGTGTCGCTAGGCTTAGTCATACAGCAGCCTCGGTGCACCTCTTTTTCTTCTTTGCATCATGTGCTGTTTGGGGACTAGTTTTTGAATAGTGCCATCTTGTCTGCAACTGAAGTGGCACTCCTAGATGGGCTAGGTGTTTGTGCCGCACACTTGTGTCGCTTAGCTTGGTCATACAGCCACCTCGGTGCAAATTTTAGGCCTAAAAACAATATTGTGAGGTGTGAGGTGTTCAGAATAGATTGGAAATGAGTGGAAAATAGGATTTTGGTACTTACCAGGTAAATCCTTTTCTTTGAATCCATAGGGGGCACTGGAGTACTCTTGGGATATGGACGGGCGTAGCCGAACAAAGGCACTGAATATTCAAATTTAGGACCCTCCCCCCCCTCCATATCCCCAAGTACCTCAGTGTACTTTGCCAGTGTTTTTTACTGAGCGAACAGGATATAGAGAGGTTGACAATGGAGAATCCCTATAACATAACGGACAACCACAAAGTTGACTCGTAACCTTATTGTCAACTAAAAAGTTGACAGCTTAACCGATAGAACTTATAATTTGAACCAACCGGTGAAAATGTGTTACCATAAGCTCCTTTGAGCTTAATACCATCCAAGTTAAATTTGTTCACTAAGCTCCCTTGAGCTTAAAACAACCCAGGTAAAACTGCTCTGGGTGGGCGTCCAGTGCCCCCTATGGATTCAAAGAAAAGGATTTACCTGGTAAGTACCAAAATCCTATTTTCTTTATCATCCACTAGGGGTCACTGGAGTACTCTTGGGACGTACCAAAGCTTCCCTCGTGGGCGGGAGAGCTGTTTGATACTTGTAACAGTAGGCAGCCAAAGCTAAATGCTGATGGCGCCACCATTTATAACGTGTAAACGTGCACAAACGTGGTGCACTGAAGGCTATGTAGCCGCGTCGTAGACTCTCCACGACCCGCTGGGTCTGACATTCCCACAGAACCTGTGGAATGAACTATTACTGACGTAGGCGATTGTAACTTAGCCTTAAAGTAAGCCTGACTTGTAGTCATTATTATTCAACTGGATAATGTCTGCTGAGAAACTGGCTAACCCCAGTTTACAGTATCATATATAACAACAACGTATTCATATCACGTACTGTAGACGTTCGGTACATATATAAACGCGTAACGCGTGTACCACATTCAGAATTTTAGAATGTGCTGTCCACACAGGAACCACTATTGGTATATTGATGTGAAGAATACGAAAGCGGATTTCGTCCGAAGATCTGCTTTGTCATGAGAAAACTCAAATACGGTGGCTTGGAATACAAGGCACCCAAATATGAAAACAAACCCCTTGTCGAAGCACCATTGCCGAAGGCAAGGCTAGAAGAAAAATGTTTTCCAAAGTGAGAAACTTAATCCCCATTTGTTGAAAGGGTTCCAAAATATGAAACTGTAAGAAAATCTAAACCCAACCTCAAATCGCCTGGCGCTGTAGGTGGGATAAATAGAGTCTGAACTTTGGTGACACCTTGTAGAAAGATGTTGACAGACGCAAATAGAGGCAAACGCTTTGAAAATAAGTTTACCACACAGATACCTGCCCTCTTAGTGCAGATGAACGCAGTTTGCCATCCCATCCTGTTTAACAGAATACGGGTACTTGAAGTATGATGTTGGAAACTTCCGAGGTTTACACCCTATGTAAGCACACGAAAATTTTTTTTTTTTTTTTTTAGTCATGAGCTGCCTTAAGCGGCTTAGTATTTCGTGACATGGTTGGTATAACCGATACTGTAATGCTCTATTTTTTTAAGAGGGCGGTCTGAACCCTCACCCCGTCAACCGCAGCTGCGGTACATAGATAATAGGTACATAGGTAACTATGGGTAAAAGAACGTTCCCTGATGTAACAGGTTGGACGTATTATGAGCGGGCCAAGATCGTGTGCAAGTATTCCTTGAAAATTCGAGAAGCAAACTTCTCTGAAACCCATGAGATACCACCAGTATGACTGTGACGAACTGTCTTCTGATCCGTTTTGGCAACGAAGAAAGAAGCGGACAATGGTGGAGCCAGATACACGATGCTGAATGACCCCATGAATGTGATGTACACATACTGAGCTTTTGTAATTGTGGCGAGATGCCCTCATGTATACCTGAGGGTAACCCCCTTCTGTGGACTCACATATGAAACACCTCTGGATTTAATGTCCAGTTTTTAAGATCCAAACCCTGACGGTTGAGATCGCCTGTCTAACAGATGTCCACTCACGGATTGATGTCTTGACATTTTCACATAATAGCGTTCTGAGCCATTGAAGATTTGAGTTACCTACCGCCTTGCCATGCGGCTTATTGGTTCTCACTGGTTGTTGAGTATGCAACTGCCTTTGCTTTGTTTGACTGCTTAAGGGCAGCGTGAGCCAGGCATGAAAAAACAAAATTACATGAAACTCACGGTTGTTCCTCTCCACAGAAATCTTTAGTAAAAAACGAAAGATTTATTTGTTATGAAGAGAAACCAGAGTCTATCCCTGGTCAGACTGAAAGCGAATCATTTATTGCATTGTAAAATGCA
This sequence comes from Pseudophryne corroboree, assembly GCF_028390025.1. NCBI lineage: Eukaryota > Metazoa > Chordata > Amphibia > Anura > Myobatrachidae > Pseudophryne > Pseudophryne corroboree. The sequence goes on along the minus strand of NC_086449.1, from coordinate 623,906,346 downwards.
CAGAGATGTAGGACATTTATCTATTGCATTGTAAAATGCACAGAGTTCTAGTACCTTTATCGACAGGAATCTGTCGTGTTTTAGAACCTTTGCGTTGATTTTAACTACAAATCCTGACTCTCTGTGACTGTCGTCCAGAGTATACGCACCCTTGTCCCTCTGTGGGAAACGCGATTGAAGGGTGGTGCACTAAATTGAAAACACATCTTTATTCTTAATAATTGAATACACCAATGTACCGCTAGTGTGCGTGTACTTTTGTTCTTGTTGGTGTAGTAGGTAAAAGTCTTTGATTTACCGTATTTATAATCTTACCTAGGAATTGACATCGTTTAGACAGACTTAGATGTGATTGTTTTCGAACTTAATCTGCTACCGCAGTATAACTTAGTAGCGCAAGATAGAGGAACTTTGTTGATACATAGTTCTTATGTGAGATGAGCTATTATTCCAACATCACTTTGGTAAATACCGGAAGCGATAAGCAACGGTATAAATGAAATGGTTAATGGTTGTGGCGATTTTCAAACGCTAGAACCTATGATGAAGAAACCGGACTGGGTAAATACGCATTGTGAAGATCAAATGCAATTATACAATTTTGTGGCTGCAATAAGCAAAAACTAACTGCAGAAAATCCATTTTCTAACTGTAGTAAATGACTTGCTGATTGATATTGCAACGGAGCTGTTTGATTTTGCTCAAACAGAGGGGAATAAGTAACTTTGACTCTGTTGGCGTACTATTGCCTGGTTTATAAACCAGCAAAGACTAAATGACAACCTGCCAAACCGTTCGCCAGAAGCAGTTTTGTACTCTAAGCTGTAAATAGCTGAGACATATATGAGTTGAAGTCATGAAACCTCGCAAATGTAACATGAAAAGACGCACTTCCACAATTGTAAAAGAGGTCATCAAACCACTGGCTTGCTGACTGTAACGTCCTGTCGTTACAAGGCGTGACTGTTTCTTATAAAGGAATAAAACACCGTTACAAGTATACTGTATGCGCTAATGGCAGAATATCCTATAGGGATAAAATGCCGTTACACATATATCAAATTCAGGCGCAAACAAGCTCTGGCCTTGTCGCGCTTAACTAGCGACAATGAAAATAACCGGCGTTAGCAGAAGCTTTACAGATATACTCTGCAGCTTTTTTGAACCGTGATCGGCATGGTTTCATACATAGATTCTAGTGACCCAAATGTATCTGTGGTTTTTATAATGTTTGACAGAAACGCATATACCAATGGCGGATCGCGTCCTTTTGGAAACGATTATGTATGGTTGTCCAAAACCCCGCACTATCTGAATGCTGGACTAATGTACCCTTCTCACTTGTAGTTATCGGTGTGAGATTTGACATAGAATCGTGCATTAAATTATAAGACTAGTGAAATAAACACTCTGGTACCCAAAGGAAAATTGTCACTTTGGAAAGATTGTCTTTTGTTAGCGCTGGCGGAGTTATTCTGAGACTCCGATTACCGCTGTTTTAATTTGAATTGCCAATGTTAACATTTTTAGTCTGCACTAGAGCCTTATTTGCTATGTAGACAGACATCATAATAGGCAACAGACAGACACTTGCACGACTTAATAACATTATTATATGGCATATATATCTATATATATATGTTATTGCTGAACAGCATATTTATTAGGAAACTAAAGTGTTCTTTATGTGAAAAGCAGTTCACATAGGCATGAAACCCGAACCAAATTCCTACTAACACCCCTGCGCCTTCTGGTGGCTTAAAGATGTAGGGCAGGAATGTTCTAGATTATCCTGAAGTAAAAAATTCCCACTAACACCCCTGCGCCTCCTTGTGGAGTAGAGGTGTATAGTCTGGAATTATAACTGGAAAACCAGCAATGATTAAAATGGCCGTCATGCCATGCTTTCACAGAAAATCACAGTACAGGTTACTTGCTGCAGTTTTAATATAGGCTTAATAGCCTATTATACAGTTACTATGCTTAATAGCCTATTATACAGTGATAACCCAGGTGTAGGATACAGTAAAATATATGCATTTAGTCAATTAATATGAGCACTGCCTGCAGTGTATTTATCTTGCAACCTTAACCAAAAATAACAGAAAACATGGTTAAACGTGCAATAGGTTATGCCACTGCTAACCCATTGCCAGCCAAAGCCTCATATATATATTATATATATATACAAAGTGTTTACACATATAATCACAGTTCATACTGATATTATAGACAGTTCTGCCAGCAAAAGCTTCATTATATATTATATATATAAAACGTGCTGAAACATATATCACAGTACACATGTACATTGTTTAAAGTGCTGCGCTGCTTGTTTATTTTGAACCCATGCAGCCTTTGCTGCTGCTATGGGTATTATTCCCCCTCCCCCCCCTGCATCCCCATGTTACCTGCAGCGTACGGGGATCGGGTGCAGGGAGAGCAGGAGAGCCTGAATGTAGCGCCGGGGAGCTGACCGGAAGCTCCTTCCTACAGCAGTACACAGTCTCCCTGTGTCTGCGGTGTTTCACTGGGAGAGTGGCCGGCGTCCTTGAGTGACGTGCGGCCACTCTTTAGTACCCAGGAGAGTCTCGGCGGCGTGTAGCGGTGCCGGGCCATCCGAGCAGTGAGAGCGGCCGGCGTCTGAGTGACGTGCGGCCGCTCTGCTTAGTTCAGCGCCCGGAGAGTGTCGGCGGCGTGTAGCGGTGCCGCATCAGGGCAGTGAGAGCGGCCGGCGTCTGAGTGACGTGCGGCCGCTCTGCTTATGTAGCGGTGCCGGGCCATCAGAGCAGTAAGAGCGGCCGGCGTCTGAGTGACGTGCGGCCGCTCTGCTTAGTTCAGCGCAGGGAGAGTCATGTACGAGTGAGGTGGAACTTCATATATAAGAAGTGGTCCTTACTACTTCAGCGGGACCCGTCAGCGGCGTGCTCAGCGGCGGCCAGCTCCCTGTACAGTATAACACTCACACAGCAGGGCGGCAGCGTGAGCTGACCGCCCTGACACCCATACCTTGCTCCATCCTGGCTGTGACGAGCTCTCTGTAAGCTCCGTTTCAGTCCTTCTTCCAGCTCTTTGTCTCATCCTGGCTGTAACGGATCTTCTTTCTGTAAGCTCCGTTCAGCTTGCAGGAGACAGTGGCTGCCTGTGGCTGTGAGGGTGCTCTTTGTGAGGACCGACACGCCATGCGCTGCCCTATAGCGCCTGTGGCTGTGAGGGTGCTCTTTGTGAGGACCGACACGCCATACGCTGCCTTGCAGCGGCACCATCCCGGACCCAAGTTTTTCCAGAAACTGGGACGGGAAGTGTAAAAATTAAAAATAAAAATAAAAATCTTCTGAAAAGTGGCCATTGCCACAAGCCGATGTTCATCTGTGAGCACCGAAAAAACACTGGCAAAGTACACTGAGGTACTTGGGGATATGGAGGGGGGGGGGGGTCCTAAATTTGAATATTCAGTGCCTTTGTTCGGCTACGCCCGTCCATATCCCAAGAGTACTCCAGTGACCCCTAGTGGATGATAAAGAAATGAATGTTATTGAGATTAATAATACCGTAGGAGCAAAATTACCCCCAAATTCTGTGATTTTAGCTGTTTTTATGTTTTTTTTTTCAAAAATCATCCAGATCCAAAACCAAAACACGAAAAGGTGGTTTTGGCAAAACCAAGCCATAACCAAAACACGAAAGTGAAATTAGAACCAAAACCAAAACACAAAACACAAAAAGTGCCAGCCGCACATCTCTACATAGAATATATTTTTTGTAGCGTTTATATGCACAAAAATATGTGTATCGCTACGTCCATAGGGGCCCAATTATCAATGCGTTTTAGCTATTTAAAACTTGTTGCATATGATAAATGGTGCTCCAGCCAATCAGCTTCTGTCACATGTTTGAAAGATACCAGTTGGGACTTGGTTGGCTGGAGCACCATTTATCATTCACAAGTAGTTTAAGGGCGAGATGCACTAACAAGGCGGAACTCACTCCACTACACATCACAAAGACACTAATCGCATATGCACTAACATATACTATTAGTACTGCAAAGGACAGCTCTTGTGATAAGAGCTGTCCTTTGCGATGCTTGCAGGTCACTGGACTTCTGGGTATCAGCCCCGGGAGTCCGCCTGCGCATGCGCAGAGTGATGCGGCAGCCGCGGGTCATGCTGGGAGGGATCCGATCGGATCCTTCTCACAGCGCAGTGCGGAAAGAAGCCCATAGGCTTCTATAATGTCGCCAGTTTTTGCTGGCAATACTCTACGCAGAAGCCCCGGGATGTAGGGCTTAGTGCATATGTAGATGCAGTATAACCCGAAAACCCCACACTTTTCTCTTAGTGCATCTTTTCATTTACCGCATTTTTATTTTAGTGCATCTAAAAGAGCTAAAACTCGCTGATAAATAAGCCCCATAGTATGCTTCACGTATAGCTGGCTTCCATTTGGAGAAGCTGAGCTAAGGAGGAAAGGGATGTGCAAGCCAGGTACTGTAAAGGCCAATTGTGTAACTTTATTGGCAAGTGGCGACGCCCAGAAACGAGGTTTACCCTGAGGTTCTCTCTCCTTACTTACTAGTCCGGCAGTGCTAGCATGTTAGGGCCCTCAGGACACAGAAACTGTCTTTTAGCAAGCAATAAGTAAACAGTAGCACCCTTGTTTGAAAGAGAGGACTTGGGGTGTATGCAAGGCATAAAAACATTGTGCTAGAGTCTTATTGCATTTATCTTTACTTTCAAATAATTTATTATGAGTCTCATAAGTACTAGTTGGGGGTCCGTATCCTTTAAAGTACATTAGTCCAGAGAAGTTGCCATCTTGCAGAACTGCAAAATATACTAGTTCACCACCAGGTGTAGTGCATTTCACAACCTGGTCTGACATCTGTGATCCCTGGAGGATGATATTCCAGTTTTTGGCATCCTCACTGGGATAGTAATCTCTGCACTTCATGGATTTGTAGATGCACTTCCTAGTATGTTGTCCCATGACTGGGGCCTACACCTTCATAAGTAACTCCAAATGACCCTTACCTTCTTGTGGATTTATGAAGATTCATTTAAATATCAGAGACACAAATTCACTAGGGTAAATTAACTAAGTGGGAGGTTTTTTTTTTAGAACTGATGATGTTGCCCATAGCAACCAATCAGATTCTATTATCATCTAGAAGCAGCAATATAAATGTTAAGTAGAATCTGATTGGTTGCTATGAGCAACATCACTAGTTCTAAAAAAAACTCCCACCTTAGTAAAATTACCCCACTGTATTGGTTTTGTGACCTTGTACCAAAGCTGGACTGCCCATCTGACACTTCTGGCAAATGGCTTGATGGGCTGATCTGGCCACACAGTAGGGATGGCCACAAGTGTGTTCGCCATTGATGGTTGTCATCGATGGTGAAACTGAGTGGCCATCAATGGTCACCAACTATGCTATGGTTTTACTCATCAATGGTCATCCCTGTTATTTCAGTGAATGACCCACGGGGCAATCACAACCCAGGGGTGGGGCTTCGTGGGTGTCAGCGGCAGAACTATGCTCCAAGTACCGGCACCTTTAAAAAAAAAAAAAAAAATTGTCAATGCTGTGCCGTCGATGGAGGGAAACCATCTAGTTCTCTTCCATCAATGGCAAAAGCATTTGACATCGGCAATAAACCATCAATGCATAGGCTGCCTGCATAGAGAGAGAAACCTGTTCTGGCCATGCAGCGCAGCATCCCGTTGCTGTGCTCGGCTGCCCGCATACAGAGACACGGGGGCATGCCGCAAGGTCAAGCCCCATTGACTTGCGGTACGCCCCTTATTAGCAGTGACCATGCCACCTTTTCGTGCACACTTCCCAGGCTGATTAAGAGCCAGAGTCTGTCCCTGTCTTGTACAGTACATATCTATTGCCAACCCTGACCCCACATTGTACAGTCAATTTTTTCTTTGTGTTTGCATGCACCATCATTTGGTCACTGCCACATAACTGGGTAAAAAAACATGCTGAAATCTCTGCAATAGTCCTGCTACTGAAATGCTCATTAAAAATGAATGTGTTACTGCACCCCTTTAAGTGTTCTGCTACATATGCCAGCTGCCTAGAACAACTTATCTTGCTGTGTATTCTAGTCCTCGTTCTTTGTAACAATTGTGGGTGTGGAACAAAAAGTCACCATTCAGAATGTCATCACCAGAAAGCAGACATGGACAGCATGTCGACGTACAGAATGTTGATGCTGACATAATGTTGACATTCTCCTGAAAAAACGGGGGTGGGGTTATAGTTCCCGCAACAATTCTCAAGTCTCAACAAAGTAAATTATGTAATTATTATTATGGATTCCCCAAAATATAATATCTGATTCTTGATAGAGTTTGAAAAACAGTTCCTATCTTATATATAGAAGTGCCACTGATAACCCCATATATATCATTTAAAAGAAGGAGGAAAGAAGGGGATAACTTACACAGTGCACAGGGACAATGGTGGAAAACATTTCAATTCAAAAAGAGTTTGCATTTCTGCATAGGGGAAAATATTTACCCCTATTCATATTAAAATATAAGTTTTATTATTTATGTATAAAACATTAAAATATTCTTAAAGCAATAAAGCGAAATATTAAAAGATAGAAAGTGAAAATGTTAGAAATGGGTGAATCTTAAAAATAACACCCCTTTCAGATTAAAAAAGCTGGGTCGCACCTGGGATTTTGTACATGGGTCCAACTTGGGTGCGACCCAGCAGTGATCCCTTTCAGACTTGGGGTAGGACCCGGCTTATTGCTGGGTCAGTGACGTCAGTACACACAGGAGCAGTGCTGGTACTTGGAGATTAGATCATCTCCATGCGCTGGCTCTTCCTATGTTGTGAACGCATACCCCCCAACTGTCTCGATTTTCGCGGGACAGTCCCGTTTTTTGGGTACTGTCCCGCTGTCCCACCCGCGGGCCGCAGTGTCCCGCGGTGGGGGGGGGGGGGGGGGGGAAGGGGCAGTTGGGAGGCTCTGTCTCTCGCTGCCCTGCTTAGCAGAGCAGTGGTGAATAGATGCTGTGCACATGCGCACAGCATCTATTCACTGGAACCAGAGGGAGAGGGGGCATGCCAGCAGCTCACAGAGCGCTGGGCATGCCCCCTCAGTGACGAAAACGGGGCGTGGCTTGCAATAGCGGGTCCTGTAGCAAAGTAACGCCCCCTTTTCTTAGACCACGCCCTTTTTTGGGAGCCGCACGTGTGTTCCGCTTTAGACAGGTGAGAAGTTGGGAGGTATGTGTTAGGGTCTCCTGCCCTGTGCTGCCACGTCGTCATGGCAACCGGGAGACAAGTGCTAGTGGAGTAACCAGAGCGCAGCTGATACTCCGGTTCGGGTCTTTTGCTGTGCAGTGTTTATAGGCTCTGTGCACGGCAGGGGATCCGGTGCTGGTTTTTGTGCTCACAGTCTGTGAGGTCTGAGTGGGGCGTGGACAGCACCTGCTTTATAAGGCCTCTTTTCAGGGTAAGCAGATGCTGCTGAATCTCTGTTGGTTAGTCAGTTCATGAAAGTTAGCCAGTACTGTGTAGCTTTGTATTTGTTTGTTGCTTACTGCAAATAGGCCTGGGGATTTGGTATTACACTCTGCCAATCCAGACCTAGCAGTAAGACTGGAGTCAGTCGTTTAGCTTGCTGGGGTTCTGTTATTACTCTGTGAACTTAGCAAGTTTGCGGCTGTATTCTAACACTTGCCTGTCTAATCCTGTCTCACTGTGCTAGGTGTCAGGGGTCAGTTTAGTGGCAGTAAGCTTAAACCTGTGCACTGCAAGTGAGAATCAGGATTGTGGAGGCTCTCCTTGTGTCTATCATTCCATCTCTGACCAAGGAGTTTACTGCCACACCCGTTGGTAACCCTTTAGGGTTTTGCTGTTGCCCTTAGCAACAGCATTTCGGGTTCTCTACGTATTAAAACACAACATCTTGCTTTTTACATCTGAGCAGTTCTAATACAAGGGAGATACCCAGTTCCTTAGCCTCTGGGCTTCTCTGTTCACTGTGTGTGTATTTTGTTACCCTATCACCTTCTGTGTACGTTATGTCATATTCCCCAGTTTGTCTGTGAGTCCATTTGTTTTGCATAACAGTTCAAACACCAGTACATTCCTGCAGACACTGGAGTGCATAACAGTTCTGACACTAGTACTTTCCTGCAGGCACTGGTGTGCATAACAGTATGTGAACGGGTCCTCAGTACCATCAACCTAGGTTACTTGTTCACACTGCAACATGACCCCGGTTGAACCCTGTCACTACCCAGGTAGAAATGCTTTTTTTTACAAGGTCCCTTTCAGACTAAGCAAATTCCCCGGTTGCTGCGCATTCACGTGCAATAACACAGGATATTTTTGCCTGAAAGGGGTATAAAAGAAAAACTGTAGGTTGTCTTGTCTGCCAGTGACACTTTAATATTTACTTATCCGATAGATTAGTACGTCTATTTAAATGTTTTAATTGATGTGTGTATGTGGATATAGTGTTACTCTCAGTATAGTTAGTTGTTGAAATAATGGATATGGGGACAAATTCAGGTTAGATTGTAAATCGGGATTACAGTCGCCCGTCCTGTGCATGTTTCCGCACTTTTTGCAGGGGAGGTGCAGAAAATGTGATTGCCCCTGCCTTTCAATCAAGCAGAGGCGGTCGCGGGGCAGAGACGGAGCATTGCAGGGGCGCTGCGGTCCAAATGGGGGGGGGGGGGTGCGGCGTGAACGGGGGCGCGTTGAAGGTGTGATTGCGGTGGCTGCGTGACGTCACACGCAGCCGCTGTGATCGGAAATATGGCGGAGGGCTTCCTGCAGGAGCAGTTAAGCTGCGCTGGCTGGAGACTTCCTCTATTTCTGCTAACAAGCAGAAATTGTGATGCGTTCGCCTTTTCTGCTTGGGGGGGCGGCTGTCAGCATGCTGGGCGGCCTTGCCCTACGATGGGCGGCCCCAGCATGCTAGCAAAAGGATTGCAAATTCTGTTAATTAGCAGAATTTGCAATCCTTACTGAATTAGACCCATGGCAATAAGAGAATCACACATGTATTAGGTCTTAGTTGCAGGATAAGTTCTTCTATGTGAGATGATGCTGACATCCGTAACAATGCAATCTTTCCTATAATAGGTTACAGTTCAGAGAAAGATTGTGAGTGAGGAGAGGGACATATTCAATCTTGCAATGCAGGTTTTTCCCACAGGTGTGAGATCTTTGGTATTCAATTAGCTGCTCAGATTTTTTAGCACCTCCAGAGCAAGTCCACTTTTTCCCAAAATCCATATTTTATAGGAAATTGTCAGGACTTGCTTTGGAACCCTTGGAATACCAATTGACAGTTTTCAGTTAGCTTAATTAGTCCATAATTACTCACCTTCTGCATTGCTGTTCTCCTCTGCTACGCGCAGTGCCAGATTAAGGTCCACATGGGCCTGGAGCTGAAATTTATGAAGGGCCTATAGTATGCCTCGGAAGGAGGTGTGACAATCGCTGTGGTGGTGTGACTAGTGATGTGACCAGTTTGGTGTGAGTGTAGTATAAATAGGGTGTGTGGCCTATGCCATGAGTGTGGCTATCGCCGTGGAGGTCATACAGTAGCTAGTGCTTACCTTCAACCACTTAATAGTTAACTATAACAAGAAAAAGTTTGTGACCACCATATAATACATTGCATCAGTAACCACCATATCATACAGGGAGCATCGCAGTGACCGCCATATACAGAGAGCATCATGCAAAGTAGGTGGAAAGGGGAGCAAAGATGGGGCAATACAGAGCATAAGTGGAAAGATTAGAAATGATAGGGGCAATACAGAGGTGACCGGCAACTGAGGGCTCCTGGGACACACTTATCAACACAGACACCACTTTCTGACAGACACACTGATACAGACACTCATACACACCACTTATTGACACACACACCACTTTCACAGACTTACTGACACATACACACTGACACATCTTACTGACAAACACTTACTGATACACACATTAATAGACACAGGCACCACTTACTGACAGATACCCCTTATGGACACACACATCACTTATTGGCACATACATACTTAATGACAGACTCCCATTATTGGTTAAGATACAATTTACTGACACAAACATACCGGCACAAACACCCCTTACTGTCAGATACCACATACTGATACAGATTCCCCTTACTAACACAGATTCCACTTACTGACACAAATGCACTGATCTGGGCACACTTACTGACACAGGCACGTTAACTGATACAAAACACTTACTGACACAAACAGCCCTTACAGACACAGACACCGTTACTGACACAAACACCCTTACTGACACAGACACCCCTTACTGACACAAACACACTTACATAAACAGACACCCCTTATTGACACAGACATCCATTACAGATAGCACTTACTCTTACTAACACAGACACCCCTTCCTGATACAGATTCCACTTGCTGACAAGCATACTGCCAGTCACACTTACCAACACACTTACTGACACTTTTTGACACAGATACCCCTTACAGATAAACTTACTGATACAAACACCACTTAAATATGGGAGAGGAGACCCCAGGGCCTGGCGTATGCTGCAACTCGCCGGGTTTTGCACACCTGCTTTGCTCTGACATTCATGGAGGCAGGGGCAGATTGGGATGGAAAACCAGCCAGGGACATTTCTGAAGTAGCCCTAAATAGGGGGTAGAGTCTATGAGGGGACGAGGTCTGATGGCATGGGGTTGGGTTATATACAGTAAGGGGCATGTGGAAGTGTGTGATGACATATATGGGCATATGAATGCATCTGAAGGTGTGTAAGGGGCATTTGGATGGTCTGATGGCATATAAAAATGTGCTAAGGCTGAGACTTTGCCTCATGACCCGCATACCCCCCTCCGGCCTCCGGCACCTCCTCTCAACCATCACTCTGCTCCTTCCCTCACACTCCAGCCCCATCCACTCCTCCATCACCTGCTCCATCCCTCATACTCCGGCCCCATCCTCTCCTCCATCACCCTGCTCCTTCCATCACACTCCAGCCCCATCCTCTCCTCCATCACCCTGCTCCTTTTCTCACACTCCGGCACCTCCTCTCCTCTATCACCTGCTCCTTCCCTCATACTCCGGCCCCATCCTCTCCTCCATCACCCTGCTCTATCCCTCACACTCCGGCCCCATCTTCTCCTCCATCCCTCATACTCCGGCCCCTCTTCTCCTCCATCACCTGCTCTTTCCCTCACACTCCAGCCCTCCATCACCCTGCTCCATCCCTCATACTCCGGCACCTTCTCTCCCCCATCACCTACTTCTTCCCTCACACTCCAGCCCCATCCTCTCCTCCATCACCTGCTCCATCCCTCATACTCCGACCCCATCCTCTCCTCCATCACCCTGCTCCTTCCCTGACACTCCATCCCCATCCTCTCCTCCGTCACCCTGCTCCTTCTCTCACACTCCAGCCCCATCCTCTCCTCCATCACTCTGCTCCATCCCTCGCACTCTGTACACATCTTCTCCTCCATCACTCTGCTCCATCCCTCACACTCTGGCAACATCCTCTCCTGCATCACTCTGCTCCTTCCCTCACACTCTGGCCCCATCCTCTCCTCCATCAGCCTGCTCCTTCCCTCACACTCTGGCCCCATCCTCTCCTCCATCAGCCTGCTCCTTCCCTCACACTCTGGCCCCATCCTCTCCTCCATCACCTGCTCCTTCCCTCACACTCTGGCCCCATCCTCTCCTCCATCACCCTGCTCCTTCCATCACACTCTGGCCCCATCCTCTCCTCTATCACCCTGCTCCTTCCATCACACTCCAGCCCCATCCTCTCCTCCATCACCCTGCTCCTTCCCTCACACTCTGGCCCCATCCTCTCCTCCATCACTCTGCTCCTTCCCTCACATTCTGGCTCCCCCTCTCCTCCATCAGCCTGCTCCTTCCATCACACTCTGGCCCCATCCTCTCCTCTATCACCCTGCCCCTTCCATCACACTCTGGCCCCATCCTCTCCTCCATCACTCTGCTCCTTCCATCACACTCCAGCCCCATCCTCTCCTCCATCACCCTGCTCCTTCCATCACACTCTGGCCCCATCCTCTCCTCTATCACCCTGCTCCTTCCATCACACTCCAGCCCCATCCTCTCCTCCATCACCCTGCTCCTTCCCTCACACTCTGGCCCCATCTTCTCCTCCATCACTCTGCTCCTTCCATCACACTACAGCCCCATCCTCTCCTCCATCACCCTGCTCCTTCCATCACACTCCAGCCCCATCCTCTCCTCCATCACCCTGCTCCTTCCATCACACTCTGGCCCCATCCTCTCCTCTATCACCCTGCTCTTTCCATCACACTCCAGCCCCATCCTCTCCTCCATCACCCTGCTCCTTCCATCACACTCTGGCCCCATCCTCTCCTCTATCACCCTGCTCCTTCCATCACACCCCAGCCCCATCCTCTCCTCCATCACCCTGCTCCTTCCATCACACTCTGGCCCCATCCTCTCCTCTATCACCCTGCTCCTTCCATCACACTCTGGCCCCACCCTCTCCTACATCACTCTGCTCCTTCCATCACACTCTGGTTTCTGGCCCTCCATCTCCTCCATCACCCTGCTCCTTCCATCACACTCTGGCCCCATCCTCTCCTACATCACCCTGCTCCTTCCATCACACTCTGGCCCCATCCTCTCCTACATCACTCTGCTCCTTCCATCACACTCTGGTCTCTAGACCTCCATCTCCTCCATCCCTCATACTCCGGCACCTCCTCTTCTCCATCACCTGTTCCTTCCCTCATTTTCTGGCTCCCCCTGTCCTCCATCACTCTGCTCCATCCCTCACACTCCAGCCCTGCCTCTCCTCCATCACTCTGCTCCATCCCTCACACTCCGGCCCTTCCTCTCCTCCATCACTCTGCTCCATCCCTCACACTCCAGCCCTGCCTCTCCTCCATCACTCTGCTCCATCCCTCACTCTCCGGCCCTTCCTCTCCTGCATCACTCTGCTCCATCCCTCACACCCCAGCCCTGCCTCTCCTCCATCACTCTGCTCCATCCCTCACACTCCGGCCCTTCCTCTCCTCCATCACTCTGCTCCATCCCTCACACTCCAGCCCTGCCTCTCCTCCATCACTCTGCTCCATCCCTCACACTCCGGCCCTTCCTCTCCTGCATCACTCTGCTCCATCCCTCACACCCCAGCCCTGCCTCTCCTCCATCACTCTGCTCCATCCCTCACACTCCAGCCCTGCCTCTCCTCCATCACTCTGCTCCATCCCTCACACTCCAGCCCTGCCTCTCCTCCATCACTCTGCTCCATCCCTCACTCTCCGGCCCTTCCTCTCCTGCATCACTCTGCTCCATCCCTCACACCCCAGCCCTGCCTCTCCTCCATCACTCTGCTCCATCCCTCACACTCCGGCCCTTCCTCTCCTCCATCACTCTGCTCCATCCCTCACACTCCAGCCCTGCCTCTCCTCCATCACTCTGCTCCATCCCTCACACTCCGGCCCTTCCTCTCCTGCATCACTCTGCTCCATCCCTCACACCCCAGCCCTGCCTCTCCTCCATCACTCTGCTCCATCCCTCACACTCCAGCCCTGCCTCTCCTCCATCACTCTGCTCCATCCCTCACACCCCAGCCCTGCCTCTCCTCCATCACTCTGCTCCATCCCTCACACTCCAGCCCTGCCTCTCCTCCATCACTCTGCTCCATCCCTCACACTCCGGCCCTTCCTCTCCTGCATCACTCTGCTCCATCCCTCACACCCCAGCCCTGCCTCTCCTCCATCACTCTGCTCCATCCCTCACACTCCGGCCCTTCCTCTCCTCCATCACTCTGCTCCATCCCTCACACTCCAGCCCTCCATCTCCTCCATCACTCTGCTCCATCCCTCACACTCCAGCCCTGCCTCTCCTCCATCACTCTGCTCCATCCCTCACTCTCCGGCCCTTCCTCTCCTGCATCACTCTGCTCCATCCCTCACACCCCAGCCCTGCCTCTCCTCCATCACTCTGCTCCATCCCTCACACTCCGGCCCTTCCTCTCCTCCATCACTCTGCTCCATCCCTCACACTCCAGCCCTGCCTCTCCTCCATCACTCTGCTCCATCCCTCACACTCCGGCCCTTCCTCTCCTGCATCACTCTGCTCCATCCCTCACACCCCAGCCCTGCCTCTCCTCCATCACTCTGCTCCATCCCTCACACTCCAGCCCTGCCTCTCCTCCATCACTCTGCTCCATCCCTCACACTCCAGCCCTGCCTCTCCTCCATCACTCTGCTCCATCCCTCACTCTCCGGCCCTTCCTCTCCTGCATCACTCTGCTCCATCCCTCACACCCCAGCCCTGCCTCTCCTCCATCACTCTGCTCCATCCCTCACACTCCTGCCCTTCCTCTCCTCCATCACTCTGCTCCATCCCTCACACTCCAGCCCTGCCTCTCCTCCATCACTCTGCTCCATCCCTCACACTCCGGCCCTTCCTCTCCTGCATCACTCTGCTCCATCCCTCACACCCCAGCCCTGCCTCTCCTCCATCACTCTGCTCCATCCCTCACACTCCAGCCCTGCCTCTCCTCCATCACTCTGCTCCATCCCTCACACTCCGGCCCTTCCTCTCCTGCATCACTCTGCTCCATCCCTCACACTCCAGCCCTGCCTCTCCTCCATCACTCTGCTCCATCCCTCACACTCCGGCCCTTCCTCTCCTGCATCACTCTGCTCCATCCCTCACACCCCAGCCCTGCCTCTCCTCCATCACTCTGCTCCATCCCTCACACTCCAGCCCTGCCTCTCCTCCATCACTCTGCTCCATCCCTCACACTCCGGCCCTTCCTCTCCTGCATCACTCTGCTCCATCCCTCACACCCCAGCCCTGCCTCTCCTCCATCACTCTGCTCCATCCCTCACACTCCAGCCCTGCCTCTCCTCCATCACTCTGCTCCATCCCTCACACTCCAGCCCTGCCTCTCCTCCATCACTCTGCTCCATCCCTCACTCTCCGGCCCTTCCTCTCCTGCATCACTCTGCTCCATCCCTCACACCCCAGCCCTGCCTCTCCTCCATCACTCTGCTCCATCCCTCACACTCCGGCCCTTCCTCTCCTCCATCACTCTGCTCCATCCCTCACACTCCAGCCCTGCCTCTCCTCCATCACTCTGCTCCATCCCTCACACTCCGGCCCTTCCTCTCCTGCATCACTCTGCTCCATCCCTCACACCCCAGCCCTGCCTCTCCTCCATCACTCTGCTCCATCCCTCACACTCCAGCCCTGCCTCTCCTCCATCACTCTGCTCCATCCATCACACTCCGGCCCTTCCTCTCCTGCATCACTCTGCTCCATCCCTCCCACTCCAGCCCTGCCTCTCCTCCATCACTCTGCTCCATCCCTCACACTCCGGCCCTTCCTCTCCTGCATCACTCTGCTCCATCCCTCACACCCCAGCCCTGCCTCTCCTCCATCACTCTGCTCCATCCCTCACACTCCGGCCCTTCCTCTCCTGCATCACTCTGCTCCATCCCTCACACTCCAGCCCTGCCTCTCCTCCATCACTCTGCTCCATCCCTCACACTCCGGCCCTGCCTCTCCTGCATCACTCTGCTCCATCCCTCACACTCCAGCCCTGCCTCTCCTCCATCACTCTGCTCCATCCCTCACACTCCAGCCCTGCCTCTCCTCCATCACTCTGCTCCATCCCTCACACTCCGGCCCTGCCTCTCCTCCATCACTCTGCTCCATCCCTCACACTCCGGCCCTTCCTCTCCTGCATCACTCTGCTCCATCCCTCACACCCCAGCCCTGCCTCTCCTCCATCACTCTGCTCCATCCCTCACACCCCAGCCCTGCCTCTCCTCCATCACTCTGCTCCATCCCTCACACTCCAGCCCTTCCTCTCCGCCATCACTCTGCTCCATCCCTCACACTCTGGCCCTTCCTCTCCTGCATCACTCTGCTCCATCCCTCACACCCCAGCCCTGCCTCTCCTCCATCACTCTGCTCCATCCCTCACACTCCGGCCCTTCCTCTCCTGCATCACTCTGCTCCATCCCTCACACTCCAGCCCTGCCTCTCCTCCATCACTCTGCTCCATCCCTCACACTCCGGCCCTGCCTCTCCTGCATCACTCTGCTCCATCCCTCACACTCCAGCCCTGCCTCTCCTCCATCACTCTGCTACATCCCTCACACCCCAGCCCTGCCTCTCCTCCATCACTCTGCTCCATCCCTCACACCCCAGCCCTGCCTCTCCTCCATCACTCTGCTCCATCCCTCACACTCCGGCCCTTCCTCTCCTGCATCACTCTGCTCCATCCCTCACACCCCAGCCCTGCCTCTCCTCCATCACTCTGCTCCATCCCTCACACTCCGGCCCTGCCTCTCCTCCATCACTCTGCTCCATCCCTCACACTCCAGCCCTTCCTCTCCTGCATCACTCTGCTCCATCCCTCACACCCCAGCCCTGCCTCTCCTCCATCACTCTGCTCCATCCCTCACACCCCAGCCCTGCCTCTCCTCCATCACTCTGCTCCATCCCTCACACTCCAGCCCTTCCTCTCCTCCATCACTCTGCTCCATCCCTCACACTCCGGCCCTTCCTCTCCTGCATCACTCTGCTCCATCCCTCACACCCCAGCCCTGCCTCTCCTCTATCACTCTGCTCCATCCCTCACACTCCAGCCCTTCCTCTCCTGCATCACTCTGCTCCATCCCTCACACCCCAGCCCTGCCTCTCCTCCATCACTCTGCTCCATCCCTCACACCCCAGCCCTGCCTCTCCTCCATCACTCTGCTTCATCCCTCACACTCCAGCCCTGCCTCTCCTCCATCACTCTGCTCCATCCCTCACACTCCAGCCCTTCCTCTCCTGCATCACTCTGCTCCATCCCTCACACTCCAGCCCTTCCTCTCCTCCATCACTCTGCTCCATCCCTCACACTCCGGCCCTGCCTCTCCTCCATCACTCTGCTCCATCCCTCACACTCCGGCCCTGCCTCTCCTCCATCACTCTGCTCCATCCCTCACACTCCAGCCCTTCCTCTCCTGCATCACTCTGCTCCATCCCTCACGCTCCAGCCCTGCCTCTCCTCCATCACTCTGCTCCATCCCTCACACTCCAGCCCTGCCTCTCCTCCATCACTCTGCTCCATCCCTCACACTCCGGCCCTTCCTCTCCTCCATCACTCTGCTCCATCCCTCACACCCCAGCCCTGCCTCTCCTCCATCCCTCTGCTCCATCCCTCACTCTCCGGCCCTTCCTCTCCTGCATCACTCTGCTCCATCCCTCACACCCCAGCCCTGCCTCTCCTCCATCACTCTGCTCCATCCCTCAAACTCCGGCCCTTCCTCTCCTGCATCACTCTGCTCCATCCCTCACACTCCGGCCCTTCCTCTCCTCCATCACTCTGCTCCATCCCTCACACCCCAGCCCTGCCTCTCCTCCATCACTCTGCTCCATCCCTCAAACTCCGGCCCTTCCTCTCCTCCATCACTCTGCTCCATCCCTCACACTCCAGCCCTGCCTCTCCTCCATCACTCTGCTCCATCCCTCAAACTCCGGCACCTCCTCTCCTCCATTACTCTGAGCTATCCCTCACATTCTGGCCCGTCCTATCCTCCTTTACCCACTTTACTTTACAGCTGCAGCGTTCAGGAAATGCCAGACAGAGCAGGTCTACAGTATTGCAGCTGCTCCTCTTCACATGTTTCCATGCCTGTCCCCTCTACCCCTGCAGGCAGCGCAGCCACTGTGAAAAATAAGGGAAATAAGAAAATGGTGCTCCTTGAAAACTATTCTTTCAAAGTCTGCAGGAATGCTAATACTGGTTATTAAATAAGCCCACTCTGGAAACACAAATTAGGTAAATACATTACCATTGGTATTTCTCTGGTTAATTCACTCTTTCTATGCCCAGACACTGTACAGGTGAGCAGCTTATGACTATTTGAACTACAAGTGTGGGGGTGGGGGTGGGGGTGGGGGGGGGGGGGTAGCTATCAATCCATAGGCTTTGCTTCCCGCCATCATACACAGCACACACTCCTTGCACTGTGGTGTGTTTTCCTGCTCAATGCAAATAAGGAGGAGACGGGAGAGTGGGAGGAATGTCTGAGGGAATCCCAGGCTGCCTCTGAGCTAGAAGATAAGCCCAGCGCAGGCTGGAACAGATATTCCGCCGATGGTTAAGGGCACAGGGGTGTGCCCTCCATACTATGGTGCTCTAGGCTTGGGAGGGGGCAGGCCAATACCGTAGGGCAAGACGAAAATGTGACAAGCAGCAGTGTAGATTAAAGTGGGCTATTGCTACCTATCACCGCATTTCAACAATAACTATGGCTCTACATTGTATAATTAATATATGTCACATTCACCTTACTGTTATTACTTAGGTCACAGAATAAAATTCTTTTAGTGTCTCACTGTAAAAAAACACCACTGAACTGCATTTGCTGGCAAAGAAAAAATATTATTATCATTATTATCAGTTATTTATATAGCGCACACATATTCCGCAGCGCTTTACAGAGAATATCGGGCCATTCATATCAGTCATGGCCCCAGTGGAGCTTACACTCTATATTCCCTACCTCATGTACTGTACACGCACACACGAAGGTTAATTTATGTCAGGAAACAACCTGTGGGAGGAAATTGGAGTACCCGGAGGAAACCCACACAAGGGAAGAACATACAAACTCCACACAGACACATGGTGGGAATCAAACCCACAACCTCAGTGCTCTGAATAAATGGAGTCATCTATAATTTTATGACACATAAATGACCTTAATTAGGAGAGAACTCTGCCCCTCTTTAATACACTTTCAGATTACCAATCCATTTATGACATGAGCAATACCAAGCTCACCCTACAATAACCAACAGCAACAGCAGCCTGGTTTAAAGAAAATCACCATAAAACTTGTGGAAGAAATACAGTGTATGGGGGAGATTCAAATGTTTGATAAGTCGGTTGGGTGTCTGTCTATTAGATAGGAAAAAACAGACTCCCAACTGACTTTTCAAACATTTGAATCTGCCCCTATGAGTCTTACACATGCAGCAAGCCCCCATAGACTGCCCCTGCACCCCCCCCCATAATATTTTTCAGCTACCTGCACCCCCATTTATATTTATTTATATTGTGCCTCCTGTCCCCCCTTATATATAAACTTGTGCCATCCCCCCCTTATATATTAATTTAACTTGTACCTCCCCCCATATATTTATTTACCTTGTGCCCACCCCCCTAGTATATTTACTTATGCTACTCTCATCTTAAATAATATATTAAGATGTGCTTTTATTAATTTATGCCACATGAGCCCTTACATATTTATGTTGTCCCCTGCCCCAGTTATATATATTTATTTACGCTATAACCACATCACCCCTTTTATATTTTAATTGCACCTCCTGATCCCCTTTATATTGAACTTGTGGGCCTGTTCCCCCTTATATGTTTATTTAACCTATGCAAACTATCCCCCCTTTATATATTTCTATAACTTGAGCTTCCTGCCTCCTCCTCTATAATATAATTATTTAACCTATTCTCCCTGTCCTGTTACTGTATATTATATATGTACTGAAGTTCTGACACCACCCCACCACCTACCTTGCTCTTCTGACAGGGTACATGGTGAAGAGGCAGCCAGTTCTACAGTACATCAGGTGCGGGGGCGGAGCTTCCGCAGTATGGAGGCGGATCCTCAGGCGGGTCAGGGGCCGGAGCCTCAGAAGTTTCAGGGGCAGGTGCAGCCAGCCAGTTTCGTGGCCGGAACTCGGAGCTTCGCCCAGCTGGTTTGTGATGGAGGTTACTGAGCAGCTGGGAGGTGAGAGAGCTGTGCTGCTGGTGATGACAGGAATATTTCTTCCTGTCATCACTGGCTGCATTGCATTGGAGCCTGTGGGCCTATTTTCAATGAGGGGCTTGGAGCTGCAGCTCCATCCGCCCCATTGTTAATCCGGCCCTGGCTGCGCGGGCAGCAAGGACTGGGCACAGGTAATACCTCTCACCTTGCATGCACTCCACTACACTACCCATAACCCTGCACCTGTTCCCCGCGCACAGTGCACTACACTACACTACACTAACACTATCTAAACCCTGCACCTGCTCCCCACATGCACTACACTACTCTCCACCCTGCATCCGCTCCCCACACACACTGCACTACACTACCCATAGCCCTGCACCCACACCCTGCATGCACTACACTACCTCTCATCCTCAGTGGCGGACCTACATTTTTGGGGCAGCTTGAGCCTTGAGTAGGGCTATGAGAGAGGGTCAGTGTGACCTGTGGTGGCAGTGTGATCTGTGAGGTAGGTGCAGTGTGATAAGTGAAGGGGTCCTGTGTGTTAAGGCATAGTGAGCTATGAGGGAGAGGGGAAGTGTGGATCTGTAACGGGGGCTGTGTGTGGGAGCAGTGTGATCCATGAGCTGGGGGCTGTGTGATCTATGGGCGTACCTTTTGAGCAAAGACAGTGTAATCTGAGAGAGAGGGGGCAGTGTGAACTATAAGGAGGACTGTGTGCATGGGCAGTGTGATTAGTGGGGGGAGCAGTGTGTGTGTGTGTGTGTGTGTGTGTGTGTGTGTGTGTGTGTGTGTGTGTGTGTGTGTGTGTGTGTGTGTCTATGGAGACACTGATTGTGTGTGATATTATAGGGGCAGTGAGGGGAGGAGGAGGGGGTGCCAATGGAAATTCTCGCCCTGGGCTACACTTGGTCTAAAATTGGCCCTGGTTCTCTCTAGTCTGCAATTTTCTTTACTACTTCATGTCTCTCTTTGATATATGTACATCATTCTTGTGAAGTCATCAATGAACGTTATGAAATATCTATAACCACTTATCAACTTGACTTTAATTGGACCACACACAAGTGTATGTACTAACTCTAGTGGTGCTTCAGCTCTGCTTGCTGACTTTGGAAATGTCTGACCACTTTGTTATACAGCTTTCGCATAGGGGTTTCTCCGCCTTAGTCACTGATATTCCAGTAACCATCTCATTCAGTAACTTCTGGACACTATCGTATCCAAGGTGACCAAATCTTCTGTGCCAGAGTTCCATAGACTGTGACTCAGTCACCATTGTCGCATAACACTGCTGTGTATCGAGGACGTATAATTGACAGCACCAGGTACCTTTTGCAATTACAGTCCCTTCTCAGTTCCATACAATGCACTTTCCTGCTGTAACAAGAACTCTGTGACCTCTTAACTGTAGGACATCAATTGCCATGACATTTTTTCCCATCTCATAAAGCACATGTTCGATTTCTGTGAGTTTAAGTATCAATTTTCACATGGGCTGTGATTGTTCTTACATTTGTAGCTTTAATCAGTTCAATTCCAATTAATTTAAATGTAATGGGATCACATGCACTAATCTAGTGAAACAATCTTCATTGCAGCTGAAATGCCTGGTAGCACCTGAATCGATATACCAACAATCTTTTCTGTGGCTGTCTGTGACACGCAGTTCTGACTCATCTTTGCTTTTGTACTGCATATCTTGTAACATATGTTACAGTTGTACTTCAATTTCCTGAGCTTCTCACACTTAGTATGTAATGCACCATGATGTACTATAACTTTCCACAACCTTTCACACTTAAGTTGAATTTCTGTAACGAAATTCCATGCTTGTAATTATTTGCACCTTTGAGTGTAATGAACTCCAGTATGGGAGTAGCACAATTCTTACTTACATAATTATGCAGCTACTGTGCTGTACATTGATTAGCTTTCTGTGCAGACACACTGTACTGGAAACACTCTTTACTGTCTTCACTATGTGTTTGCAGGCACGGCTGCCATTATAAATGATGGGTCCCAGGACTGACAAATTAGGCAGGGGAGGCATTGCCTAATTTGTCAGTCCTGGGTCCCAACATTTCTTCCCCACACACACTGCCCCATAGCCACACTGCCCCCTAGACACACACACACACACACACACACACACACACACACACACACACACACACAAACACACACACACACTACCCCATAGACACACACACTGCACTATAGCCACAAACACAGCACCATAGACTCACACACTCTGTCCCATAAACACACACACATTGCCCCATAAACACACATACACAGCCACATAGACAGACAGACACACACACACACACACACACACACACACACACACACACACACACACACACACGTAACTTCCTCCAGCCTCTCCTTCTGCTTCCCCTGCATCCCCCAAAGCTTACCATTGAGAGGGGGCCCATGTAGCAGCAGTGTGGATCAGCAAGCAACCATGCATGGACAGAGCCATGGCAGTATTATGACTATAATGCTGGCCGTGAGCCAATCAGAACTTGTGGACCAGCAGCCAATCAATACCTGCCACTCGACCGGCACTATAGTCATAATACTGCTGCAGCTCTGTCCCTCTGTGGCTGCCTGCCGGTGCGCAGCTGTCCTGGCTCCTGATCCACACTGCTGCCACCCGGCCCCATCTCGGTCTGGGCCCGAGACTGAAGTCCCGACTGCCACCCCCTTGATGGTGGGCCTGTTTGCAGGTGTCTAATGACAACGGTGGGCTGCTGGGTGTTCTAGCAGCTTAGTGCCTGCGTGACTGCTGCTTGTGTACCTAGGCCCATAGCCTGTTGGAAGATATATGTACAACTGGTGGTAGAATGAAAGAATTATGGTACATGCCAGTGGAAGTCCTGAGTCAATGAAGTAATTAACCAATGAGGTGGTTTATTCAGCAGTAATGTTATGCTTATGTTATGCAGCTATGCTTATACAGACTTTCAGCATGGAGCGAGTACAGATGGTGGCCATTTTGGGCAAGGAGAGAAGCCTCCTTAAAGGAGTCAAAAGGAAGTAGCCTATGTATAGTGATGCTCTCCAGCTTCAGCAAATTGATGCATGATAACAAGGATCCAATAAAGACACCGCGGCCTGATGCAAAGTTACATGACAGCCTGTTTTGATCTTGTGATTTTAGCACTGCACATGATCCGTGGCCAAGCATACACATCTATGTCCAACAACGGGTGATTCCAAAACTTAGGGCCTGATTCAGAGGTGGACACGAATGCCATCGCTACTGCGATCCCATATGCAGTGGATCCGTGAAAATATGCTAATTCCTCACCCACGGGTATTTATTTTGTACAGAGACACCCACTGGTGGTGTCTCTTATCTACTGCTGGCATAAAAAGAGGCACCAGCGGTTGCACCTTCGAACCCTATAGAATGTTCGTTGCAAGTAAGCCACTGAACCCTTTACATTGGAGTAAAACAATGCAGTCACAAGCTCAGACATGCACCCAGAATGATCACGAGATGCCTGTGTTTGGCCAGCCATCCTCCATTACCCCCCTCAAACACTCACATCACTAACTGTGAAAATAAATCCTCGCTGCATCTGTGAACTGTAACCAATCACAATGCATGTGCACTGCAACTCAGGCGCATGCGCATTACAAAACATCGGCATAGCGTCCACCTGTGAATCAGGTCCAATATGTCATAATGGATCCACTCCTCACATGACTCCAAGGGGTAGATTTACTAAAGCTTCTAAAAAGGAAAAGTGGTGATCTTGCCCATAGCAACCAATCAGATTCTCAGTGGCGCACCCAGGGGGGGTTTCCGAGTACCCAGAAACCCCCCTCCACACAAAAAAAATTTTTTTTTTTTTTAGCTGCATGAGTATTATTAATGACTGTCTAGCGTCCTCTGCAGCCTGCTGTCTTCCTGGTGGCACTTGCAAGTGCAATAAAAGTTTACTTTATTTTAATTATAGTACATATATATCCATGTGCCTACATATATACACATGTATATACATACATACATACATATATATAAACACACACACACACACACACACACACACACACACACACACACACACACACACACACACACACACATATGATAGATATATATATATACATGTGTATATATATATGTGTACTGTATGTGTGTGTATATATATATATATATATATATATGTATGCATGCATGTTTAATATGCTATGTATATGTGTATATGGGTTCACTACGATCTCCCGGCGGCCGGCCTCCTGGCGACCAGCATACCGGCGCCGGGAAGCCGGCCGCCGGCTTACCAACAGTGTGGCGAGCGCAAATGAGCCCCTTGCGGGCTCGCTACGCGCGCCACACTATTTTATTCTCCCTCCAGGGGGGTCGTGGACCCCCACGAGGGAGAATAAGTGTCGGTATGCCGGCGGCCAGGCTCCTGGCGCCGGTATGCTGGTCGCCGGGAGCCCGACCGCCGGCATACTGAAGACCACCCGTGTATATGTATGTGTGTGTGTATGTGTATATATATATATATATATGTGTGTGTAGATATATGTATATGTATATATATATATATATATATATATATGTGTATGTATATATATATATATATATATATGTGTATATATATATATATATATATATATATATACACACACACACTAGTTTTACGGACCCAGCATATACTGGGTCACCTCAGTCCCCACCCCCGTGATTGGCTCCGCCCAGTTCTGGAAACCCCCCCATGCAAATCCTGCGTTTGCCACTGATTCTAGCTATCATTTCTCTATTGCATTCTATAAAATGATAGACAGAATCTGGTTGCTGGTCCCCTATTGTCAGGAGCAAACTTCTGACCAACGACAAATGCCGCCATCTTGTCAAGAGGAATCGAGGATCGTCAGAACAAACTGAGCTGTGTGACTTCACTGAAGGGATTGTGCATCAGTCCGTTTGCACATTTTTCTTTCTTCTTTTTGTTTCCATTGAAAGTTTTATACTTGTAAAGAGTTCTAATATGTTCTATAGGAATGTCATCTACATATATAAATAAATGCTGTGTTATGCACAGGCTAACAAAGTCCCATTGTAGAATAAAGGTAAGGGGTATGCCCTAACTATGGGGAAAGTGCAGCATTTCTTCACACATTTATTTCAGTGCAAGATTAATTATCCAGTATAATACATGGAGCTAGGCCAAAGGGAAAGAATACAGAGTGTTTGTTGGCAGTAATACCAATGACATGGCCCAGTGGATTCCCCTACTTAATAAAACATACCAAGGCAGCAAACAAAGGCTTGACACCATACCTGGGACCTGCAGTGCTGTTGCAGCTGGTGAGACACAAAGTGTGGCCAGCTAGACCCCCCTTTCTTGTGTGTGTACATGTGGCCTCTGATGGTAACGACTGGTGACAGCACAGCTCCTCATCCCTCTACTAACATGCTGGGTTTTCATTTCCATTGTTTAATGGATTCTCTTGGCGTGATTTTAAAAAAGATAACAGTCTCACACAATGTAGAATGTATGCACATCTGGAATGCACATTTCCATTCCTCCAGTCCTATGGTATCGTATGTGGTGCAGAGTTCTAGTGTGGTCTTGCTAGGAAAACTTAGTGACTGTTGCAGGACCTGGTTTATATTGGAAATCCTTTCCATGGTTATTGGTTGAATGTTCTTGTTGGGTCTAACTCAGAGATGAACACATAGCAGATGGTGGATCTGTACTGCACATGTGCAGATCACGTTCTGTGCCTCCTAAGTCACAGCATGTTTGACATGCATGTGAGGTGCTGGACAGGGGGAGATGACGAGGATCATTTCCCAAAACAGAGGTGTGTCATCTCCTTTTTGTGGCTATGGACACAGAGGCCAGTGTCCGCAACTTCCGATGCAGATTTACTGGCCTTATTATAGGCAATGAGGTGGCTATTATGAGTAACCTTTGGGGTACTCTGATGGCTGATGCTATGACCGATGGTCATGATCCGATGTTGTGTCTTCGGACACAGATCTCGGATCTGCAGTGCCTCCTGCGGCATTAACATACCATTGCACAAGAGCCATGCATGAAGATGCAGCTGCTGTGCTATCACTTGTCATCTCTGAATCAGGCCCATTGTAAAGATTTGCCCCTGGAAGTTTTACATTAGTAATGTTCTGAATTTTTTGTTTCTTTTTTTTTTAATTTATGTTCTCTGCCCAGGATATACATCTCAGTGTGTATGTATGTATATATATATATATATATATATCAATTCTACAATATGGAGGAAAATGTATAGAGTGAAGTATATGTGTGGGTGTTGTATATGTATATATGTATATATATTGACTGGCATATGTAAAATGATGTTTATTAATTAAATATTTACATGGTTATATGTATTATTTATGTATATTTATAAATGCCTGTGTATACATGTATTTATATATATGTAGATGGGGGGGGGGGTGCAGCCAGTGTTGGGGTCATGGAGACAGTACAGTAGGGTTTGTGCTGGGGATGCCGCGCGCTTGTATCCAGGAGGGCTGTGTGCAGAAGGGGACCCGCGTGGAAGAGGAGCCGTGTGCAAAGGGGGACCCACGAGCCGGTAGCTGCATACTTGCCTACCTGACCCTCTCCATGAGGGAGAAAATGCTCTGTTCCTGGACTTTCCTGGTAATGTAGGATTGCCATCACCTGTGGTGAAACGCCTTTCTTATCAATTAACTAGCTCACCACAGGTGATGGCAATCCTACATTACCAGGAATGTCCAGGAACAGAGCATTTTCTCCCTCATGGAGAGGTTCAGGTAGGCAAGTATGGGCAGCTGGGAGCGTATAAAAGACGCTCTCGGCCGGTGGACGGACAGTCTGCAGATTCCCCTGGTAGTGCGCGTATCTTCCCTGTGAGCTGCTGGCCAAAGAGCTGCTAGTAAATACAGCGGCGGCAGAAGGGAACGGATATAGCGCCGATCCAGGGTCTGCTTACCAGGCACCAGAGGCCGTGGGGAGTGAGGATGGAGCTCCTGCCCACTTAGCGACTTAGCGCTAGCCACACTGCCCGCATAGAATTGGTAGACAGCAGGAGGAGGCTGCAGAGGTGGAGCTTGGTGGTGCAGAGGGAGTTTTCAGTCCCAACCCTTTACCGCAAGGCAGGTGTTGTCACGATCCGGGTATCTGGACGCCATTTCTTACCCATCAGATGCCTCCTAAGGCTGGCTCAGCGCTCCAGGACCGGATTCCATCTGTTATCCTAATGTTCACATTCCTGCATCCTCTCCTGTCTCTCCGAGACGCTGTCACAGTAACGCCTTATTACATCTGGCATGGCGTCTCCCGCGGCCTCCGCCGCCGTCCCTGAGCTTCTGCATGCAGAGTGTCAGAGTGGCGATTACGTCAGCCGCGGCCTCCGCTGTGTCCGCGTGGTTGGATGTGCACTTGTCAGCCTGGCGTCTCCTGTCTCCAGTGGCCGGCGCCGCCATTACTGTTTTCATTACCACATGGATTACAAACCAAACTTCCCTCCAAGTGTCTGCATGGGCGCAGCCATCTTGGATTCTGTCAGCTGATCATTTCCTCCAATCTGTTGTCAGTATTGTTAATCTGCATAATTGCCTAGCCAATCCCTTCCTTGCTGCAGGTATAAATACACTGTGCCTGAGCAAGGAAGACGTCAGTGCTTTGGTTGTCAAACCTAGTTCCTGTTTGTCTCTCTCCTGTGATTGGCTTCCAGGTTCCAGCTCCTGTCTCAAGACTTCCACCATAGAGACCCGCACCAGCATTCCACCTGCGGTGTAGCCTGACTCTCCAATCCATTGTGGATTCATCTGTTTCCAGCTACAACATTACCTGCTTCCAGCTCAGCTTTCAGCAGAGTACAGCTTCCCTTAAAGGGCCGGTGTCCTTTCTACACTTTACCACTCTCCACCGGTATTATTATTTCTCCGCTCTCAAGTTCTACATTTCAGTTCATATTTCATCGCTCCCAAGTTCATTTATTATTTAACTGGTTCCAGCCAGTATCCACTCCGTGCTAACAACAGTCTGGTTCCAGCCAGTATCCACAGCAGCTGTTTTACCTTCAGCAACCCAGCTTTTCCTGGAACACCAGCTGGCACAATCCTGGGTTATCTCCATTGCTACAGTCGGGCCTGGTAAGGACTTTCCATCTAGAAGATCATAAGAACTATCTCACACTACCAGTGCCCTGTGGCTCCTGCCATCCTGTAGTACCCAGGAACTGTATTTATTATTTGCTGACTTTTACGTTTTCTTTTACTGCTGCTGTGTTGCGGAGTTGTCATAATAAACATCATTGACTTTTATCCAAGTTGTCGTGGTCACGCCTTCGGGCAGTTATTATTCATGTTACTTACATGTCCAGGGGTCTGATACAACCTCCCAGGTTCCGGTACATCTCAGCCCCTACAACTGAGGCTGCCTCCCGTCAGCTCAGGCCCTCAGTTGTGACAGGTGTTACATGGTATATATATAGCCTAGCGTCATCAAGTCAACAGCGGCAGGGCTTAGCTGACTCTAGAAGCAGCCAATTAGAAGAGTCGGGGAAGTGGCTGGATGGCGGCGCAGGGAGAGAGGGAGCTGAGAAACAGGTGGCTGGTCAGTCGGAGAGCTTGTAAGCTGTGTCCAGGAGGGGTGAGCTTGATGCTAAGCACCACATTCCACTACAGCCATCCATGGCCAGGAAATTAGCATAGACACAGACTATTGGCCATTACTGAAGCCAAGCTTTGAGCTAATAGATACAGATGATTGGCCATTACTGAAGCCAAGCTTTATGCTATTAGATCAGATACAGAGACTAGCAGCAGTAAAGACTCAGTAATTGCATATGAATGTACTGTACTACTGTATTAAGAACCTCTGTATAGGAATACAGAAATAGACTCACATCTAGATGAAAGGTGGGAAAGCCAGTGACTCATTAATCGGTATTACAACAGATGGATATAAAATGTAACGGTATATTATATAGACTGCAATACATATAAACATATATACCGTCAGACGGGGCTGCAATTAACTAAACTGCTGTAGCACTGGCTTTTATCAAATGATATCTACTTGAAAGGAACGGCCATTATAGACAAACTACCGCAACTGCGCAACTGTAGTACATAATGGAGATTATAATTATATATATATATATATATATATATATATATATATATATATCTATCTATCTTCACTGCAGGAATGAGACTTCTTTATACCAAGAAAGGCTATTGACAGGACTAAAGGATACACTATGTCTGCTGAAAGTAACTATTCAGAGTAAAGTTTCAATTTACAATCCACTGGATACAACTGTAATATTATTTTACTTCAGGCAGTGAAAGGAGGATTACATCACCATTAGAGGCTAGATGGATTAACTGATTGTAGACCATATTTAGAGGAATTGTGATCACTATATACTATATATATATATTGGAATATGTCTACAGCATCGCATTATTAACTAATTGGGCCCCATCTGCGCATTTTGAGTACCCGGGTCACTCACCACAGGTTAAATTTTATTTTTTTTGTATTGCATGCAACATGAAATGTATAGGTAATGTTAATACTTATGCTAGGAAATTCTGTAGAATATCTATGTTTGCTCAGCTTATGCATCCTATGCCTTGAATATTAAGGTGAAATTGATAGGTGAATAGAAAATGAGGCATTAAAGCTAAAATACTTACCGTAATTGATCTGTGAATATTTTTTGGATCCTGGAACGAGAAGAACAGGTATAAATGAAATTGTTAAGTAGAGGGACACAACACAGGCTTATTTAAAAGTATAGATATACATTTTTAAAAAAAAAGGCTTACCCAGGCAAGCCTAAGGTCAAACTTAGCTTGGGTGGAGGCACAATTAATGATACACATATTTATAGTAACCAAACACTAAATACTGAAGGCTGTAATAAGGGTTACATTTGGAGGCACTTGCCGCGATAGAACTCAGGAATAAAAAATGGAAATTTTTACAGGAGAAGACTAGTAGAATCTTTAGATAAACTGTATTGCAGTGGCGTGCAGTGAGGTCAGTGGCTGGGGAGGCACTGCAACCATAATGTCAGGGAGAGGGTGACACCAGGGAGAGGGTAACAGCAGTGGATGATAGGGAGAGGGTGACAGCAGTGACAGAGAGAGGGTGACGCCGTGGAGAGGTTTACCCCAGGGAGAGGGTGATGCCAGGGAGAGGGTAACAGCAGCTGGTGACAGGGAGAGGGTGACAGCAGTGGGTGACCGTAGTATGTGATGCCAGAGAGAGGGTGACATCAGGGAGAGGGTAACAGCAGTGGATGACAGGGAGAGGCTGACAGCAGTGACAGGGAGAGGGTGACACCGGGGAGAGGGCTACTCCAGGGAGAGGGTGACAGCAGTATGTGACGCCAGGGAGATTGGGAGAGGGTGACAGCAGTGGGTGACAGTGGAGGGTAACAGGGAGTGGGTGATACTATTAGGAAGTTATTACTGTACCTATCTTCCAGAAGTATAGCATGGGGGTCCCCGGGAAACATCACTGGTGACCTTATCCCATGTCAAACTGAAGTCCCCACTACTTTCCCCCGCCAATACCGGTCAACCCCCGCCTCCTGCCGCAATCCGTAACAAAGAAAGTAAACTAACCTGCTCTCTGTGATGTGGCTGCTCGTCCTCCAGCACTCCTTAGTTCAGCCATTCCGCCTGTACAGGGCCACGTTGGATGATGAGTGCACAGCAGTCTGACGGGGTGTAGGCCGCGGCCCGCGGTGCAGAGATACTGCTGTGTTGCCTCGTGACAGGGCTCCAGGTGGGGGTGGTCAGCTGCTGGGATCCAGTGACAGAAGTGGGGCTGGAGAAATTGGGAGAGGATAGGGGATCGCGCCCAGGGCCGGCAACAACTGTCCAGCAGCATGGCGTCATGATGTCACACGTGCTGCGCTGCACTTGGCACAAAACAAATTTTATTGTGCCAGCTACCGGCGGTCGGCCAGACGAGCTCCCATTCCTAGGCAAGATTTTTGTTGGTGCCCCCTAGCTAATAATCCCACCACCTTTATTGCAGTGGATCCCGGTGCACCACCGCTAGTTCGGCCTCTGACCAAGTACCCTATCCATTAACCCCATACATCCGCATAATCTCCCACAGTACACATATGCCCCTTATCGCCCCATATCCAACCTCTATCTCCATATCATCTATACACACCCTACTCCCCCTGCCCCCCTACATACAACGCATATCCCTGCACAACCTACTTCCCATGTCTTACCACATACATTGCATACCCCTCTACCCCACAACATACCCTACTCCCCCTGTCCCCCCCCACATACAATAAATATCCCTCTGGTCCAATATACCCAGCACTCCGTCCCCCCACATACACCTCATAGCCCTCTACCACTGACACACCCTAATCCCTTTGTCTCCTCATATAAAACCAATAAAGTCTACCACCACCTCACAAACCCTAGTCTTCCCAAATACAACCCTCTACGCCAACACATAAGCTAGTCCCCCTGTTCCCTCACATACACTCAATAATCCTCTACCCCACCACACACCTTACTCCTATTGTCCCCCCCACATGCACACCCCATAACCCCCCCCCCCTTCCCTGTGCTGCCCGCACCTGGGTAGTGATCTCCGTGTCCTGACCTCAACCATCTGCCAGTCGGCTGGAGCTCCAGCAGCAGTGTCTGCTAGAGTGCAGCGGCTCTCCAGCGCAGCGTCAGCTCCACTCAGGCTTCCTCAGGATAGCCGGGCGGGATGAGCGCGGCGGGGGAGCTGTGACAGCCGCGAGCAGGGAGCAGAGCAGTACCTAGCTGGAGGTACTGCTGCTGGCAGCGTCTGTCATCCTCCTTTTGTGGATGTACAGTTGCTGATAGGCGGGCATGTAAGCCGAGGGTCCCGCTGCCGGAGCATACAGTGGAGGACTAGATGCAGGCCAGGACAGGGGGGCAGGTGTGTACATGTGCCGGGTGAAAGGGGGGTGGGGGAAGGCCGGCTCTGGATGCAGCAACCCCTTACCCTGTATCCGTCGCTGCCCAGTGCCCACTGCCCTATCACAGCTAGCTGAGTGACAGGGGCGTTCTTTCAAATGGGCTGTCAAAGAGGCACTTATGGTAAGTGCCGCTTCAGCCGGGTTTTTTTAATGGCCTTTCGCTGCCCAATTCTTATCCCCGCCCCCTGCTTCCGGCCATTTCACATGAATAGCGGGCGGCACCGAGAGTGGTGCCTCCGACCCACTTTTAACACAGTTTTTACAATGTCAAAATTATTAAAATAATACAAAGTCTAAAGCATATACTTCTTTGTATTATTTTAATCATTAGACAGGGGAGGCACTGCCTCCCCTGCCTCCCCTGACTGCACGTCCCTGCTGTATTGGATTAGCAAACCCCAGATTATAGATAAATGGAGGGAGGATTCAGGGGAAGTTGTGGCTATATTAATAGAAACAGAAAATAAGTTAGATGCCTGTTTAATACCTATGATGATTGTAGCAAGTGTAGAGGTAGGAAGAAGATGGCATATTATTTGGCCTAAAATTGGAAATGAAGAAGCCACTAGTGCTCATATAACAGCTTCCTCTGAAAATTCAGTAAGGAGTGGTGCAAATGGTAATACACAGGGAAGCGGTACAAATGTGAATGAGGGACAGTTTGAGACCATGGTGGATAGAGTGGTAACTCAGCTAGAGAGATGGCACTATGAGGGAAGTTACAGAAGGCTGAGAATATTTTCAGGGATAATATCTGTGCCATTAGGGGAAGAAACGTATGAAGCTTGGAAAGAAGCTGCGGTTCAACAAGCTGAGGAGTGGTGATGCCCAGATCAGATAAAAAGGCAAAGGGTAGTAGAGAGCCTAAGGGGGCCAGTCATGGGAATTATTCAAGCAGCTAGGAGGAGCAACCCACAAGCCACACTTGAAACTTATTTTTAAGCATTGGATTATGCATACGGCACCTTAGAAGATATAGGAGATCTAACCTCTACATTACATCACACATTCCAAGAACCTGGGGAAAAGCTTAGTGTTTACTTAATAAGAATAGATAACTCTTGTATAAAATAGTAGATAAGGGTGGTATCACTAGAGAGGAGGTGGATAGAAGCAGGATAAAACAGCTTCTCAGGGAGGCATTGACTACTGACTCTGTAGCCCAAAAATTAAGGTGTTCAGAGGAAAGAGACCCCCCTCCTACTTTAATGATTTATTAAAGGAGGTAAAGCAGAAGGAAGTATTAATTGAAATGAGAGAGAAAACCATAAAAAAAGTTAAGATGGTACAACCCTTAGTGGAAGTAAACCCATTTGAAGAAAAAATACTAAAAATAATAGAAGAACAAAATAATAAATTGGAATAGTTTATGGTTTCTCAAAGCAACAGTAATTCTGGATTATCTTCATCCAGGACTACTGATAGTATACCTATGAGGGGATCTAGAAGAGGCAGTAATTATAATAACAGATGTCGAGGATGTTTTAGATGTGGTAGGCAAGGGCATCGGGCATATGAGTGTAATATCAGTATTAACGTCTCTTTACAAAGAGTTTCTAGTACTAACCCAAGTGTGAACAGTAATAGCTCTTCTGGGCAGGGAAACGGACGGGGGAGGACTGTGAACCCCTCACAGTCCCCCTAGCGGTCAGTTACTGCGCTATGGGGAATTCATAGTGGAATGGAAAAATTCCAGAGGGTCTAATGGGTCCTACGCCAATAGTATCAGCAGCCATTAATGGGAACAAATGTAAAGTATTATTAGACAGCGGATCCCAGGTGTCAATAATTTTTGAAACATGGGGCAATATTTACTAATATTTGTGTTTGAGTCGGTTTGTGTAGTGTTTAAACTCGTTTTGTATCGGGTGCATTTTCATGCAACTTTTTGAATCCATATACGCAAAGTTACTAAGCATTCGAGTTTATTGTTTTCGTGTTTTCCGATGTCGATGCCAGTCGTTTTTTTTTGCCACATTTACGGCTGTCATTGTCATTTGCGTACGTGTTTTTGTTGGATTTGCTGTTTTTTTCACTAAGTTAAACGCGGCAGGGTTTTTTTTTCCAGCGGCCGCATTTTCACTTTCAGTTTCGATTTTCATCCCCGTTCGTGATTGGTTGTGTTTCAGATGGTAGGAGTGTCTGTGCGCAACCATATAAATACGCCCCAAACCTTCCGCACCTCGTGGGTTTAGTTAGTGGTGAGGAGGAGGGAGGTTGTGCTGTGGAGGTAGGTGATTTTGTGGTTTGAAGAGGAGGGTTGGTAGTGATTTCTGAGTGTGGTATTGTGTTTGAAAGTCGTCTTTTCATTCTTGTTGTCTTGTATTTTGTGGTTTTGTCTCATTTTTAGTCCAAGTTACTTTTCTTTATAGTCCCTTGTCAGTGTGTGTGTGTGTGTGTGTGTGTGTGTGTGTGTGTTGTGTAGTGGTAGTGGAGGTGTGTGTTGTTTGTCTTTTTTTTCCCCTGTGTTAACTGTTTAGACACACAATTATGTGTGACTCAGAGGTGGAGGGTGTGAGTGAGGGGGAGGAGGTCGGTCAGGTGGAGGAGGTGAGTGTTAGTGAGGTGGAGGAGGTGGGTGAGGTTGCTGCAGCAGCCTCAAGTGATAGTGACAGTCAGAGTGCTCCGCAGCCACGCACCACTACTAAGACTGGGCGGAATGTTAAGTTTAGTTTTGCAGAAAATGTGGCATTGGTGCGTGAGCTGATGAAGTATCAGAGGCAGCTATTTGGGCCTGAGTCCGCCAAGGTGCCAACACGGAGGAAGACGGTGTTGTGGGCGAAAGTAGTTGCTGCTGTCAATAGTGAGGAGGTGGTCAAGCGGACGGAGGACACATGCCGCAAACGGTACTATGACATAAAGCGACGTGTCAAGTCCAAAATGGCCAAGGAGGCCAAGTCGGCTCAGCAAACCGGTGGTGGGCAGCCCTATATTGCAAGATATCTGGAGTATGAGGAGCCCATGCGGAGTGTCATACCTCCTGAAGTTGTCTCTGCAACCCATGTCCGGGATTCAGATAGGCCAAGGAAGAATGGTGAGCATGTGTTTTTTTTTTTTTATAAGTTGTATTTTGTAATCTGTGTCATGTGACGTAGCATATTACTCTATCTTCAAGTGTGTGTTTGCAAATACATTGTTTTGGGTCATGTGTTAGCTAAAAGCCAATGTAACATCTTACTTTATTGTATGTCATGTTTTTTTCACACAGATATTTAGCATGTGTAGTTTGGACTTGTTGTGTCTCTGATTTGTCCTGCAATAATGTTTTCCTTTTGGGCATTTTTTCCGTTAAAAATTATGACTATGTTTTATATAAAAGTGATCCATGTTTTTTTTTATTAAAATAAGTCGTTGTCATGTTAGAGGCTGGAGTACTGGAAAGTGGTTTGAAAACCACTTACATGTGTAATGTCATCTTTACTGAAGGGTTTTTTTTTTTTAATAAGTTTTAAAAATATTTTTTTTTTTTGCTTGTATTTGTTCCGTGACACCATACTGCATTTTTTTAACACTTAACATTTGCTGGTTTCTTTTGTGTGGTCATATAGTGGTAATGTGTATTTGGAGTGCCACATCACAGAGCCAATTAGATATTGCATCTGTATTATTTTTAAAAACAATACAAAATTAATTTGTGTGTTTTGTTTTTTTTTAAAAACCCATTCCTTTAACTTGTGGCCTATGTCAGTGTCCTGTACATGTTTGCCTGTCTTGATGTTGCCATAGTGCATATTTTGTAATTTTTAATTAATTTTTTTGGTATATCTGGTCCTTATGTTTTTTTTTTAAATAAAAGCCAAGCATTTCTAAAGGTATAAATGTTTATAAGCATAATGTGTGGATGTATACACAATAGCATTATTTATGAATATATCTCTTTTTATACAGTGTCTGAAAAAAACAGTACTACTCGTCGGCCATTAAATCCTAACACATCTGATGATGACGCTGCGGAAGCAGGTAAAGTGTCCATTGTAGTATAGGGTATGCTTGTAAAGGAATGGCCATAACAAAATTGCACTTTCATTAAAAGGTCCATCAAAAGAAGTACGGAGCAGCAGAAGTGGCTCTTCGGTTAGACATCACCACAAGAAACCTGTGGCCGAAAAGAAAGCAAGGTCGTCTGTCCCGCCACAAACACAGCAGGCTACCCCGCCACGAAGATTATCGTCCGTATATTCTGTCCCCCCACTCCAAATTTTGGACACACCTCCAAGACGTCATCCACACTCCCCTCATCTTGATTGTGAGTATCAAACTGGAAAAAAAAGTGTAAAATGTCAGAACATAATCATAATCAGTCATAACCGCATAAAGTCCAAACACATCCAAAACAAAAATACTTACCGCAGTAAGTAAAAGCTGAAATGGAATCCAAACTAAATGGCCTTGTCCACATCCAGTAAAGATATGTATGTCCACTTGAGTCATACAGTATGACATTGGGTGTAAGATGCTACAACAAAAAAGCATGTTGGTTTGTTTGTTAAAAGTAAGTTTGTTTTTCAAAAAATCTCATGTGTGCTTAAGGTAACATTGCAAAATACCAACCAAAACATTACTATGTTTGTTTGAACAAAGCTATAAGGTAACACATTATGTATTACAATGTTTTTTTTATGCTGGAGTATGTGTGAGCTACAATAAATCTAAAGTGTTTGCTTTCACAATTAAGTAACCAGACACATTTGCTACAAGCAGGCATATGTATGTATTTAAGCTATGAGTGATGATGTTGCTAGGCAGAATAGTTTAAAGCAACAGTGAATGACATGTGTTCCATGTGTAGTGTTTTTTTTCATTTCACAACCATATGGATAGCTAACGGAGATATGTTTAACATTTCAGCTTTGAGTCCTGGGAACAGCATCCCTCCGCAACAACACCAACACAGTGACATGGAGGAGACAAACATCTTAGAAATGCAGCCATTAATGCAAGGAATGAGCCCCCCAGCACCTGTGAGTACACCACCACAGCAAAGCACACCACCCCTACCACAACACAGCCCAACAACACCAGGAACACAAGGCCCTGATCAGGTGTTTTGGACTATTTGGGCTAGACAGCAGGCCACTAATGAAGATTGCCTGCGTAAGCAGACACAAATGTTTGCAAGCCTACCATCTCACCTCAGAAGAATCTCAAGAAATCTGAGTCGACAAAATGAGCAAACAACCAGAATAGGCAATACCATGGAACTCATGCGTACAGACATTACACAGGTCATGGGCAACTTACAGCGCATAATGGAAGAACAGCACAGACTAATGGAAGAACAGCACAGACAACAGCAAAGTTATATGAGCATTTTTCAAAACAGTCAAAAGATTAATGAAAGCATATTCAGAATAGTAGACAATCAAAATGCTGCTACACGTGAACTCAATGCCACCCTCACTAACCTGAATGAAACACTCAGATGCATGCACCAACAGCAAACAACCAGCAGTTCTGGTACGACTACTCCAAATATCACGCCAGTCTCATCACCACCAAGACGGTCCACCAGAGCACGCCAACATGACAGTGCTAAAGGCAAAGGGCAGGACAAGCAGCCACCAAAAAAAAAAGTTAAAAAAAGTTAGACATTTGTGATAATTAAAGTTAGCAAGTGTTTTTGATGCTTTACAAAATATCACACTTAGCTCCTTGCCCCTTTTTTAAACATCATTAATTATAAATGCACCAAATTAATTGTTAAAAATAGTACGCACATTTATTCTTTTTCATTTTTTTGGGATATTGGAGGAGGAAAATGTTGATGGAGCCACACATACATGTTAGCAGGAAGTAAACTGACCACTTGATTTTTTTTCTAATCATTACTCTTTCTAGATTCCAATCATTCTCTTTGCCTGCAGATACAATAATTGCCAGCCAGGCAGAATGTCTTTAGCAGGAAGTAAACTGACCACTTGATTTTTTTCTAATCATTACTCTTTCTAGATTCCAATCATTCTCTTTGCCTGCAGACAATCCAAATTACAATGTTAGTGATACATATCTTAGCTATCTTATCTATACAACATTACAAGATTAACACAATTGAGGGGCGTAAAAAGCTTATAATATGTTGCCTTTGTTTTGTTTGAAAAACATTGTCCAAATAAATGTCAGTATTGTTGGGACAGGTTTGTGTGTGCTAAAAATTATTAAGCATGTTTTTACACATGATGCTGAAACAAACAAATATATACTTTAAAAAAAAAATCTGTTTATAATAATGTATATGTGTGGCAAACTGTGTATTTACTTACACATCATCAAGTTTACAGCATCAAACGTTAGGAAATAAATTATTCCTGATTACAGTAAGTTTGTGAATCTTAAATATGATGTTGCGTCACACATAGGGACACATGTATTCCTCAAGGCAAACATATTATATGTTGAGGAGAGTTTTTTGGGAACACAGGTTCTCAAACTCGGCCATCAGGAACCCACACAGTGCATGTTTTGCAGGTCTACTCACAGAATCACAAGTGACATAATTAGCTCCACCTGTGAACCTTTGTACATATGTCTGTGAGTAATTCATACACCTGTGCTTCTACTGGGTTACGAGAAAAACATGCACTGTGTGTGGTCCTGGGGGCCGAGTTTGTGAACCTGTGCATTAGGACATTACACACAATGATAAAGTGAAATACTAAGTGGATGATGTGGGCTTGTAAGAAATTAGCACTGTAAGATTTCGAACACTTATCCAGACTTAATGCATGCTACTCATAATCTGTTGTTTTGATATTAAAAAGACACACAATACACATGCAACATTTGTTGACCATATAGCGAGGGTATGTTTGTATGTGTCAAGGAGACAGACACATTCTGAGTACTGGATTTTGACCAAAAAAACAAAACCTCTATTTATGAAGACACAACAAATGAAATAAGCAAACCAAGCTTACCTTAGAAATAGTTATTGATGATCTGTTGCCTAACCTGCCTCCCTACATCAGTACTCCAAGTATCACCAGATGCCTCTAATTCCTCTGCTTGCTGGCTGCTTTCTTCCTCCTCCTCCTCCTCCTCAACATGTGGCAGATGTTGTTGCAAACACATGTTATGAAGAAAGCAGCAGCAGAACACAATTTGAGTCACCTTGGAGGGACTATACAACAAAAGTCCACCAGACTTATCCAGACACCGAAACCTAGATTTCAGCACACCAAAACATCTTTCTATCACATTCCGCGTGGACTTATGTGCATTATTGTAATTGTGTTCAGCAGGGGTTTCAGGTTGGGACAATGGAGTTAGAATCCAAGAGAAACAGCCATATCCTCCATCACCTAAAAGACAGATATAGTAACGTGATTCATGTGAAGATACAGCAACGCATAAGTAAAACACTGTGGGGCAGATGTATTAACCTGTAGAAGGCAAAAGGAAGTGAAAAACCAGTGATATGTGCAAGGTAATAAAGGCAGCAGACAATCTGACCCTAAATGTTCATTTACATATTGGAGCAGATTGGCTGGTGCCTTTAACACCTTGCACAGATCACTGGTTTCTCACTTCCTTATGCCTTCTACAGGTTAATACATCTGCACCTGTATTTGGGCAAAGTATACGCAGGCCTACACATCAAATTACATACCCAGCAGCCATCCATCTGGCATTTGTCCGTCCTCAAACTTATCAAAGAGGGATGACTGACTGAGGATGAAGGAGTCATGGCAGCCCCCAGGGTAACCAGCAACAACACTCATTATTTTGAGATTTGCATCACAAACCACCTGCACATTTGTGGAGTGTTCAAAATGGCGGTTTGTATATATGTGCTGCCTGCCCCTAGGTGGTCTCAGCTGAATGTGTGTGCAATCTATGGCTCCAAGCACATTGGGCATGCCAGCCAGCTCATAGAAATCTACCCTGACGGCATGCCACTGAGACTCCTGGGTAGGGAAGCAGATTGAGGCCTCGATGTGTGGCTGCAAAACAGCCAAAACCTGTGTGAACATTTTAAAGAACAATAAACTTGAGATTTTAGGACAGAACTGGTCACCGAGAAATTAAAACAAACACAAAACAGAAGAGGTTGTTAGGTATACATCACCTGTGTTAAGATTCTGGAAAATGTGGGCTGTGAGATTCCTATCACATCCCCAGACACAGCCTGAAAGCTGCCAGTAGCCATAAAGTGCAACACAGCCAGGAGTTTGTGCAGGCCTGAGACAGGGCGAGAGCGTGCTGTCTCAGGGTCTAGGCCCAGTTTGACAAGGTCATACAGACGGAAAATGTTGTTACGATTTAGACGGAACATCTGTATGACCTTATCATCGGACAATGCGTTCAAGTTTAAACGCCCCCTAAAAAAACGAGGCCTGCGCAGCCTCCGCGGAACCTGTACAACCTGCTGACCATGTTCAGTTTCTTGGCCCTGGGTACTTACAGGCTGATGTCTGAGTCTGAGGAATCCCACAGCACACAAAAGATCACTGGCCCACAGTCCTGCTGCCATTTCTGAGTGTAGGTGTATTGAAATGGGCCTAACATCCTTTTATAGGCATCCTAATTCAGGTGTGAGTGATTTTTTATTTGCAACACATGTAAACACGACTGAAAAAAGCAGGTCTATTTTTTTGCCGCTTTTTTTAACGAATCCCAAAAAAATACGACCGCATTTGAGCCCTCAGAGACTAACACCCAAATACGAATGAATAGTGAATTCCCGTATTCTATGAAATAACAGCCGCGTTTGACCGATGGTCTATTCATTCGTATTTCTGAACGTTGTCATTCAAACCATTACGAATAGACCAGACACTGCCGAGATTGGTGCTTAGTGAATTCCCGGATTGGGAGTTAGAAAAAAAAAAAACAAATCGACCAAACTTGGACTTTTAGTAAATACTGGCCTTGGTATAACGAACATATACCAGATGTACAAATACAACCCCTTAATGGGTTAGTAATTTGGGGATTAAGTGTAGACAAATATCCCTATTTAGGTTATGTACATATTACCCTTGAATTTAATCGGGAAACGATTGAAGAACCCTTGCAAATCCCTTTTATTGCTCTTATTTGTCCTGAAATCCAAGGGGGGAAAAATGAAGTTCCTGTGAAATACTCAGTTGTACCATGAATTATCTAATTGGTCAAAAAAAAAGGATTAATAATTGATGCTGGTAATACATTGTTGGTGCAACCTGGGATTGATTTAGAGGAAGATGGGGATGAATTTGAGGTTTGCTCCCAAGAAAGTGATATTTTGAAGGAAGATACGATTTCTTTAATAAAAGAATTAAATCTAAGGAGGGAAGCTTTTTCATCTAATGAATGGGACTTAGGAGAGGCAAAAGGGGTAGAACATAGCATAAAGATTACTGACACCAGTCCTTTTCGTGAACGATCTCGCAGGATAGCTCCTGCAGATTTTGAGGATGTCCGGTTGCATTTGAAAAGGTTACTAGAAAACCAAATTATTATAGAATCTCGTAGTCCATATGCATCCCCAATTGTAATTGCTAAAAAGAAAAATGGGAAAATTCGTATGTGCGTAGACTATAGGACTCTTAATGCTAGAACAGTACCAGATCAGTATGCAATTCCCAGAATTGATGAAGCATTAGATTGTTTACAGGGAAGCGTATGGTTTTCGGTATTAGACCTGAGGAATGGATTCTACCAGATTCCCATGCGCCCTGAAGATAAGACCGCATTTATCTGCCCGTTAGGATTCTTTGAATTCTTAAGGATGCCACAGGGAATTAAATGGGCCCCAGCCACATTTCAAAGAACAATGGACAAAGTCATCGGGGATATGAACTATAGAGAGGTCATCGTCTATTTGGATGACATCATTGTTTTTGGAAGTTCCCTTCAGGAGCATAATGCCCATCTTCTCAAAGTTTTAGATAGATTAATAGATGGAGGATTGAAACTATCAATTGATAACTGCCAACTATGTAGATTTTCAGTAAAGTATTTGGGGCATATTGTGAGTAGAGACGGGGTATCCACTGACCCTGCAAAAGTAGAAGCTGTAGTAAATTGGCCTCGGCCTACTAAATTAAAAGAACTTAGATCTTTCTTAGGTTTTTGTGGGTACTACCGCAGATTTGTTCCCAGTTATTCCAAAATTTCAAAACCTCTTACAGACTTGACTAAAGGATATCCACCCACTAACAAGAGGAAAAAGACACATGTAACATCTAAGTTTTGGTTTAGACCAAGCGAACCCTTTGGGGAACGGTGGACCAATGAATGTGAAATGGCTTTCCAGAATCTGATGGTGAAGTTAACTGGGGCTCCAGTTTTAGCATATGCAAACCCTTCAGTTCCCTATGTACTTCACATAGATGCTTCTCAAGAAGGCATAGGGGGAGTACTGTGCCAAAAACATCAAGAAGATTTAAAACCTGTGTCATTTACCAGCCGGGGGTTATCAATCAGTGAGAAAAATTACCTCACACACAAATTAGAATTTTTAGCTTTGAAATGGTGTGTGGTGGAGAAATTCCATGAATATTTGTATGGGGTAACCTTTGAAGTACACACTGATAATAATCCATTAACCTACATTCATACTATTGCAAAATTGGATGCAACAGGACACAGATGGCTTGC
Organism: Pseudophryne corroboree; assembly: GCF_028390025.1. NCBI lineage: Eukaryota > Metazoa > Chordata > Amphibia > Anura > Myobatrachidae > Pseudophryne > Pseudophryne corroboree. The sequence goes on along the minus strand of NC_086449.1, from coordinate 623,863,962 downwards.
AGCATTGGCCTTGTATAACTTTTCTTTAAAATATAGGCCAGGGATTAATAATATTGATGCTGACTCCTTATCTAGAATACCCAATCAAAGTGAGTATGTTACTAATGATGATTGGATTGAGGTGCCAGCAGGAGAAGTGAAGGGATTGTGCCATCACATTCAGATTAGCGAAATGGCATCTGGAGAGTCATTAAGTCCTTTAGGTGCCACTGATAAAGCTTTGCCGTTGTCCTACTGTTGGTTGAGCAATTTAGAATTAGAAGGATTGCCAAAGCTAAGGAAAAGTCAGATAAGGAATGACCAAAGTAAGGATCCAGACATAAGTTGTATCATATCCTAGATAAAAAAAGATTGGCCTCACTTATTGAATGCTTCTAATTAAGTTAGAGTACTAGAAAGACAAAAGAAACAACTATTGATAACTGATGGATTGTTGTATCGTGTAATTGGAAAGAAAGTAGGAAAGGAAAAACAACAATTAGTGTTACCAAAATTGTATCGATCTATGGTAATGAAAGCTTTACACGATGACCATGGCCATCTGGGATATGATAGAACTTTAAATTTGATATGCGATAAATTTTATTGGCCAGGTATGAGGAAAGAAATAGAGGAATATTGCCAAAATTGTGGGAACTGCATAGTGCGTCAGACTGTAAGTAAACAATTTGCCCCATTAGTAAATTTTAGAAACAGTGGTCCCATGGATTTAGTTTGCATGGATTTTCTAATATTGGAAGTTGAGCCTGTAAAAAAATGCCACATATTAATAATAACAACAGATCACTTCACACGATATGCCCAAGCATATGTTACACCAAATCAAAAAGCCTCTACAGTAGCAAATACCTAATGGGACAAATTTTTTGTCCATTATGGTCTGCCTAATCGATTACACTCAGACGAAGGGAGAGAGTTTGAAAGTAGATTGATAAAGGAACTCTGCAGTTTGTGGGATAACAAAATCAAGAACCACCCCTTACCATCCTCAGGGTGATCCCCAGCCTGAAAGATTCAACCGAACCCTGTTAGTTATGTTGGGGACCTTGAATCCATTTGACAAAAAGCATTGGAAAAGACATATTGATCGTTTGATACATGCGTATAACTGCACTCAAAAATGAGGCTACAGGGTATTCCCCATATGCATTGATGTTTGGGCGGGAGGCTAGACTTCCCATAGATGTGTGCATAGGCATATCTACTAGTGGCAAACCTACTATTTCCCATGTTAAATACATCAAAAGGTTAAGAGAAGATCTGCGGAGTGCTTATGATATAGCAAATCAAACTGCAACTAAATTGAAAAATAAAAGTTATTATGACAGGAAAGTAAGGGATCAGGTCTTGGCTCCTGGGGATAGAGTGTTATTAAAACAACTTGGAACCCATAAAAAGTTTAAAATCAATAATCGGTGGAGAGAAGATCCTTTCATAGTAGTAGAAAAGTTTCCTGGATTGCCTGTATATAAAATTAAACTTGAAAGTGGGGATGAGACTGTATTGACTTTTCATAGGCAACATTTGCTCCCAATAGGAAGGGAGGTTCATTTGGATAATTGTAGGAATGATATTGAAATAAGCCCTGATGTAAAAAAGTAAGGGAGAGCTCTGAGCAGCTTAATAGGGAAAATGATGTAGAACCTCTAGAGCAGAGGTTCTCAAACTCGGTCCTCGGGAGCCCACACAGTGCATGTTTTGCAGGTAACCCAGCAGGTGCACAGGTGTATTAATTACTCACTGACACATTTTAAAAGGTCCACAGGTGGAGCTAATTATTTCACTTGCGATTCTGTGAGGAGACCTGCAAAACATGCACTGTGTGGGCCCCCGAGGACCGAGTTTGAGAACCTCTGCCCTAGAGGATGAATTTGCAGGGCAAGGATGCTAGTACAAAGATGCCAATGTTGACCACAGGGAATTCACTCAAAATAAGAATACTAGAGGTCCCTTTAGATTCTTAAATGATGAAAACTCTAAGGGTAATGTTGATAACTCTTACAGAGAGATTAGTGATGCTACAGATGAATCAGAAGAAAGTATACAGGAAGGTTCTGATTATTGTTCCATATATACCGGGAACCAGGGGGAACAAATTATAGAGAGGCCCAAAAGAACCTGCCATCCCCCATTTATACTTACTTATAATGAATTAGGGGTACCCAGTATTGTGTCAAGAGTAATATACCCTCACACGATAAATGTATGGCCTTATTATGAATACTTACCTATACAAATAAGATAAAATGGTGATCCATTTATCAGTACTTTAAATAAATCACATGGGGAAGAGTGTAACAAATATCAATTCTACAATATAAAGGAAAATGTATAGAGTGAAGTATATGTGTGGGTGTTGTATATGTATATAAGTATATATATATTGACTGGCATATGTAAAACGATGTTTATTAATGAAATATTTACATGGTTATATGTATTATTTATGTATATTTATAAATGCCTGTGTATACATGTATTTATATATAGGTAGATGGGGTGTACGGTGTACGGCCAGTGTGGGGGTCATGGAGACAGTACAGTAGGGTTTGTGCTGGGGAAGCCACGCGCTGGTATCCAGGAGAGCTAAGTGCAGAGGGGACCCGCGCGCCGGTATCCGAGAGGGCCATGTGCAGAAGGGAACCCGCGCGGGAGAGAAGCCATGTGCAAAAGGGGACCCACGAGCCGGTAGCTGGGAGCGTATAAAAGACGCTCTCGGCCGGTGGACGGGCAGTCTGCAGATCCCCCTGGTAGTGCGCGTATATTCCCTGTGAGCTGCTGGCCAAAGAGCTGCTAGTAAATACAGCGGCGGCAGAAGGGAACGGATATAGCGCCGATCCGGGGTCCGCTTACCAGGCACCAGAGGCCGTGGGGAGTGAGGATGGAGCTCCTGCCCACTTAGCGACTTAGCGCTAGCCACACTGCCCGCATAGGAGTGGTAGACAGCAGGAGGAGGCTGCAGAGGTGGAGCTTGGTGGTGCAGAGGGAGTTTTCAGTCCCAACCCTTTACCGCAAGGTAGGTGTTACATGGTATATATATAGCCTGGTATATATATAGCCTAGCGTCATCAAGTCAACAGCGGCAGGGCTTAGCTGACTCCAGAAGCAGCCAATTAGAAGAGTCGGGGAAGTGGCTGGATGGCGGCGCAGGGAGAGAGGGAGCTGAGAAACAGGTGGCTGGTCAGTCGGAGAGCTTGTATGCTGTGTCCAGGAGGGGTGAGCTTGATGCTAAGCACCACATTCCACTACAGCCATCCATGGCCAGGAAATTAGCATAGACACAGACTATTGGCCATTACTGAAGCCAAGCTTTGAGCTAATAGATACAGATGATTGGCCATTAGTGAAGCCAAGCTTTATGCTATTAGATCAGATACAGAGACTAGCAGCAGTAAAGACTCAGTAATTGCATATGAATGTACTGTACTACTGTATTAAGAACCTCTGTATAGGAATACAGAAATAGACTCACATCTAGATGAAAGTTGGGGAAGCCAGTGACTCATTAATCGGTATTACAACAGATGGATATAAAATGTAACGGTATATTATATAGACTGCAATACATATAAACATATATACCGTCAGACGGGGCTGCAATTAACTAAACTGCTGTAGCACTGACTTTTATCAAATGATATCTACTTGAAAGGAACGGCCATTATAGACAAACTACCGCAACTGCGCAACTGTAGTATATAATGGAGATTATAATTATATATATATATATATATATATATATATATATCCACTGCGGGAATGAGACAACAGCAGAGCAAGAATATTGACTTATAGCAGGGATACTACATGAAAATTCTACCAGTTAAAGTTAACAGGATTTTACACTTTTATTATTATACCAAGAAAGGCTATTGACAGGACTAAAGGGCCCTACACACATGCCGATTTGTGTTAAAGATATGAACGATCTCGTTCATAAATGAACGAGAACTCGTTCATATCTTTCTGTGTGGAGGCTCCAGCGATGAACGATGCGCGGCCCCGCGCTCGTTCATCGCTGGTCCCGCGTCGGTTGTGCATGCAGGCCAATATGGACGATATGAGCCAATATGGACGATATGAGCCTGCACTTCAATGGAGCAGCGTGACGGGGGGGAGTGAAGAAACTTCACACCCCCCGTCACTGCCCCCCCCCCCCCCCCCCCGCCGCCGGGTCGCCCGTCGGCCGTATCCACCGTCGGGCAGCTCGGCGGCGGATCGGCCAATGTGTAGGGCCTATAAAGGATACACTATAATGTCTGCTGAAAGTAACTATTCAGAGTAAAGGATACAACTGTAATATTATTTTACTTCAGGCAGTGAAAGGAGGATTGCATCACCATTAGAGGCTAGCTGGATTAACTGGTTGTAGACCATATTTAAAGGAATGGTGATCACTATATACTATATATATATTGGAATATGTCTACAGCATCGCATTATTAACTAATAGGGCCCCATCTGCGCATTTTTAGACTTATGAGTACCCGGGTCACTCACCACAGGTTAAAAAAATTTTTTTTTGTATTGCATGCAACGTGTCATGTATAGGTAATGTTAATACTTATGCTAGGAAATTCTGTAGAATATGTATTTTTGTTCTGCTTATGCATCCTATGCCTTGAATATTAAAGTGAAATTGATAGGTGAATAGAAAATGAGGCATTAAAGCTAAAATACTTACCGTAATTGATCTGTGAATATTCTTTGGATCCTGGAACGAGAAGAAGAACAGGTATAAATGAAATTGTTAAGTAGAGGGACACAACACAGGCTTATTTAAAAGTATAGATATACAAATTTAAAAAAAATTATGTTAAGATTTATTCCAGACAAATGATCTACAATAGAATAGAAGCAATGCCTAAGTGACACATCTGCCATGATTTATTATCCTTCACGCGCCAGATAATGGCCCTCATTCCGAGTTGTTCGCTCGCAAGCTGCTTTTAGCAGCATTGCACACGCTAAGCCGCCGCCTACTGGGAGTGAATCTTAGCTTATCAAAATTGCGAACGAAAGATTCGCAATATTGCGAAAAGACTTCTCTGTGCAGTTTCTGAGTAGCTCGAGACTTACTCTTCCAGTGCGATCAGTTCAGTGCTTGTCGTTCCTGGTTTGACGTCACAAACACACCCAGCGTTCGCCCAGACACTCCTCCGTTTCTCCAGCCACTCCCGCGTTTTTCCCAGAAACGGTAGCGTTTTTTCAAACACTCCCATAAAACGGCCTGTTTCCGCCCAGAAACACCCTCTTCCTGTCAATACCATTACGAACACCAGAACGAAGAAAAAACCTTGTAATGCCGTGAGTAAAATACCTAACTGCATAGCAAATTTACTTGGCGCAGTCGCAGTGTGAACATTGCGCATGCGCAGTTAGCGGAAAATCGCTGCGATGCGAAGAAAATTACCGAGCGAACAACTCGGAATGACCACCATTGTGTAATTGCAGACTGGATGCTGTGCTTCAATGTATCTTTTGTGTCTAAATGCAATAATAGCTGATGAGCCCCTTTAGCGTAGGCACTGCAATGACCTGATAAACATTAAGGTGGTGGCTTAGATTTGCATCTGTTGTGCACTTATTCCTATGCAAATGCTGTATGTACAAACGCAGGTGGGGCAGATCCAGAAAAATGACAGGACTGACAGCATAATACAGGTAATTATACTGCTACCTTACCCCTCAGAAATACAGCTGCTACCCAGACCATGACAGAAGCCTTGCACCACCCACTTCCTGTCCAGGAAAAATGTGCGCCTGCTTCTCTATCACAGGAAACCAGAGTCTTAATAGACTAAAGGTGCATACACACTGAGCGCTTTTCCCCCCTGCCCAGCGATGTCAGCGGGGGGTGAGCGGCTTTCCATAGCAGGACACTATGGAAAGCAGCTCACCCCGCCGTTCATCTACTGGTAATACCAGTAGATGAACGGCAGCCGCTGGCGATGAAGCAGGAGTGCGCATCAGCGGTCACCGCTCATCATTTGGCCATGCACACTGGGCGGCTTTGAGCTGAAAGCAGCTCAACACACCAAAAGTGACCTGCTTTCAGCTCTAAATCGACCAGTGTGTATGGGCCTTTAGGCCCCCATTTATCAAGCCTTGGAGAGTGATAAATAGCACGGTGATAAAGTACCAACCAATCAGCTCCTAACTGCCATGTTACAGGCTGTGTTTGAAAAATGACAGTTGGGAGCTGATTGGTTGGTACTTTATCACCGTGCTATTTATCACTGTCCAAGGCTTGATAAATCTGGGCCTTAATTTCCCATATGGGGCTCCTATGCCTGGTACTGGCACTTTTGCAGTGGTAGCTTATGTCACTACTAATGACACAGGGGGTCATTCCGACCTGATCGCATACTAGGATTTTTTGGTGCGCTACGATCAGGTCAGAACTGCGCATGCGTATGCACTGCAATGCACAGGCACGTCGTATGGGTACAAAGCGGATCGTTGCTGAGCAATGGATTTTACAAAGAATCTATACGCACAGCCCATCGCAAGGAGATTGACAGGAAAAGGGCATTTGTGGGTGTCAACTGACCGTTTCCTGGGAGTGGTTGGAAAAACACAGGTGTGTCCAAGCGTTTGCAGGGCAGGTGTCTGACATCAATTCCGGGCAAGGCTGAAATGATCGCAGCGGCTGAGTAAGTTCTGAGCTACTCAGAAACTGCACAAAACTTTTTTGTAGTGCTCGGCTGCACATGCAATTGCACACTTGCAAAGCAAAAATACACTCCCCTATAGGCGGCGACTATCTGCTCGCAGCGCTGCAAAAAATAGCTAGCGAGCAATCAACTCAGAATGACACCCACAACCATCTATATTGTTGCACAGGGGACACCTCTCACCAGCCCATCTTCAGTGAGGCCCCCACCTCTTCTGTCTCTCTATGCCGTCCCGGTGACTCCAGTCCAGCCTACAATGGTGAAGGGGGCGTAGTCAAGCTTAGCAATGCCATCTGGCATTAGAAAACAACAGTTAGAGCATGTGCCCCTACCCTGAATCCATTCCTGTATATAGGACAGAATGTAAGTTGCTCATATCAATTAGAAAATACAATTCAGGTGCGTGAAAGAGAGATTCCAGAGGGTATCTTCAGGGAAGTTAGCTGTCAATTTGGATACATTTGCTCAGATGCCATTTTCATGTGGCATTATGTTATATAACCGAGAAGAGTTGTTATTATTATTTTCTCATACGTCCTAGAGGATGCTGGGGACTCCAAAAGGACCATGGGGTATAGACGGATCCGCAGGAGCCTGGGCACACTATAAAGACTTAAACTGGGTGTGAACTGGCTCCTCCCTCTATGCCCCTCCTCCAGACCTCAGTTAGACTTTGTGCCCAGGAGTGATGGATCACACACTAGGGGAGCTCTCCTGAGTTTCTCTGAAAGACTTTATGTTAGGTTTTTTATTTTCAGGCAGACCTGCTGGCTACAGGCTCCCTGCAGCGTGGGAGTGAGGGGAGAGAAGCAGGACCTACTTCTGTGAGTTTCAAGGCTCTGCTTCTCGGCTACTGGACACCATTAGCTCCAGAGGGTTCGATCGCTTGGTGCGCCTAGCTGCTTGTTCCCGGAGCCACGCTGTCGCCCCCCTCACAGAAGCCAGAAGAAAGAAGTCAGGTGAGTATTGGAAGAAAAGAAGACTTCAGACGGCAGAAGACTTCAGTAACGGAGGTACAGTGGTAGTGCTGCGCTCCATGCTCCCACACACACCAACGCACTCACAGGGTGCAGGGCGCTGGGGGGGAGCGCCCTGGGCAGCAGGTTACTAGTCTTCTTAATGTGCAAAATCGTTACCCCCGCCAGCATATTTTAACGATTTCCCCGCCACCGCTTATACAGGTGCAGGACGCGGGGGGGGGGGGGGGGGAGCGCCCTGGGCAGCGAGTTAGTTTATGCTCCGTTTTACTACTCGCGCTGCCGGGGGCTCCATATGCAGACCCCCGCAGGCGTGTTATAGCGCACTACGCGCCATTCTTCCCGTCGGCCACCATGAGTGCAGGGCGCCGGGGAGTGGGTGGCGCCCTGGGCAGCATAGATATGTGGAGCTTAGAGCTCCCGGGCGCCACACACGATGACCAGCCATGAGAGCAGCGGGTGCGCGACGCGCCGGGGCTCCCACATGCCGATCGGTTGCCTGGGGTGCAGGGCGCGCAGGGGGGCGCCCTGAGCAGCATTGATCTGGGTAAATATAGTGTTTTAACCTATATTGATGCTTGTCCTGATTGTGTTCTTTTTAGAAATGCAGGGGGGCTGTAGCGCGCCGAGATGGGCGGAGCTTAGCCTCACACCGGAGTCAGCGCCATTTTCCCTGCTGTCCCCACCAAGCACAAACGAAGTGGGGGACATAGTGTTTGGGTGTTATGTTGCCCCTCTCAGATGTAAAATCTCCCTGTGTTTAGGGTCCCTCGGCTCAATATAGGGTTCTATATATATTTATATTTGAGCGGGCTTAAAGCGCGCAGGGAAGGGGTGGAGCTTAGCCCTCACAGAGGGGTCAGCGCCATTTTCCTAAGTCCCCCACCGGAACTTGCTGTGTACTAAGAAGGAAGGGGGGCACAGTGTTTTAATGCTATATGGGTGTCATATAGCATTAGGATTGATAATGGACGCAGAATCCTTGTAATACATAAATGCACTGTTTCCCTGTTTGGTTTCCCACTATCGGTTAATCGACATGTCGACAGGTGTGAGGGCTTTGTCACAAGCTGCTGTGGGAATAACTGTCGGCTTCGCCGGCGCATGGCGGTACTTGATTCGGGAAATTAAGTATTAGAAAATTGGCGTTTGTGTACTTAAAACAGTGAACATGCTAAGGGAGACACAGTTGTTGGTGGATGCCCACGGTAACCTCAGGGGTAAAAAATGTTAATAGGCTGTTATGCCCTTTTATTTCTAGATATATGTGGGGGGAGTGTTATCGAAATTGTATTCGTTGCTTCCCTCAGACCCTTCGGGGTTTCCAAGGTTACTATTACTTTTACCCGATTACTGTTCCTGGCTGTCGACATTTACTTAGTTTCTGTCGACTGTAACATTCCTGGTAGATCCACTTCGGAGGCATGTCAGTACATGGTCGTACACATTCACAACACATTACTGTCTATAGGGACCTGATAGGTCTAGACAATCCACTTGCGTATACGTTATATCTATATGTGTATATATATGTAGATATAGGTTTATATATGCAGGGTTAGGATATATGTGTTTTAGTGTGTATTATATGAGGTATATCCAGGAATGCTGAAATAATGATATTCTTATCATGTGCTGGTTACTCTGTTGATTAAGCTCTAGATTGGCCGTGAAGTGTTGGATTGGACCCTCTCAAGGAGTCCGAATATTATTCTCTTCACAACGCGGAGAGTAAATCACAACAGTCTACTCCTGGTCGACGCAGAGCCCGGTCGCAAAGGATCATACAAAGGCAGCTAAGTGAAATTTTATTTCTATACTTTGACCTTATTTGCACTGTATGCACTTGAGGGAGTGTGGTGTTCGGGTAGACATCCGACAAAATTACCCTACCCAGAGTGGGTAGGCGTGCCTATGTTTATTCTACTGTATAACGTTACAGCAGGCTGCCACGTGACAGCAGGAGGTGTGACCGGAAAAAATGCAGAGGATGTCTCCGGGTGATGCTGGTGGGAGATATACAGCTGTTTGGTGAGGCCTATGGTCAGTCAATCTCGGCGGATACCACTGGTAAGTCTATCTTCGTGAGTTAGCCTCCTTCGCAACGGTTGGTGATGCATTCTTTTGTGGGATGCAGTCGTTTTCACCGGTTCGATGCCGCTCTTTTTTCCTTTTCTGTGCAGACAATGGAAGGTGAAAAGGTAAGAGTTCTGCAGCCTTGTTAGGTTAGCAGAAGTGGATGTCGTTTTCTGTTTCCACTACATCCATCACTTGTCGCTGAGTCTATCTGGCTGGTCTCCACTCCGGTGACCACTGGTCTACTAATTTTCAGTTAGTCCGGAAATAGACTAGGACCTGTGAGTTATTTATAGAAGCCAAAGGGGAACACTCTGAGTTACGGTGGTTTCCCCTTACTGTTTTTCTAATAAATCTTGCCTTTCCACTCTGGAAGGGGAGGTAGTGCGCGACGCCATACGGAGGTGCGTCAGGTTAAGGACATTGTCTTGTTGTCCCTGTATACGGGTGCAAATCATTGTTTCTCCCTGACTGTTCTTCGGCACAGGGATTGGCTTTTGTTCCCAACGACGCAGAGGTCAAAAGTGGGTTTCAGAGTAGATACTGACCGGTTAAGTTTCGGTGTTTTTCCTGTGGAAAGAGGTCTGAGGATCCAGGGTTGGATCGGTTTTGAGATGACACCTCATCAATATGTTCCGTTAATAAGACAGATGGGTGCGGCCTAGGTGAGCAGGTCTAATACCAGAGCGTTTTTCATGGGACGAGTTGGAATGCGGTTCGGGTCTCACCGGCGCATGAAGCGGATTATAATCCAAACGGCCAGGACAGCACTCCTGTGGTGTCTGCTCGGTTCTTTTCTTCTAGAGAAATGAAGGTTAGGGATCCAGGTTTAGATCCTAGTGTCCGTGCGTACAGATCTCTGCAGCTGGGGAGCAGTCCGTGGCAGGGGACGTATTTCCAGAGGATAAGGTCAAGTTGGGAAACTTGTCTGCTGTAAGCTTTCTTGAATTAAGAACAATTTTAGACGAACGTATTCTTCGTGTTCTGCCCGTGTTAGTTCTGCCAGACGACTTGTCAGCAGTGGCGTAAGTAAGCCGCTATGGTGGAACAAGGAGTGAAGCAGCAATGGCGGAGGATGCACAGTTTACAGTTAAGTGGGAAGTCTGGTAAACGCTATATTAGCAGTCTTCGTTCTGGAGGTAAACGACGGAGAAATAGATTCCCTCTGCGGGCACGATATCCAGCAGGGAAAATTCGGTCATCATCGAGAAGCTTTCCCAGACGTGACAAGTCCTTGAGGAGTGTCACAATTGGTCAGGTTGGCGTCTCGTTTCAACGACGGGCCTCAAGGAGATTGGTCTAGGTCGAAGGACATTCAAGATATAACAGTGGACATCCTCGTGACACCGGGGGTGTTTTTAGTCGGTCTATGTGGCCTCTCCGCTTTCACTTTTCTTACAGTGGTAAGCGTAAGATGATCAAAGGTTCCGGTGATTCTCTTGAATCCGGTCTAGCCAGCGAAGGTTGGCTATCCAGTTTTTCATGGTTTACTCATAGAAGATTACTGCCTTCTTCCTCTACGTGAGGTAATGTTAAACAAGATCAGGGCGTGTATCCGGGATTACAGCGGCTGCGTCTGACGGTGCGGCTGTTGAATGCCATATCCTAAGCCGAATGGGTGTTCCCAGGGAAGTTGTTTCCTCAATTCTTCAGGCTAGGAAAGATCTGACGGCAAAGCAATACTACCGTAGTTGGAGTAATTATGTGTCCCGGTGTGTATCCAGGAAGGCTCCTATGGAGAACTTTCAGCTAGGTAGTACTTATCCGTACGTTACAAGCCAGTGGAGGCAAGCCTAATAAGTTTCTTTACAAAATTTCTCTCTTGGAACGTGGTCAGGCTATTGGTTTAGACGTCCGCAAGGCGGGTGTCGGAAGTGGTGTTTTTGTCTCACAAAAGCCTTGTTTGATATTTCAGGTGGATAGAGAGGAATTGAGTACTCGGTTGGTAGTTCTACCAAGAGTGGTTTCTAGGTTTCGCTGAAATCGGCCTCTTTTGTTCCCGGTGGCTATTTAGGCTTTTGCTGATTCGAATTCGCTAGGTCTGGCCGGGGATTTGAGCATGTAGGTAGTCAATTTGGCTCAGTTTGGAGAAACAGAGGCTCTGTTTGTCTGGTATCTTCCCAGCATGGTTTGGGAGACTGCGTTATGCAGTCTGTTACGCGCTGAATCTGTGAGGTTTGGCATGTTCTTTCTACGGCTGAATTGCCATCACCGAAGTCGGTGGAGGTCCATTCTTTTGGGAAGATGTGTTTTTCTTGGGCGGATGCCCGAGGAGTATCAGCGGCTCAACTTTGCCAAGCGTTTTCTTGGTCGGGATCAAACGCTTTTACTATGCTCTACAAGTTTGATACCCTGATTTCTGGGGACCTTATGGTTGCTCATTCGGTGCTGCAGAGTCCGCACTCTCCCGCCCGTTTTGGTGCTTTGGTATACACCCCATGGTCCTTTTGGAGTCCCCAGCATCCTCTAGGACGTATGAGAAAATAGGATTTTGGTACCTACCGGTAAATCCTTTTCTCTTAGTCCGTAGAGGATGCTGGGCGCCCGTCCCAGTGCGTACTGTGTCTGCAGTTATTGTTTTTGGTTGCACCCTGGGGGTGTGTCTTCTCGGTCTGGCGGTTGCTACCGTTGTTCATGACATGGCATGCGGGGTCTTATTTTTGCTTATGTGGACACAATGGTTGTGTTACATATTCTCTAAACATGTGGCTGTGTTTTGTTCATACCGTTGGCTGGTATTCTACTGAATGCCACGTCTACGGTGTGTTTGAGGTGTGAGCTGGTTTAACACTCACCGGGTTATAACAATAAATTCTTTCCTCGAAATTGTCCATCTCTCCTGGGCACAGTTTTCTAACTGAGGTCTGGAGGAGGGGCATAGAGGGAGGAGCCAGTTCACACCCAGTTTAAGTATTTATAGTGTGCCCAGGCTCCTGCGGATCCATCTATACCCCATGGTCCTTTTGGAGTCCCCAGCATCCTCTATGGACTAAGAGAAAAGGATTTACCGGTAGGTACCAAAATCCTATTAGTAGTAGTAGTAGTAGTAGTAGTACCTGGGGCGAGTCTGGGGTGCAGTTTCCCCTATATTGGTGGGGATGGGCTGCTTTGGGGTAGCACACTTATTTTGCACCCCCTTAACACATTTATTAACCCTTCTGGTCTTTTAATTACACCTTCACTAGCAGGGATGGCTTTAGGCACGTTTGACATGTGCAGCCACGCTGGGCGCCACCCTCAATGTGGTGTGCCGATTTCTCACTGCCATATTGGCTGTCTGGGTCCCTCTCTGCCTGGGCTATTTTATTATGGAAGCATCTAAAATTCATACAGTGCCGATCCAGCCCTTTACTTCCAGGTAGGAGGGAAGTAGCAGCGCCGACAGCATCCAGGCATGTGTGTGCTGGCCAGGAAAGCAGCAGCTCAGCGCAGACATCCAATCGGTGCCCCGCAGTGATGACTGTGTCTGCATCCTCCTCTTCCTTGGCCAGGTACCCATAAAGATCCACAGTGGGCAGCCGGTGGCTGAAGCGGGTGCAAAGCACACACTGCCTGCCTGAGGCTCCGGATCCACAGCCAGGACTGCACCCAGGCCCAGATCAGCATTCCAGAGGAAGTTCCTGGCAGTCTGGCTTCTGGCGCATCTCGGATCTAATTCTGGGATGCAAATAAACTGGTGCATACCACAGTATCAAGATTGGATATTTTCCATGGACTCTGGAGACTTATTTTGTGAAAATCTCGTGGGTTTTTTTCCCCTATTTTTTCATTGCATTTTTATTTACATATTTTACATATTTTGTGCCAGATGCCTTATTTTCATTTTTCACATTTCCCAGTTACATGCATGTGAGCATACCTGTGTGTCCCAGTTACACGCATGTGAGCATACCTGTGCAGTCCCTTAGATGTTTTAGCAGCCCCTCCTGAGCCCCCACAGCAGCCCCGGATGGGGAAAGTTGAGTTCGGGTGGGTTCAGTAAAGCACTAAGCAGGACTGTGCAGTGAATTTTTTTGTTATTAAGCCCCTGCCCTAGTGGAGCTTACCACTCTACAGTCGAAACTCATTTCATACTAAAAGTAGGACTGTGGGAGGAAGCAATGCTACACCTCTGTGCCAACAGCATGCCTCAGCCTGGCAAGCCAGACATCTTCCTGGCTGTAAGCAACCATGAGACTCCATATTGGGCCTTATTCAGTAACTGTTTGTGCCTCACAGGAGCTCCTGGCCCATCTAGTGCTGAAGTGCAATGGAAAGCTGATGCAATGCAAGATCACTGAAACTCTGTTCTTCTAACAAATGCGCATCTTGTAAATAATCCCAAAATGTGGAAAATTAATTAAAAAATGAAAATTAAGGTTGACTAATTGGAGCCATTTATTTGAGTGAGTCCCTAACATGAAATAATTGAGAAGAACCTCTCTCTAATGCTGGGTACACAGAGCACACTAGAAGATTTAGATGAGTGGGTTCAGACAGGGCCCCCCTGGAATTATATGGCAGACATATAGACATAGGTATGTTTGGAAAATCTACTTTTCTCCGGCAGTTGCGCTGGTTTATGATTATGTCTCTTCTGAGTCTGACTGACTTTGGCCACAAATGTGGTCTCATTGGAAAACACTTAATCAAAATTGCTATTTCCATTTCTACTTTTGCGGTTATATGTTTTCATAAATCTGCTTGTGATGTTGAAGCTTGTTCCGTATTCTGCTCTAGGCTTTAATTTAAACCTAGGATCAAGTACAGCAGAACCCCTGGAATTATACGGCAGCACTTCTGGACTTATACAGCAGATAGACAGCACCCCCGGACTTATACAGTAGATAGTCAGCATCCCTGGGGAATTACACAGCACAGCAAACAGGCAACAGCACTCCTGGACTTAAACAGCAGTGGGTTAGCCCCCCTGGACTGATAGGGCAGAGGGGCAGCATCCCATATAGGGCAGCACCCCTGGAATGATGTGGCAGACAAAGAAAAGATGTGCAAGATGGAATTTCCCTTGGGCCCTCTCACCCACCCCTCCCACCCACCCTTATGTTGTATAAACAGGACATGAACACTTTAACAAACCAATTATTTCAGCGACAGGGTCTGCCACACGACTGTGGCTGAAATGATTGCTTTGTTTGGGCCCCCACCAAAAACAAAGCAATTAATCTCTCCTTGCACAAACTGGCTCTACAGAGGCAAGCTGTCATCCTCATCCTCCGATTCCTCCCCCTTTCAGTGTTTACATCCTCATCCTTATCTTCACAAAGAAATAATATTCAAACAAACCACATCATTTAGGTGTCAGTGGACTACTTACGCTATTACCCAAAGTTTCTGAACTTGACAATGACTTATTAATGCGCTGCAGGTGACGTATAAGGGAGGATGTTCCTAGGTGGTTGACGTCCTTACCCCTACTTATTATGGATTGACAAAGGCAACACATGGCTTGACGCCTGTTGTTGGGATTTGTAGAGAAATAATTTGTGGCTTTTTTGGTATTTTGCCCAGGCATGACAATGAGCTTTTTCACCCCATGGCTAACAACTGTCTCCATTGGTGCCTTATTCAAACAAACCAGATCACCATCAGAATCCTCATCATCAACTTCCTCCTCAGCGCCAGCTACACCAATATCCTCCTCATCCTATTGTACTTCTACAGTGACATCCTCAATCTCAATATCAGCAACTGGACTGGCAGTGTTCCTCCCAGCATTTGCAGAGGGTGTGCAAATGGTGGTAGGAGCCTCCTCTTCCCATACAGTCTTGGGAAGGTCAGGCCTAGACATCGCAACCACAGACACACTTGGACTCTTCTTGGGGATTTGTGAATGCACAGTTGTTGTTTTTCCTGTGCTTTAACAAGCTTTATTTTTTTAATTTTTCAAGAGGGAGGAGGGCTTCCATTTTCATGAGAAACTGAACCACCAGTCATGAACATAGGCCAAGGCCTTAGGACTTTCCTTGCCACTTTGAGACGTGAATGGCATATTGTCAATTTTACATTTCTTATCAGATAACTTCTTATTTTTTTTGGTTGTTAATTTTTGCTTCTTGGACTTTACATGCCCTCTATGACATTGGGCATCAGCCATAGCAGATGACATTGATGGAATTGCATTGTCAATGTCATGACTGGTGGCAGCAGCAGCTTCAGCACTAGTACCAGGAACTGGAAGTGGTTCCTGATCTTTCACTATTTTTTTCCTCCAAATTTTTTTTTCCATTTCATAGGGCAGCACCCTTTATTATTACAGCACACAGAACCGTGCCCCTTTATCTTCACAGCACCCCTGTATTTTACAGCATACAAGACAGGGCCAGTGTACATTTATTTTCACAGCACCCCTGTATTTTTACAGCATACAGGACAGGGCCAGTGCACATTTATTTTCACAGCACTCCTGAAATATTACAGCATACAAGACAGGGCAAGTGTACATTTGTTTTTACAGCACCCCAGAATTATTACAGAATGCAAGACAGGGCCAGTGCCCCTTTATATTCACAGCACCCCTGAATTTTTACAACATACAGGACTAGGCCAGCACCCCAGTATTTTAACAACCCTGTAATTTTACAGCATACAAGACAGGGCCAGTGTACATTTATTTTCATAGCACCCCTGAATTTTTACAGCATACAAGACAGGGCCAGTTTACATTTATTTTCACAGCACCCCTGAATTTTTACAGCATACAAGACAGGGCCAACACCCCTTTTTATTCACAGCACTCCTGTATTTTTACAGCAAACAAGACAGGGCCAGTGTACGTTTATTTTCACAGCACCCCTGAATTTTTACAGCATACAGGACCGGGCCAGCACCCCTGTATTTTAACACCCGTATAATTTTACAGCATACAAGACAGGGCAAGTGTACATTTATTTTCACAGCACCCCTGAATTTTTACAGCATACAAGACAGGGACAGTGTACATTTATTTTCACAGCACACCTGAATTTTTACAGCATACAGGACAGGGCCAGCACCCCTGTATTTTCACAGCATACAGGAGGACAGTGCCCCTGTACAGCACAGTGACAGCCTGGACAGCAATACCCATGTGCAGCTGCAGCACCCCTAACAGCACATGACAGTACACTGAGTGACAGGACAGCACCCCTAACAGCACAGTGACAGGACAGCACCCCTAACAGCACCCCTAGAGAACACACACTGACCCCACCCGACAACACCACCCACAGCGAGAGAGTCTGTCTCCCTCACTCTCCAAGTCCGGATAAAAAAAAATGGCAGCGATGTGCGGTTGTTTATATGGAATCCAAAACCCACGAGAATCCAACAGCGGGATGAAAGTGTTTTGCCTCGTTCTGGGATCCGAGTCTGGCAGGAAGTCCCGAGCCAGACTCGGTTCCCGGCTTGGATCGTGAAGTTCAGGGGGGTTCGGTTCTCCGCTCATCTCTAATTTTATTTTGCAGTTCTGATATTAACCCTGTTTTATTACGCCCTGCTTTATTCTTATACACCATTACTGGTAGTACCGATTGAGCCTGGCTGCTGGTATATATTTGCTCTAATTACCCTGCTACCCCCGCTGCAATAAAGACCGCTGGATCCCTGGATCTCCTGCCTGATAACTTTGCACCTGTTGGACACGTGACAGTGATACTACTGGCATTCAAAAAATCTTGCTCAGGGTGCCAGTAGGCCTGGAGCCGGCACTCTTCACTAGTATGTTCATTCTTGTATATAGATTTTGTTTTCCTTTTATTAACACTTACTAACACTTTACCTTCTTGCATTGTGCTGCCCTGGGGTAGCTGGCCTTTGCCGGTTTGTGGGGTTCTGCACCCCAGGCCAAGACCTACAGATAGGGACCACCAGTATCAGAGGAGCCTTGCCGGGGCCTGGTGGCTTCATCATTCATTTGCAAATGTATATAACTAAGACCCCTGGCTTTCTATTTTATATATATATATATATATATATATAGTCCTTCATGACTTAGTACGGGTACAGCTTGGTGTGCTGGGGGACACCAGGGGTTAATACCCAATATATTCCTGCCTGTGTATAGGCTCAGCTGAGCTTGAAATACTTTCTTTATCACTGAGATTACATTCATTTAGGTAATTATGGTCTGCTTTGGTCATTAGTAGGTACTGTGCCAGGCATTTATTATAAAGTAAATTATTAAGGAATGTTTTAAATCAGTTTGTTTGTTCAAATCTTGCATATTTGAATATTTTCTCTAAACTTATTTATTAAGAAAGTGATTGGAGATTTTTAGAAAGTTAAAACAAGAGAGAAAAGGGGCGGCCAGTAGCAGCTCTACATTTAAACTAATGAAGCTTAAGCTTCAGGGCCCCTAATCCAGGAGGGGCCCTGAAGCAACTTTTTTTTAATGAGTGAATTTTTTAACAAAATTGATAACACCATGGCAACCAGGATTTTAGTACAGCATAGCTGCTATTACAGCTTTGATGTGCATTGATTAGTACCACGGGAGCTGTTGGGAGTTATAGTCTAGCTCTGTGATTTGCACTCTGTAAATAGCGAGAAATGTGTTTCTGTTTTAAACTACAATTCCCAACAGCATGCAGAACTTCTCTTTGTGACATTCCCAGGAATGGCGGAGCCTGAGAGGGTCGGTCCTCGGAAAGAGACTGGGAGCACTGAAAGGTGAGAAGGACAAGGAGGCATCTAATGAGGTAATTTTGCAGGCGCTGAGCAGTGTGTGCTGTCAGGAGTTTACTGAAGAGATGGGGGAAAGAGAGTGCTGTGAGGTGATTAATGAAGTGGGGGTTCTGTGAGGTGATTATTGAAAGGGGGGTGTCTGTGAGGTGATTCCACTCCACCCCCTTGTTCTCCGCCATTTGGGCCTCAAGGACCTTGCAAGGGCAACAAGGCCTTTGGACCTTGATGGATGTTGCCCAATTGTTGCTGGTTGCGAAGGGGCCCCATAACAGTTCAAGCTGCAGGGCCACAATGTAGATATGCCACTGGGGTAGCTGCTGTAGCCCGAGTACAGTGAGTCTGTTACCACTCCTTATGTAAAATTAGAAGGGATTAAATGCATTGGGTCCCTCCAAAATTACTTCTGCCAGCTTTAGGTTAGGCAAGTCAGGGCTTGTTACACTACAGCATAGAAGCCCAAAGCATGGTGTGCCGCTGCTTTAGTGCCATACATGGCATGCTGCGATCCACCCTAGAGCTACTCCCATGACCTTGATGGTCGGTGTCGGCTTATGTACAGTATGGGCGCTCGCAAGGTGATTGACAGGAAGAGGCCATTTGTGGGTGGTAGCTAACCATTTACTGGGAGTGTCATGGAAAACGCAGGCGTTCCCAAGAGTTTTCAGAGAGGGTATGTGACGCCAGCTCCGGCCCCAATCTGCCTGATATCATCGCACTGTACGAGTAAGTGGGAAAAACATTCAATAGTGAGTGAGGTGCAAACAGATTTGCAGCTGTCCGCTGGCTTAGGGATTTTTTTGCAGCTTGGCGTACACATGCAATCGCATAATTGCACAGCGAATATACACTCCCCTTGGGCAGTGACTATCTGAACGCAGCACAACAAATTTAGAAGCCCAGTGATCAGGTCTGAATCACCCCCATTGTCCCTTTTTGGGACTTGGTTCATGGACTTCTCAACTCTCGTTTTGAGGCTCCGGTAGCAAAGGACCCCTGGATATTTTGTTGTGTTACCCTCCCCTGGGTCTCAATAAATTCTCATGGGCATCAACTGAGATTCTACTCCTTCTTTCTGCTTCTTCTCCCATATTGTTTTGCTCTCTCGTCTCTTTCTACCCTTGGTGGTTTATGTTTGTCTATTCTTTAAAGTTTGTCGCATGCTTGTCTCCCCTACCCTCCTAGTCGTCCTCTCCCTTCCATTGATTATTTGACTTTTCTCTTTATCGTTTTTGACTGTTATTATATTTAAAATATGGTCTCTATTGGGCTTCCGTGCCCTGTCTTTCATCTGTGTTTAATCTGACGATGTTAAATAAAGAATTATAAAAGAAAAGAAAAATGGGCTTGATTCAGAGGTGCACGCTGTCGCCACCAAGGATGCATCTGTTTGCAGAGCCACGATGGCGATAATATACAATCGCTAGTTTCAGCCTCCCCCTTGTGTACTAGCCAGCATCTGAATGAGCAAGCCTTCAACATGCCATATTCAGTGCCTCTGCACTCTGTAACACCGCCAGTCATTCTTGTCACACCACTCGGAAATGCCCATCACCCTACCACCCCATTCCTGATACTGTCTCTCCCGATCGCAATAGAATGGCTGTACAATGCGTAACACATGCACCATAGCACATGCAGTTGCAAATAATCACTCAGCTACATGAATGTTAATATTGCCTACACTTAAGGGGGGTACACACATAGCGATTTGTGCTTAATTTCTGAGCAATCTGACTAGTTTACTTAGAAATTAAGCACGGATCGCTCCGTGTGTATGCACCATAGCAATAGCGATGCCCAAGCTTTAGATTTGGCATGCATGCAGGCTCAATATAGTCAGATCGTTGACTTCACCGCTTGCTGAAGTCTGAGCCCCTCCCCCCCCCTCTCTCAGCGCATATCGCGCTGTGCTGAGCGAAGGGAGAGATGTGTGCTGAGTGTTCTGTGATTGATCGCTCAGCACACATCTCCACGTGTGTACCCCCCTTCAGTGGTGGATTGGGATGCAAAACCAGCCCGGCAAATTTATGGAAGCAGCCCTAATGGGGGTGTGGTCTATTGAGATCTCTCCTCATAGGACCTAATTGTACGCAGTTGCACCCGTCTATGCATCTTTTGCTGCAGTTGTGTCTAAGACCAGGGGCATATTGGGAACTAAAAGTGGCCCTGTCAATTTTTTTAGAAGTGGCAGAATGAATGGGGACATTGAGGCGTACTGAGTGTGGTGGGCTGCCTGTCATGAGGGGGGTGGGACAACATGACAACACACACAACAGGCCCCACAGACACGTCAGCCTACCAGGAATCTTCCTGGTGATCCCTATGGCCAATCCGCCCCTGCCCCCTTTACACTTTTGAATCAAGCCCAGTTTCATTACGTTACTGAAAGTTGTTTCTTGGATAAGTAAAACAGAAAATATCTTCTACACAGATTTCATCATAGCAAGACATTTGTTTAAATAATAGTCATCAACAATTACATGTAAATTTCTATCTAGGTTCATATTTATCAGGTCTAATAACCTGAAGCCTAGAATGAATTTCCATAACTAAATTCCACTCTAAAGCCCCAGTCTAGGGGGCCCACCATGACCTGCACGTCCCACCCACTTAAATCTTCCCTTTTTTTGTTAACCCCTTAATTGTAGAATGTTTTCTTTCCACTATGCTGAGGCAGTTGTCTGAGCCTTACACTCTTCACATACCAATATGGATATTAAGAAGTTCCTATGCAGTACCCACACAAATTATACTTTGTTTTTCCAGAAGACTTTGTATTTTCAGAAAGTGTCATCTCTTTTAGCTTATTCTAACATGTGATATAAAACTTCACCACAATGGCCAGTAAAGATTTTTTTCTCTCTTATTGAAACTTCAAGAACCTGACCACCACAAATAAATACTTCATAGTTCGTGCTTTGGTATTAATCTACTCTTCCAAAAATCCAACCAGCAGGATTTGAGGTGCAGGTTCTGCACTTAAAAATTATAATATATATTTTTTGTTCATTTTTGCCATCTTGATTCACATCCTAAGCATGTGTAAGAATAATATTACACCCCAACAAGGCCTACCATATTACACAATATGGGAGAGATCTGGGCTTTAGATCCCCTAATGTGTGGAATTTATTATTATTTTCCAGGTATAATTTTGACATCATTTGCTGGTGATCAGGGGCTAAGGGCATACTTGCCTACCTGACCCTCTCCATGAGGGAGAAAATGCTCTGTTTCTGGACTTTCCTGGTAATGTATGATTGCCAACACCTGTGGTGAGCTAGTTAATTGATAAGAAAGGTGTTTCACCACAGGTGATGGCAATCATACATTACCAGGAAAGTCCAGGAACAGAGCATTTTCTCCCTCATGGAGAGGGTCAGGTAGGCAAGTATGGCTAAGGGGCCACATTATTTAAAAGAGGGGAGTCTCCCTATTTGGGCACCCACACACAGGGGCATAAGTTCATTCCAGTCCCCCGAAGGCAAGCTGGAGTTTGGTGCCTCCCCTTAAAAAAAGGAAAAGCAAACATATATATATATATGATATAGATAGCGTTCTCAGCCAGTCTACAGAGACCGAGCCAGTGAATTGGCAGGGCTTCGGCTACGCTGTGTGACAACAGTCGGTGGGTCAGGGTCAGCCTCATGAGATTCAGCCATATGCAGCAGGCAGAATCAGCATTCACCGGCAGGTACAGCAGCAACAGTGGGTGAATTGTCACTTGCTGCAGCGCAGGGTGAGCGGACCCAGGCCGGAATCATCCAGTCCCTCCCCTATTGCAGGTATTAGCGGGACTCCTGGGACAGAGCCAATTAACTCTGCAGCAGCAGTGGGTGTGCCGCAGAACTGCGTTGGAATAGCAGCGGTCACACTTGTTGTTAACCACACAAATGCTGCTGTACATGCAGGTGCCCCTTCAGGGCTTGGAGCCCAGAGACAGGCATCTCCATTGCCTGGAAGTTATGCCCCTGCCCACACATGTGTACATGTGTCCTCATATCCATATGCAAAATGTGTTTTCTGCAGTACAGGTTAATATTGTCTGGTAATCATAGATAATCACCAGACAATAGCGACAAGGGAGGCACATAATTTCAAAGAGGGGACTCACATCACTGTAAATGCATGAAGACAGCCGGATCTCTGCTTACACTCACCTCTGATTAACCCACAATTCCGTTCAGATGCTCACAACATGCCCACGAAACACTTATATGAACAGTGAGCGCCAGATATACCCACTCTGCTGCAAGTGCAGATATGACTGAGATACCATGCAGGCTACGATACGCATCCAATTTGCAACTCTGAATCAGGCCTTTGTGAGAGTCTATAGGATTATGGGCCAAAATGAGAAAGCACGTGCTGGAAAAACTAGGAGAGTTGCTTATTAATATTGATTTGGGAACAGCACACTTAATATATTGCACGTCACTAAATAAAGCACACCTTCTCTCAACCTGCCAGATGCCCTTTAAGGTTTTCCACTAAGTCACATGCAGAAACAAACACTGGACCAACGCAAATAAAGTATGCAATCACATAGAGGAAATATAAACTATATTAAGGCACATTCTGATTAGAGATGAGCGGGTTCGGTTTCTTTGAATCCGAACCCGCACGAACTTCACTTTTTTTTTCACGGGTCCGATCGACTCGGATCTTCCCGCCTTGCTCGGTTAACCCGAGCGCGCCCGAACGTCATCATGACGCTGTCGGATTCTCGCGAGACTCGGATTCTATATAAGGAGCCGCGCGTCGCCGCCATTTTCACACGTGCATTGAGATTGATAGGGAGAGGACGTGGCTGGCGTCCTCTCCATTTAGATTAGATTTAGAAGAGAGAGAGAGAGAGAGATTGCTGTGATACTGTAGATTAGAAGAGAGTGCAGACAGAGTTTAGTGACTGACGACCACAGTGACCAGTGACCACCAGAGACAGTGCAGTTGTTTGTTTTATTTAATATATCCGTTCTCTGCCTGAAAAAAACGATACACAGTCACACAGTGACTCAGTCTGTGTGCACTGCTCAGCCCAGTGTGCTGCACATCAATGTATTGTATATAAAGCTTATAATTGTGGGGGAGACTGGGGAGCACTGCAGGTTGTTATAGCAGGAGCCAGGAGTACATGATAAATAATATTATATTAAAATTAAACAGTGCACACTTTTGCTGCAGGAGTGCCACTGCCAGTGTGACTAGTGGTGACCAGTGCCTGACCACCAGTATATTAGTAGTATTGTATACTATCTCTTTATCAACCAGTCTATATTAGCAGCAGACACAGTACAGTGCGGTAGTTCACGGCTGTGGCTACCTCTGTGTCGGCACTCGGCAGGCAGTCCGTCCATCCATAATTGTATTATAATATATACCACCTAACCGTGGTTTTTTTTTCATTCTTTATACCGTCGTCATACTAGTTGTTACGAGTATACTACTATCTCTTTATCAACCAGTGTACAGTGCGGTAGTTCACGGCTGTGGCTACCTCTGTGTCGGCACTCGGCAGGCAGTCCGTCCAACCATAATTGTATTATATACCACCTAACCGTGGTTTTTTTTTCATTCTTTATACCGTCGTCATACTAGTTGTTACGAGTATACTACTATCTCTTTATCAACCAGTGTACGGTGCGGTAGTTCACGGCTGTGGCTACCTCTGTGTCGGCACTCGGCAGGCAGTCCGTCCAACCATAATTGTATTATATACCACCTAACCGTGGTTTTTTTTTCATTCTTTATACCGTCGTCATACTAGTTGTTACGAGTATACTACTATCTCTTTATCAACCAGTGTACAGTGCGGTAGTTCACGGCTGTGGCTACCTCTGTGTCGGCACTCGGCAGGCAGTCCGTCCAACCATAATTGTATTATATACCACCTAACCGTGGTTTTTTTTTCATTCTTTATACCGTCGTCATACTAGTTGTTACGAGTATACTACTATCTCTTTATCAACCAGTGTACAGTGCGGTAGTTCACGGCTGTGGCTACCTCTGTGTCGGCACTCGGCAGGCAGTCCGTCCAACCATAATTGTATTATAACATATACCACCTAACCGTGGTTTTTTTTTCATTCTTTATACCGTCGTCATACTAGTTGTTACGAGTATACTACTATCTCTTTATCAACCAGTGTACAGTGCGGTAGTTCACGGCTGTGGCTACCTCTGTGTCGGCACTCGGCAGGCAGTCCGTCCATCCATAATTGTATTATAATATATACCACCTAACCGTGGTTTTTTTTTCATTCTTTATACCGTCGTCATACTAGTTGTTACGAGTATACTACTATCTCTTTATCAACCAGTGTACAGTGCGGTAGTTCACGGCTGTGGCTACCTCTGTGTCGGCACTCGGCAGGCAGTCCGTCCATCCATAATTGTATTATATACCACCTAACCGTGGTTTTTTTATACCACCTAACCGTGGCAGTCCGTCCATAATTGTATACTAGTATCCAATCCATCCATCTCCATTGTTTACCTGAGGTGCCTTTTAGTTCTGCCTATAAAATATGGAGAACAAAAAAGTTGAGGTTCCAAAATTAGGGAAAGATCAAGATCCACTTCCACCTCGTGCTGAAGCTGCTGCCACTAGTCATGGCCGAGACGATGAAATGCCAGCAACGTCGTCTGCCAAGGCCGATGCCCAATGTCATAGTACAGAGCATGTCAAATCCAAAACACCAAATATCAGAAAAAAAAGGACTCCAAAACCTAAAATAAAATTGTCGGAGGAGAAGCGTAAACTTGCCAATATGCCATTTACCACACGGAGTGGCAAGGAACGGCTGAGGCCCTGGCCTATGTTCATGGCTAGTGGTTCAGCTTCACATGAGGATGGAAGCACTCAGCCTCTCGCTAGAAAACTGAAAAGACTCAAGCTGGCAAAAGCACCGCAAAGAACTGTGCGTTCTTTGAAATCCCAAATCCACAAGGAGAGTCCAATTGTGTCGGTTGCGATGCCTGACCTTCCCAACACTGGACGTGAAGAGCATGCGCCTTCCACCATTTGCACGCCCCCTGCAAGTGCTGGAAGGAGCACCCGCAGTCCAGTTCCTGATAGTCAGATTGAAGATGTCAGTGTTGAAGTACACCAGGATGAGGAGGATATGGGTGTTGCTGGCGCTGGGGAGGAAATTGACCAGGAGGATTCTGATGGTGAGGTGGTTTGTTTAAGTCAGGCACCCGGGGAGACACCTGTTGTCCGTGGGAGGAATATGGCCGTTGACATGCCAGGTGAAAATACCAAAAAAATCAGCTCTTCGGTGTGGAGGTATTTCACCAGAAATGCGGACAACAGGTGTCAAGCCGTGTGTTCCCTTTGTCAAGCTGTAATAAGTAGGGGTAAGGACGTTAACCACCTCGGAACATCCTCCCTTATACGTCACCTGCAGCGCATTCATAATAAGTCAGTGACAAGTTCAAAAACTTTGGGTGACAGCGGAAGCAGTCCACTGACCAGTAAATCCCTTCCTCTTGTAACCAAGCTCACGCAAACCACCCCACCAACTCCCTCAGTGTCAATTTCCTCCTTCCCCAGGAATGCCAATAGTCCTGCAGGCCATGTCACTGGCAAGTCTGACGAGTCCTCTCCTGCCTGGGATTCCTCCGATGCATCCTTGCGTGTAACGCCTACTGCTGCTGGCGCTGCTGTTGTTGCCGCTGGGAGTCGATGGTCATCCCAGAGGGGAAGTCGTAAGCCCACTTGTACTACTTCCAGTAAGCAATTGACTGTTCAACAGTCCTTTGCGAGGAAGATGAAATATCACAGCAGTCATCCTACTGCAAAGCGGATAACTGAGTCCTTGACAACTATGTTGGTGTTAGACGTGCGTCCAGTATCCGCCGTTAGTTCACAGGGAACTAGACAATTTATTGAGGCAGTGTGCCCCCGTTACCAAATACCATCTAGGTTCCACTTCTCTAGGCAGGCGATACCGAGAATGTACACGGACGTCAGAAAAAGACTCACCAGTGTCCTAAAAAATGCAGTTGTACCCAATGTCCACTTAACCACGGACATGTGGACAAGTGGAGCAGGGCAGGGTCAGGACTATATGACTGTGACAGCCCACTGGGTAGATGTATGGACTCCCGCCGCAAGAACAGCAGCGGCGGCACCAGTAGCAGCATCTCGCAAACGCCAACTCTTTCCTAGGCAGGCTACGCTTTGTATCACCGCTTTCCAGAATACGCACACAGCTGAAAACCTCTTACGGCAACTGAGGAAGATCATCGCGGAATGGCTTACCCCAATTGGACTCTCCTGTGGATTTGTGGCATCGGACAACGCCAGCAATATTGTGTGTGCATTAAATATGGGCAAATTCCAGCACGTCCCATGTTTTGCACATACCTTGAATTTGGTGGTGCAGAATTTTTAAAAAAACGACAGGGGCGTGCAAGAGATGCTGTCGGTGGCCAGAAAAATTGCGGGACACTTTCGGCGTACAGGCACCACGTACAGAAGACTGGAGCACCACCAAAAACTACTGAACCTGCCCTGCCATCATCTGAAGCAAGAAGTGGTAACGAGGTGGAATTCAACCCTCTATATGCTTCAGAGGTTGGAGGAGCAGCAAAAGGCCATTCAAGCCTATACAATTGAGCACGATATAGGAGATGGAATGCACCTGTCTCAAGTGCAGTGGAGAATGATTTTAACGTTGTGCAAGGTTCTGATGCCCTTTGAACTTGCCACACGTGAAGTCAGTTCAGACACTGCCAGCCTGAGTCAGGTCATTCCCCTCATCAGGCTTTTGCAGAAGAAGCTGGAGGCATTGAAGAAGGAGCTAACACGGAGCGATTCCGCTAGGCATGTGGGACTTGTGGATGCAGCCCTTAATTCGCTTAACAAGGATTCACGGGTGGTCAATCTGTTGAAATCAGAGCACTACATTTTGGCCACCGTGCTCGATCCTAGATTTAAAGCCTACCTTGGATCTCTCTTTCCGGCAGACACAGGTCTGCTGGGGTTGAAAGACCTGCTGGTGACAAAATTGTCAAGTCAAGCGGAACGCGACCTGTCAACATCTCCTCCTTCACATTCTCCCGCAACTGGGGGTGCGAGGAAAAGGCTCAGAATTCCGAGCCCACCCGCTGGCGGTGATGCAGGGCAGTCTGGAGCGACTGCTGATGCTGACATCTGGTCCGGACTGAAGGACCTGACAACGATTACGGACATGTCGTCTACTGTCACTGCATATGATTCTCTCAACATTGATAGAATGGTGGAGGATTATATGAGTGACCGCATCCAAGTAGGCACGTCACACAGTCCGTACTTATACTGGCAGGAAAAAGAGGCAATTTGGAGGCCCTTGCACAAACTGGCTTTATTCTACCTAAGTTGCCCTCCCACAAGTGTGTACTCCGAAAGAGTGTTTAGTGCCGCCGCTCACCTTGTCAGCAATCGGCGTACGAGGTTACATCCAGAAAATGTGGAGAAGATGATGTTCATTAAAATGAATTATAATCAATTCCTCCGCGGAGACATTGACCAGCAGCAATTGCCTCCACAAAGTACACAGGGAGCTGAGATGGTGGATTCCAGTGGGGACGAATTGATAATCTGTGAGGAGGGGGATGTACACGGTGATATATCGGAGGGTGAAGATGAGGTGGACATCTTGCCTCTGTAGAGCCAGTTTGTGCAAGGAGAGATTAATTGCTTCTTTTTTGGGGGGGGTCCAAACCAACCCGTCATATCAGTCACAGTCGTGTGGCAGACCCTGTCACTGAAATGATGGGTTGGTTAAAGTGTGCATGTCCTGTTTTGTTTATACAACATAAGGGTGGGTGGGAGGGCCCAAGGATAATTCCATC
The DNA here is from genome assembly GCF_028390025.1 of Pseudophryne corroboree. Classification (NCBI taxonomy): domain Eukaryota; kingdom Metazoa; phylum Chordata; class Amphibia; order Anura; family Myobatrachidae; genus Pseudophryne; species Pseudophryne corroboree. The sequence goes on along the minus strand of NC_086449.1, from coordinate 623,835,731 downwards.
TTGCACCTCTTTTTTCTTTTCTTTTTCTTTGCATCATGTGCTGATTGGGGAGGGTTTTTTGGAAGGGACATCCTGCGTGACACTGCAGTGCCACTCCTAGATGGGCCCGGTGTTTGTGTCGGCCACTAGGGTCGCTAATCTTACTCACACAGCTACCTCATTGCGCCTCCTTTTTTCTTTGCGTCATGTGCTGTTTGGGGAGGGTTTTTTGGAAGGGACATCCTGCGTGACACTGCAGTGCCACTCCTAGATGTGCCCGGTGTTTGTGTCGGCCACTAGGGTCGCTAATCTTACTCACACAGCTACCTCATTGCGCCTCTTTTTTTCTTTGCGTCATGTGCTGTTTGGGGAGGGTTTTTTGGAAGGGACATCCTGCGTGACACTGCAGTGCCACTCCTAGATGTGCCCGGTGTTTGTGTCGGCCACTAGGGTCGCTAATCTTACTCACACAGTCAGCTACCTCATTGCGCCTCTTTTTTTCTTTGCGTCATGTGCTGTTTGGGGAGGGTTTTTTGGAAGGGCCATCCTGCGTGACACTGCAGTGCCACTCCTAGATGGGCCCGGTGTTTGTGTCGGCCACTAGGGTCGCTAATCTTACTCACACAGCTACCTCATTGCGCCTCTTTTTTTCTTTGCGTCATGTGCTGTTTGGGGAGGGTTTTTTGGAAGGGACATCCTGCGTGACACTGCAGTGCCACTCCTAGATGGGCCCGGTGTTTGTGTCGGCCACTAGGGTCGCTTATCTTACTCACACAGCGACCTCGGTGCAAATTTTAGGACTAAAAATAATATTGTGAGGTGTGAGGTATTCAGAATAGACTGAAAATGAGTGTAAATTATGGTTTTTGAGGTTAATAATACTTTGGGATCAAAATGACCCCCAAATTCTATGATTTAAGCTGTTTTTTAGTGTTTTTGGAAAAAAACACCCGAATCCAAAACACACCCGAATCCGACAAAAATAATTCGGTGAGGTTTTGCCAAAACGCGTTCGAACCCAAAACACGGCCGCGGAACCGAACCCAAAACCAAAACACAAAACCCGAAAAATTTCAGGCGCTCATCTCTAATTCTGATATGAGATGGTTTTCTTGTTACCTTCATTCTCTCTCTGCATTAACACAGGGCCCTGAAGCAGCAGCCAACGGTGGCAAAGAATTGAAGACAAAGGCATAAATCCAATTTATATATTTTAAATAAAAAAATTATTAAACAATACACATTTTTAATTAGTAAAAATGAATATCAATCACTAATACAGAGTTACTTTCTAAGGATTCGGAACCCTCTTCTGACAAACTACAATCTAACACTTAGGTGATATTTGGTGAGTATTTCTTTCAATGCTTTATACATTACCTATATAAATAACAATTATACAAATGATCACTAATAAACAGTAACCAAGTATAATGCACAGGTGTGTCGCTCTCACACGCTGTATTCCTGCACCCTGCCTTCCCCTGATGTAGGTACAGCACGTCACAGGTGAATAGTGCTGCTACATGTTACAATCTTTCATACATAAATGTCGCTTAAATCATAGTGTTTAATGTACCACATAAAACATAAACATAGGTAACTAACTAGAAGTTCTGTACATAGCAAATTGTAAGAGTTTCTGTGTTGGCAAAAAGGTTTAAGGATACTATATATTCCTCTGGTATCTCTTTACAGGACCTATAATGCACTCATAGTTTGTTATGTAGACAGATACTCCTGTCATTGGCCCATCAACAGCTGTAACTTAGCAACACCCACTGCCTTTGTTAGGGTGTGCTGCCCAATCTTCTTAATGAATAAGAGCACCATGACAGGTAATTGATGCTGTGCCGTTTAGGTGATAAATAATTCACTGTCTGGGTAATTCTATATGTATCCCAAATCAGATTATGCAATGGAACAGCTATGTCATACCTGCTCCAGGTTCTTTTCCTCTGTTTTATGATGTCAGACGATGGATAATACCAGCCACATGCTTTTCTTTCATCCATTCAAATCATCTTTATTAACAGCCAAAGGCACTAGCTTGTAATATGTACTGTATCTATTTTATAGGCACTCCAAATTATACACTGCTGCATCACCATACACCATAGGTCTGCAAACTCGGTCCTCATTACCCCACACAGTGCATGTTTTGCAGGTAACCCAGCAGGTGCACAGGTGTATTAATTACTCACAGACACATTTTAAAAAGTCCGCAGGTGGAGTTAATTATTTCACTTGTGATTCTGTGAGGAGACCTGCAAAACATGCACTGTGTGGGGTCCTGAGGACCGAGTTTGCAGACCTATGCCATATACCAGTGGTTCTCAAACTCGGTCCTCAGGACCCCGCACAGTGCATGTTTTGCAGGTAACCCAGCAAGTGCACAGGTGTATTAATTACTCACTGACACATTTTAAAAGGTCCACAGGTGGAGCTAATTATGTCACTTGTGATTCTGTGAGGAGACCTGCAAAACATGCACCGTGTGGGGTCCTGAGGACCGAGTTTGAGAACCTGTGCCATATACTGTACTGTATATCAAGCAGGTGTGTTCCTTGGCAGGAAAAGCTTGTACCATTGGCTCTGTGGGGCACAGGTGAAAAACACTGGATAAATGTCACCTGTGCTGATGAATCTACCACATGTGGGTATCATAAAATATACTATATGTGTGTGTGATAGGTAAAGATGGAGATTTTTATCCAGGTATATGTATTACAGAAATGGGATCTGTTATCCAGAACCCCATTATCTAACAATTCCAGAAAGCTAGAATGAAAATATATTGCTGCTGTTCAATATAAAGACATCTGAAAAGTATCCCAAGCATTCTGCATAATGGAATGTAATTATACTTATTCTATATAACATTCATCTAAGATGGAGTGTAGTAGCGATAAATCCTCACTGACAGTAAGTGGTGCTAGGTAGAAACTTACCCAAGGCCTCTGCATCATGTACTGTGCCCCTTAGCCTCTGTGCAATTCCTGTGCTTAACTTCTCTCATTGTCCTCCTGTACTCCCTGATACCTGTGATAAGTGCCTGGTTGTTACCAAGTCCAGGTATGTGGGCCTAATTCAGTAGCAGAATTTGCAATCCTTTGGATCGCATGCTAGGGGCCGCCCATCACTGGGCAAGGTGCCTCCCCTAGGTGCCTCCCCCAGTTCAACAAGCAGAAATTGCGAACGCATCACATTTTCTGCTTGTTAGCAGAAACTGAGGAAGCCTCCGGCCGCCCGCTGCAATGTTCTCGATCGCGGCGGCTGAGTGTGATGTCATGCCGTGACACGCCCCCATTTGGCCACCTCCGCCCACCATTTGTGCCGCACCGCCCCTGCAACGCCCCTGTAACGCTCCATCTCCTCCCTGAAAACAGCTTATTCTCTACTATACCCAGTATGCATTGTGTCTTACGTTAAGGACTGGAGCTCTTATTAAGAACTAGTGTGAATATTTGTATTTATTTTTGTATTTTTATGTTTAATTGCAATGCAAATACTATTTTGCAAATTTATATACTGTAATGCTATCTAAACATCATGATGTTTAGAATGACTAAAATGTTACATTAGCTTATTTGAATAGAAAAACAAAAAAAACTAAGCTATAACTGTATATAATTCTATAAGCGTATAATCTCTTTGTGCACGTAGAATGTATAGTACAGACACCTCTTTGTATGGCGATACGTTCTACAGGAAACGCAGTTGGGATCTCATTGTTCATCCCTGGCTGCTGTTGTCTGTTTCTACAGTACAGGCAATAGGATGGCCAACAGCATAAATATTTCAGGGCTTTAATTAAAGCTATCTTCTCAGATATATGGGTGAGTCTGTTGCAAATAAATGCTATTTGTTTTCTAGTCTCCAGAACCCATGTACCACATAGGTCTGCATTGTGTAATGTAGTGTAAAAGCTGATTTTACAGAAAATGCAAGAATAAACCACAATTAAAAACAAAAACACATTTGTATTGTTTTAACTACAATTCTATTATATTTTATTTCATGTAGTAGTGTTTATTTTGTTTTATTTGCTTTCAAAGTTGTAGTTTAAATGCAGATCTCTTGTTTAAAGTAAATATTTGAATATATATTTCTGTTTTATCAGGAATAAACCATGAAACCATGCAGCTACTAGATAATGAATCTGTGTGATGCATTTTATATAATAACTTACTGCAGTGGTTCCCAAACTCGGTCCTCAACGCATCATGTCAGTCCAGGTCTTAAGGATATCCATGTTTAAGCACAGGTGTCTTAATTAGTATCTCAGTGAGCTTGATTATACAGTACCATCTGCGCACAAGTATGGACATCCTTAAAACCTGGACTGTTAGGGTGCCTTGAGGAGCGAGTTTGGGAAACCCTGGCTTACTGCGTTTCTGATGGAAATTCCTATACGTGCACTAGTAGCAACATAGAAACATAGAAACATAGAATTTGACGGCAGATAAGAACCACTTGGCCCATCTAGTCTGCATCTTTTTCTTTGTTTTTACCATATTTTTTTATCTCAAACCTTATTTGATCCTTATTTCTTTGTAAGGATATCCCTATGTCTATCCCATGCATGTTTACATTGCTCTACTGTCTTAGCCTCTACCACCTCTGATGGGAGGCTATTCCACTTGTCCACTACCCTTTCTGTGAAGTAATTTTTCCTCAAATTTCCCCTGTACCTACATCCCTCCAGTCTCAGTGCATGTCCTTGTGTCCTATTACTTCTCTTTATTTGGAGACTGTTCCCCTCCTGGACTTTGGTAAAACCCTTGATATATTTGAAAGTTTCTATCATGTCCCCCCTTTCCCTTCTCTGCTCCAAACTAAACATATTGAGATTTATTTAGTCTTTCTGAGTAATGGGGTAAGACAGCAGACAGCAGCCATTTTTCTTCATTTGGTGATTTTTCTAGCTTACCAAATACATGTGATGCAATGCTTTTTTACAATAAAGATAACATTGTCCTTATAACCTGTTCACTTTCACATATCCCCGGCAAGCTGTTCCTGTCCTACTGTCATTCCTAGTCTCTCTCCACAGCATATAAAACACAAAAACACAACACAATTTAGGTGATCATGTTGTTAACTTTCCATAACACATATAACAGGCTTGTTTTCCCTTCTGGGCAGAGGGAAGTTAAGGGATGATTGGACTCTCTGGTACAGCATGTCAGATGTCAGTAAATAATATTCTCCTGGCAGTATTTCATTCTAATTTTATTGTGCTTACTGTAAAAACAAATGGAGATGGTAATGCAGAGTTTGGGAAGATATTCATGAAAATTATCTGTCTATTAATTACCTCCACAAGAGAAGAGCTAACTATAAATACAGCGGCACTTTGGATAAAACTTTCATGGAGCTATTTAGACCCAATGAAATATAAATGATTTCTTTTAAATTTTTTATTATAAATCAGGGCATTAGGATATGCTACAAGACTCTGATTCTCTTTCACCCAGTTATGCTTAAAGTCTGTTTTTTTAGTCAGAAGGCAGAAAAAGCCCAATCTCTGCCAGCTGCCACTTGTAAGTGTACAGCCCACTTCTCCGTGTTCTGTGGATTGTCAGAATCTAACATATTGGGATAAATTTACTAAGATGTGAGTTCTATTTAAGATGGGATCAGATTCCAGGTATTATCTTCTAGAGGGTGCTAGATACTAAAGGAGAAGTAGAATCTGGTTGCTATGGGCAACATCCCATCTTAAACAGCACTCTGATCTTAGTAAATTTACCCCATTATACAAGTTTCACGGAATAAAATGTAAGATGTTTTACAAAGACACTGGTAATCTATGTTTTCTTCTGGAAGGAAAAAAAAAACCTTCTGCCTCTTTTTAGAATTTGTATAATGGTACCAACAACAGTAAAATCAGGATACATTATTTAGACGAAGAGACAAACAGATGATAGACAGACAGACACAGTAGATAATAGACAGACAGACAGACAGGCAGACACAGTAGACAATAGACAGACAGACACAGTAAATAATAGACAGACAGATAGATAGACAGACAGACACAGTAGATAATAGAAAGACAGACAGACACAGTAGATAATAGACAGACAGACAGACAGACAGACAGACAGACACAGTAGATAATAGAAAGACAGACAGACGGACAGACAGACACAGCAGATAATAGACAGACAGACAGAGTAGATAATAGACAGACAGACAGAGTAGATAATAGACAGACAGACAGACAGACAGACAGACACAGTAGATAATAGACAGACAGACACAGTAGATAATAGACAGACAGATACAGTAGATAATAGACAGACAGATACAGTAGATAACAGACAGACAGACAGAGACAGTAGATAATAGACAGACAGACAGACAGATACAGTAGATAATAGATAGATAGATAGATAGATAGATAGAGGTAATAGACAGACAGACAGACAGACAGACAGACAGACAGACAGACAGATAGAGGTAAATTTACTAAGCATCTAAAACAGAGAATTGGTGTTGTTGCCCATAGCAACCAATCAGATGCTGTCTATCATGTTCTAAAAGGTAATATAAAAAAGATAGACAGAATCTGATAGGTTGCTTTGGTCAACATCACCAATTCTCTGTTTTAGAAGCTTTAGTAAATTTACCACCATTGTTGTATGGACCGGAATGATCTTCCATAGCCTGCAAACAGGTGAAATTTAGTCTGGATCATTCAGTTTGGCTTTTAAACGTGTCTAATATACACCCAACCATCATACAGTCACCTTCAGGCTTTGAATGGAGATCGCCTTCCTACACTTTGCGCAGTGCATGGAGGCACCCATTTACTCAGAGGATCCTGCTGGCTGGTCGATTGCACTATTGTGTAGATTATGACCAGCTTTATTTATTCACTGTGCATTGTACTTTGCAGTACTATTTTTCTGGAGAGGAGAAATAAGGTCAGGAACTACGGATCTGGGTGTAGAGCTATTAAAAAAAGTGATAGATAGATAGATAGATAGATAGATAGATAGATTTTAGAAAAGAAAGCACTCAAAATGGACTTTGAAATAAAACTATAGATAGCTTTTAGAAAATAAGGCACTAAAATTGGACTTTAAAATTAGATTTATCTTATGGAAAGTAAATTTTTGGCCCAGAACAGGTACTGAAACTCGGTTCCTGATTATGGCTCTCATTCCGAGTTGTTCGCTTGCTAGCTGCTTTTAGCAGCAGTGCACACGCTAGGCCGCCACCCTCTGGGAGTGTATCTTAGCAGAATAGCGAACGAAAGATTAGCAGAACTCCTACTAAATAATTCCTTGCAGTTTCTGAGTAGCTCCAGACCTACTCCTAGATTGCGATCACCTCAGTCCGTTTAGTTCCTGGTTTGACGTCACAAACACGCCCTGCGTTGGGCCATATACTCCCCCGTTTCTCCAGCCACTCCTGCATTTTTTCCTGGCACGCCTGCGTTTTTTAGCACACTCCCTGAAAACGCCAAGTTGCCGCCCAGAAACACCCACTTCCTGTCAATCACACTACGATCACTCGAGCGTTGAAAAAACGTCGCTCGATCTTGTGTAAATCTCCAAAGTTTTGTGTTAAATTACTAAGCGCATGCGCGCTGCGTACCATGCGCATGCGCATTTTCCACCTAATCGCTGCGTTGCGAAAAACGGCAACGGGCGAACAACTCGGAATGACCACCTATGTCATATTTAATGAGAGGTTGAGGAACTGAGTTCCTGATCAAAAATAGCACTGGTAATTACTAATTTGTCATATGTGCCACCTGCCTGAGGACCTGATTCATGTTTGTACATAAAGCAAAAAGGCAAGTAACTTTGTGTCTGGAACAAACCATGTTGCCATGCAAGGGGAGAAAACACATTTATATTTTTTCTGTGCAGGGTAAATACTAGCTGCCTTTGCATGTAGCCCACAAATACTAGACAGCTTTATTTTTACACTGCAATTTAGTTTTCATTTTGAACACATCCCACCCAAATCTAACTCTCTCTGCACATGTTACATCTGCCCCACCTGCAGGCAACATGATTTTGCCCAGTTGCATGCTTTTTTGCTATACTTACAAACATATCCTGAATCCGCTGGCTTGGGTTGAAATGCTGCAACAGGAAGCCAGTGGGAGACAAGAGACATAGGGGTCTATTTATTAACATTATTTTTACTAAAATAATGTGAAAAAATTGTGTTTTCACACCCTTTTCACATTATTTTAGTATCACCTGAATGTATTAAAGGGCATTTGGAGCAGTTTTCATGAAAAACTGCTCCAAACCCTTTCATTCACTTTATTTTTACTAACCCACATTGCATTCTCCATATTTATAATGGGAAATGTGATGTGGCCAAATTTACAACAAAAAAATGTGAAAAAATAGCGCAGTGTGCCCTGTTATAATCTTGCCAGCTCAGGACGCACAAGCTGATCAAAGTGTAAATAGGGGGAAAAAAAAGTAAAAAAAACCCCAAAAACCGAACTCACCTGTCCAGGAAGCCAGTGTCCGCTGCTCCAGTGAGCGCTGCCGGGCGCCGGGTCCCCCATGTGCTGCAATGTGACCCAGGTGCAGTAAAGTGACGCTGCAAAGTGGCCGGGGGTCACCGGAGCACACAGGATCCGGCGCCTGGCAGCCCAGCAGGAGCAGTGCGGACCGGCTCCCTGAACTGGTAAGTATATTGATCTGCTTGGGGGGCTCCGCGGCGCGTGGAGGTAGTCACGACGGAAAAGGGGGGGGTCAAGGTAGCGGCGATGTGCGTGCTCAGCAGGACATCAGGGTATTTTTTCCGAAAAATACCCCGATGATGCTGCGGAGTGTCATCTCAGGGACAGAGCTTGACTGCATGCGATAATTGATACATCCCTGTGATGTAATCAATGATCGCAGTGCGAGTTTGGGTGATTTTATCACCTGTCATCCGCATCCTGGATGCGGATGGTGATAAATAGGCACCATAGTCATCTCCTCAAGAACAATAATCATTAGGCTTTTACCATGGATCACAGATTAAAAAAAACAAGGTCAAGGTCCAAGAAAATGTATGCACATAGTAAGGTTCATACTTGCAGAACTGTAATATGATGCTCATGTGTATAACCGTAGCACTAAGCGATGGCCATCTTGACATGCCAGGGCTAACAAAAATAGTGTAGAAACTCCAAATGCATTCAGAGTGATAAATGCAGGCACTCAGGAGGCCCACCAGTGCTTAAATTAACGGAGGAATACGAGGAATATCCACATGGGCCATTGCTGGATTATCTTTCTGTACAAAATCTGGTCTTAAATAATGTAAAGAACAAATAGGGGAGGATAGATGGAAAGGCACAGAAAAAGAGGATGACGAGAGCCAGCTGATATATCGCTTGTATTGTTGTTTTCTTCGAAGGATGCTGATTACACATAAAAGACCTGTTCAGCATTTTCTTAACAAAGTAACAAATATAAAAAGGAGTCAGACGTACAAAGGGTCTAATTAATATTTGTATGCAAACACGATGGTTTGACTACAAATACAATGTTTGGGGATCTGCTCTGGCACAAGACCCATTTTGCGCATGTGCAGAACGGGTCTTGCCATGTCGCTCGCAGCCCCCTGTCAGCTGCAGCATGTTTAATTGGGGGTGGAGTGGGGAAGGCACATGGCACCATTCTTCAAAATTGGTTGGTGGAGCCCCCACTTTGAAAGCGTGAAAGGTCCAGGGTCTGGGTCATTGGACGTAACCATTGCAAATCGCAACTGATGGTCATGATGGTGATCAGAGTCTGCGGCCTCAGACACAGTGCTCGGATTCTCACTAATGCTAACGAGGCATCTATCTCCTACAGACACCTCTGCTGTATTATAATTTAATTAGATGGAATTGCACAGCGTCTTCCTTGCGGCTGTGCAATTCCTTACAAACATAAATCAGGCCCAATCCTGATCTCCTAGAGTTTCCTGATCCTTTGGATCCCCATGACTGTAACATTAACGAATAATTTTGTACTATGATTACTTACTGTCTGTTAGCATGATTGAGTATTTCCATTGATAAAAGAAATAGTTTATAAGAAAAAACTTAATTGTTAATCATTCAGACCAAGAAATTATTAAGATAAAGACTGCAGCTGTTTTATTTGCTATTAGGGAACACTATTTATGATTAGGATTATTTTTTTATTTACACTGTCACGACGCTGCCAGCCAATTCTACAAATACACCAATTTGAGAATTGCCACATGCGATGTGAGGGTCACTTTTGACACACGGGATTAATCAAACACTTTAGCTGCCACCAGTAAGAATAATTTTAGCGACAACGCAAGGTAGTCTTCGCTTCTACCTGTCACACACACACACACACACACACACACACACACACACACACACACACACACACACACACACACACACACACACACACACACTGCAATACTTAGAAAAGTAGGTAGATGTGGGCCACACGAGGCGTTAGTTCATAAGAGTCACAGAATCAGACCTAAAAATTAGATGTTTAATTTCAAGAATACTTCAGAGCTTTAGTTACAAAAAGGTGTTACAAAGATTATTAAGAATATTTAAAAACACACACAGTTTATGGTATGATCTCAATAAATGGAAAGAAATAAAAAATACAGAAAACCTAACTCACTTACTCAAATGAACTTAGGTGGAACTGTTGTGGGGGAGTTTCACAAAATAGACAATGGTCATCTCCAACATATAGTTGAGTCCCCAAGAAATGCACTCTCTGTCCCAGTGAGAGGGACAGATATAAGGGGTCATTCCGACCCGATCACTCGCTGCAGTTTATCGCAGCGCAGTGATCCGGTCAGATCTGCGCATGTGCCGGCGCAAGCTGGATGGCCGAAGGCCATTGTACCATAGCGATCGCCTCTGCCTGATTAACAGGCAGAGGCAGTCGCTGGTTGGGAGGGGACTGGACAGTGGCATTAAGCCGCCATTTAGGGGGCACGGTCCGGCCATGCCTGTGTTGGGGAGGCGGGCCGTGGCGGCTGTGTGATGTAACACGCAGCTGCTGCAACCCGGGCAGCGAAGAGGTTCTCCCGGCCAGCCGCAGGAGCTGCGCTGGCCAGGAGTTACTCCTGAAATGCAAAAGCATCGCTGCTGTGGCGGGGGCGGCACTGACATGCAGGGCGGACTAGCCCTGTGCTTGGCATTCCCCCGCATGTCTGAGTGCCTGATCATAGCTGTGGTAAATTTAGCACAGCTACAATCAACTCGGAATGACCCCCTTAGCCCTCAACTGCAGCAGGCCACCACCCTTGGGATTTTTAACCATTTCTCTGCTGGACACTAAACATACACCATTTTTACATACTGTTGGTGATAGGAAAGAAACCCAGGAGAAGGGGAGAGGGTGTAGCCCAAAGGCATTGAAATATCCTTCAAAGAGAGTGAGGTGTGTGAGGATCTGTACCTTGTCACCCCTGGATAGTTTTATGACTAGCCAGGAAGTTTAGTGGCTTAGTCATCTAAACATGTGGAATTCCTTTACTTTCTATCAGAGTTTATAACCTCTGGTCTGTAGATAAGGGTTGATTTCAGTAGGACAGAATCTACTCTCTCTCACACACAGCCTAGATGCATGGAGGTCAAACGCAGGACATCGCCTGTCAGCTATTTTGTCACATCTAAGCTGAAAGAATACAAAATTATATATATTGTCACTTGAAAACATTATTGGTGATTATTTCTGCAAGTAATCACCACACCTTAGATCACATATAATTTGTGATCCTCCTTTCTGCGTTTAAACAGGACATACACTTTTAAAAATTTAGTAAAATAGGAAGTACATAAGGAATATAAAATCTTTGTTTTCTGCAGATTTGCATTTAAGCCAATGAGTGGGAGTCTTCATACTGTTGTGTAATATAGTAAATGTTAATAAAAGTGCAACAGAACAGTTCCTCCCTGTAGCCATATTAACTTTTCCTGCATGCATAGGAGGATCTTTGTTTTATCCAACTGTCATTACAAAAACTTATTATGATTATGATGTATTTAATTGAACAGTGAAAATAAACCACATGTACTGTGATCCACAACAACCAATCAGACAAGCTTTCATTAGTCCGACTACACTGGTCTGCTAAAATCTGATTTCTGATTGGTTGTTTAATGTTACATCACAACATGGCGACTGAATGATTCAGACCTGATCGCTGGGCTGCTAAATTTGTTGTGCTGCATTCAGATAGTTGCCACCCAATGGGAGTGTATATTCGCTGTGCAAGTGTACGATCACATATGTACGCCGAGATGCAAAATAAAAACCCTCAGTCAGTGGACAGCTGCAAATCCGTTCACACCTCACTCACCATTGAAAGATTTTTCCACTCTGTGCAGTCTGTGCGCAGCCCAGGACTTAAGGTGCATACACACTGGGCGTTTTTGGCCAGTGTGTATGCACAGCGATGATGTGAACATCGCTGGCTGGAAAATCGCTCAGTGCATACACACTGTAGCTAAAAACGCTAAAAACGCCAAAAGTGAGCTACTTTGAGCTCAAAATCTTCTAGTGTGTATGCACCTTTACTCCTACAGTGCGATGACAACAGGCTAATCGGGTCCGGAGCTGACGTCACACACCCTCCCTGAAAACACTTGGGATCACCTGTGTTTTCCCTGACACTCCGGCCTCTTCCTGTCAATCACCTTGCGAACACCCGTGCAAATTAAATTTTTGCACCATCCTGTCGCTGACTGGCGGTGCCCGTTGGTGTTGTCCGACGAGCATGCGCATTGCGGTGCATAGGCATGCACAGTCTATAGCTGATAGCCCGCTGTGCGAAAACGCACAGCAGTGATCAGGTCTGAATCACCCACGTAATTCCTTACATCATGTTATCCTTGATAACCCATATATATGAAATAGAAGGCACATTTTTCAAACCCTATCTCTAGCGACAACTGCAGTTTTCACCAGAAAGTAATATTTAGTATTTATTAAACAAATAATGCTGGAGATATCACTGAATTAACAAACGTTACATACTGTATGTAATAGCAATCACAGCCATAGCCATGTATTGTACAGTATCTCTATGGCAAGTGGCAAAATTACAAAATGTATCACTACCAGAATATCTTTACTATTTGGACCTTGCGCCCTGTAGCTAATGTCATCTTCAGATAGTGGTAGCAGCTACCATTTCCCAATGGTAAAACTCTGACGACACTGAGCATTATCAAATGCAAACAGTGCTGTAAGTATGGCGGTATGAAGCGCTACTGTGTACCGGTAAAAAAATTCTAGCTGGTACACAGTACTGCTGGGCCGACCGCTATGCTTGCAACCCGCTTCTGTGTCAGGGAAGGAGAAGAGAGCGCAGCGCGAGCGCGGTCCCTCAGTGCTCAATTAGACTGTGGTCTCCGGCAGCGGCATGTATCTTCTCATTGAGGCGCCTGTTCGTTAACCAATCAGAGCTTGCGGACCGGCATCCGTGGCTCCTGATTGGCTTCCGGTTTGCGAGCTCTGATTGGCTAACGAGCTGGTGCCTCAATGAGAAGATACACGCCACCGCCGGAGACCAGAGTCTGACTGAGTAGCACTGAGGGACTGCGCTCTCCTCTCCATAGCTGACACAGCAGCAGCAGTAGCAGGTGAGCAGAGGGGGGGGGGGGTCAGTTTATTGACTGTGATTTCTGGCACTGTGGGGCATACAGATATCTGGCACTGTCGGGCATATCTAGCACTGTAGGGCATATGTATAACAGGCACTGTGAAGCATATCTGGCTCTGTGGTGCATATCTGGCACTGTGGGGCATATGTATATCTGGCACTGGGGGCATATCTGGCACTGTGAGGCATATGTATGCCTGGCACTGTGCAGCATATCTGGCACTGTGGGGCATATGTATACCTGGCACTGTGGGCCATGTCTGGCACTGTGGGGCATATGTAAATCTGGCACTGTGGGGCATATCTGGCACTGTGGGACATATGCATAACTGGCACTGTGGGGCATATGTATATCTGGCACTGGGGGCATATGTATATCTGGCACTGTGGGGCATATTTATAACTGGCACTGTGGGGCATATGTGTATCTGGCACTGGGGGCATATGCGTATCTGGCACTGGGCGCATATGTGTATCTAGCACTGTGGGGCATATGTGTATCTCACACTGTGGGGCATATGTATATCTGAAACTGTGTTGGCATATGTATAACTGGCACTGTGGGGCATATGTATATCTGACATCGGGTTCATATGTATATCTGGCACTGTGGGTCATATGTGTATTTGGCACTGATGGCATATGTATAACTGCCACTGTGGACATATTTTTAACTGGCACTGTGGGGCATTTCTGGCACTGTGGGGCATATGTATAACTGGCACTGTTGTGCATATCTGGCACTGTGGGACATATGCACAACTGGCACTGTGGGGCATATTTGGCACTTTTGGGCATGTTTATAACTGGCACTGTGGGGCATATGTATATCCGGCACTGTGGGGCATATGCAGGGCCGGATTAACAATGGGGCGGATGGAGCTGCAGCTCCAAGCCCCTCATTGAAAATAGGCCCACAGGCTCCAATGCAATGCAGCCAGTGATGACAGGAAGAAATATTCCTGTCATCACCAGCAGCACAGCTCCCTCACCTCCCGGCTGCTCAGTAACCTCCATCACAAACCAGCTGGGCGAAGCTCCGAGTTCCGGCCACGAAACTGGCTGGCTGCACCTGCCCCTGAAACTTCTGAGGCTCCGGCCCCTGACCCGCCCGAGGATCCGCCTCCATACTGCGGAAGCTCCGCCCCCGCACCTGATGTGCTGTAGAACTGGCTGCCTCTTCACCATGTACCCTGTCAGAAGAGCAAGGTAGGTGGTGGGGTGGTGTCAGAACTTCAGTACATATATAATGTACAGTAACAGGACAGGGAGAATAGGTTAAATAATTATATTATAGAGGAGGAGGCAGGAAGCTCAAGTTATAGAAATATATAAAGGGGGGATAGTTTGCATAGGTTAAATAAACATATAAGGGGGAACAGGCCCACAAGTTCAATATAAAGGGGGTCAGGAAGTGCAATTAAAATATAAAAGGGGTGATGTGGTTATAGCGTAAATAAATATATATTACTGGGGCAGGGGACAACATAAATATGTAAGGGCTCATGTGGCATAAATTAATAAAAGCACATCTTAATATATTATTTAAGATGAGAGTAGAATAAGTAAATATACTAGGGGGGTGGGCACAAGGTAAATAAATATATGGGGGGAGGTACAAGTTAAATTAATATATAAGGGGGGATGGCACAAGTTTATATATAAGGGGGGACAGGAGGCACAATATAAATAAATATAAATGGGGGTGCAGGTAGCTGAACAATATTATTGGGGGGGGGGGCGCAGGGGCTGTCTATGGGGGCTTGCTGCATGTGTAAGACTCATAGGGGCAGATTCAAATGTTTGAAAAGTCAGTTGGGAGTCTGTTTTTTCCTATCTAATAGACAGACACCCAACCGACTTATCAAACATTTGAATCTCCCCCATACACTGTGTTTCTTTCACAAGTTTTATGGTGATTTTCTTTAAACCAGGCTGCTGTTGCTGTTGGTTAATGTAGGGTGAGCTTGGTATGGGTTCACTACGGCTGGCCGGCGGTCGGGCTCCCGGCGACCAGCATCCCGGCGCCGGGAGCCCGACCGCCGGCTTACCGACAGCTTGGCGAGCGCAAATGAGCCCCTTGCGGGCTCGCCACACTATTTTATTCTCCCTCTATGGGGGTCGTGCACCCCCACGAGGGAAAATAAGTGTCGGTATGCCGGCTGTCGGGCTCCCGGCGCCGGTATACTGAGCGCCGGGAGCCCGACCGCCGGCAAACAGAAGACCACCCCTTGGTATTGCTCATGTCATAAATGGATTGATAATCTGAAAGTGTATTAAAGAGGGGCAGAGTTCTCTCCTATTAAAGGTCATTTATGTGTCAAAAAATTATAGATGACTCCATTTATTCAGAGCACTGAGGTTGTGGGTTTGATTCCCACCATGTGTCTGTGTGGAGTTTGTATGTTCTTCCCTTGTGTGGGTTTCCTCCGGGTACTACAATTTCCTCCCACAGGTTGTTTCCTGACATAAATTAACCTTCGTGTGTAAGTGTGTGCGTGTACAGTACATGAGGTAGGGAATATAGAGTGTAAGCTCCACTGGGGCCATGACTGATATGAATGGCCCGATATTCTCTGTAAAGCGCTGCGGAATATGTGTGCGCTATATAAATAACTGATAATAATGATAATAATATTTTTTCTTTGCCAGCAAATGCAGTTCAGTGGTGTTTTTTTACAGTGAGACACTAAAAGAATTTTATTCTGTGACCTAAGTAATAACAGTAAGGTGAATGTGACATATATTAATTATACAATGTAGAGCCATAGTTATTGTTGAAGTGCGGTGATAGGTAGCAATAGCCCACTTTAATCTACACTGCTGCTTGTCACATTTTCGTCTCGCCCTACGGTATTGGCCTGCCCCCTCCCAAGCCTAGAGCACCATAGTATGGAGGGCACACCCCTGTGCCCTTAACCATCGGCGGAATATCTGTTCCAGCCTGCGCTGGGCTTATCTTCTAGCTCAGAGGCAGCCTGGGATTCCCTGAGACATTCCTCCCACTCTCCCGTCTCCTCCTTATTTGCATTGAGCAGGAAAACACACCACAGTGCAAGGAGTGTGTGCTGTGTATGATGGCGGGAAGCACAGCCTATGGATTGATAGCTACCCCCCACCCCCACCCCCACCCCAACACTTGTAGTTCAAATAGTCATAAGCTGCTCACCTGTACAGTGTCTGGGCATAGAAAGAGTGAATTAACCAGAGAAATACCAATGGTAATGTATTTACCTAATTTGTGTTTCCAGAGTGGGCTTATTTAATAACCAGTATTAGCATTCCGGCAGACTTTGAAAGAATAGTTTTCAAGGAGCACCATTTTCTTATTTCCCTTATTTTTCACAGTGGCTGTGCAGCCTGCAGGGGTAGAGGGGACAGGCATGGAAACATGTGAGGAGCAGCTGCAATACTGTAGACCTGCTCTGTCTGGCATTTCCTGAACGCTTCAGCTGTAAAGTAAAGTGGGTAAAGGAGGATAGGACGGGCCAGAATGTGAGGGATAGCTCAGAGTAATGGAGGAGAGGAGGTGCCGGAGTTTGAGGGATGGAGCAGAGTGATGGAGGAGAGGCAGGGCTGGGGTGTGAGGGATGGAGCAGAGTGATGGAGGAGCGGAGGGGCCGGAGTGTGAGGGATGGAGCAGAGTGATGGAGGAGAGGCAGGGCTGGGGTGTGAGGGATGGAGCAGAGTGATGGAGGAGAGGAAGGGCCGGAGTGTGAGGGATGGAGCAGAGTGATGGAGGAGAGGCAGGGCTGGGGTGTGAGGGATGGAGCAGAGTGATGGAGGAGAGGAAGGGCCGGAGTGTGAGGGATGGAACAGAGTGATGGAGGAGAGGCAGGGCTGGAGTGTGAGGTATGGAGCAGAGTGATGGAGTAGAGGAAGGGCCGGAGTGTGAGGGATGGAGCAGAGTGATGGAGGAGAGGCAGGGCTGGAGTGTGAGGGATGGAGCAGAGTGATGGAGGAGAGGAGGGGCCGGAGTGTGAGGGATGGAGCAGAGTGATGAAGGAGAGGCAGGGCTGGAGTGTGAGGGATGGAGCAGAGTGATGGAGGACAGGGGGAGCCAGAAAATGAGGGAAGGAGCAGGTGATGGAGAAGAGGAGGTGCCGGAGTATGAGGGATGGAGGAGATGGAGGGCTAGAGACCAGAGTGTGATGGAAGGAGCAGAGTGATGTAGGAGAGGATGGGGCCAGAGTGTGATGGAAGGAGCAGGGTGATGTAGGAGAGGATGGGGCCAGAGTGTGATGGAAGGAGCAGGGTGATGGAGGAGATGGAGGGCCAGAGACCAGAGTGTGATGGAAGGAGCAGAGTGATGTAGGAGAGGGTGGGGCCAGAGTGTGATGGAAGGAGCAGGGTGATAGAGGAGAGGATGGGGCCAGAGTGTGATGGAAGGAGCAGGGTGATGGAGGAGAGGATGGGGCTGGAGTGTGATGGAAGGAGCAGGGTGATAGAGGAGAGGATGGGGCCAGAGTGTGATGGAAGGAGCAGGGTGATGGAGGAGAGGATGGGGCTGGAGTGTGATGGAAGGAGCAGAGTGATGGAGGAGAAGATGGGGCCAGAGTGTGAGGGAAGGAGCAGGGTGATGGAGGAGAGGATGGGGCTGGAGTGTGATGGAAGGAGCAGGGTGATAGAGGAGAGGATGGGGCCAGAGTGTGATGGAAGGAGCAGGGTGATGGAGGAGAGGATGGGGCTGGAGTGTGATGGAAGGAGCAGGCTGATGGAGGAGAGGGGGAGCCAGAATGTGATGGAAGGAGCAGAGTGATGTAGGAGAGGATGGGGCCAGAGTGTGATGGAAGGAGCAGGGTGATGTAGGAGAGGATGGGGCCAGAGTGTGATGGAAGGAGCAGGGTGATGGAGGAGATGGAGGGCCAGAGACCAGAGTGTGATGGAAGGAGCAGAGTGATGTAGGAGAGGGTGGGGCCAGAGTGTGATGGAAGGAGCAGGGTGATAGAGGAGAGGATGGGGCCAGAGTGTGATGGAAGGAGCAGGGTGATGGAGGAGAGGATGGGGCTGGAGTGTGATGGAAGGAGCAGGGTGATAGAGGAGAGGATGGGGCCAGAGTGTGATGGAAGGAGCAGGGTGATGGAGGAGAGGATGGGGCTGGAGTGTGATGGAAGGAGCAGAGTGATGGAGGAGAAGATGGGGCCAGAGTGTGAGGGAAGGAGCAGGGTGATGGAGGAGAGGATGGGGCTGGAGTGTGATGGAAGGAGCAGGGTGATAGAGGAGAGGATGGGGCCAGAGTGTGATGGAAGGAGCAGGGTGATGGAGGAGAGGATGGGGCTGGAGTGTGATGGAAGGAGCAGAGTGATGGAGGAGAGGATGGGGCTGGAGTGTGATGGAAGGGGCAGGGTGATAGAGGAGAGGATGGGGCCAGAGTGTGATGGAAGGAGCAGGCTGATGGAGGAGAGGGGGAGCCAGAATGTGAGGGAAGGAGCAGAGTGATGGAGGAGAGGATGGGGCCAGAGTGTAAGGGAAGGAGCAGGGTGATGGAGGAGAGGATGGGGCTGGAGTGTGATGGAAGGAGCAGGGTGATAGAGGAGAGGATGGGGCCAGAGTGTGATGGAAGGAGCAGGGTGATGGAGGAGAGGATGGGGCTGGAGTGTGATGGAAGGAGCAGAGTGATGGAGGAGAAGATGGGGCCAGAGTGTGAGGGAAGGAGCAGGGTGATGGAGGAGAGGATGGGGCTGGAGTGTGATGGAAGGAGCAGGGTGATAGAGGAGAGGATGGGGCCAGAGTGTGATGGAAGGAGCAGGGTGATGGAGGAGAGGATGGGGCTGGAGTGTGATGGAAGGAGCAGAGTGATGGAGGAGAGGATGGGGCTGGAGTGTGATGGAAGGGGCAGGGTGATAGAGGAGAGGATGGGGCCAGAGTGTGATGGAAGGAGCAGGCTGATGGAGGAGAGGGGGAGCCAGAATGTGAGGGAAGGAGCAGAGTGATGGAGGAGAGGATGGGGCCAGAGTGTGAGGGAAGGAGCAGGGTGATGGAGGAGAGGATGGGGCTGGAGTGTGATGGAAGGAGCAGGGTGATAGAGGAGAGGATGGGGCCAGAGTGTGATGGAAGGAGCAGGGTGATGGAGGAGAGGATGGGGCCAGAGTGTGAGGGAAGGAGCAGGTGATGGAGGAGAGGATGGGGCCAGAGTGTGAGGGAAGGAGCAGGCTGATGGAGGAGAGGATGGGGCCAGAGTGTGAGGGAAGGAGCAGGCTGATGGAGGAGAGGATGGGGCCAGAGTGTGAGGGATGGAGCAGAGTGATGGAGGAGAAGATGTGTACAGAGTGCGAGGGATGGAGCAGAGTGATGGAGGAGAGGATGGGGCTGGAGTGTGAGAGAAGGAGCAGGGTGACGGAGGAGAGGATGGGGCTGGAGTGTCAGGGAAGGAGCAGGGTGATGGAGGAGAGGATGGGGTCGGAGTATGAGGGATGGAGCAGGTGATGGAGGAGAGGATGGGGCTGGAGGGAAGGAGCAGGTGATGGGGGAGAGAAGGTGCCGGAGTATGAGGGATGGAGCAGGGTGATGGAGGGCTGGAGTGTGAGGAAAAGAGCAGGTGATGGAGGAGAAGAGGGGCCGGAGTATGAGGGATGGAGGAGAAGATGGGGCCGGAGTGTGAGGGATAGAGCAGGGTGATGGAGGAGAGGATGGGGCCGGAGTATGAGGGAAGGAGCAGGTGATAGAGGAGAGGAGGTGCCGGAGTGTGAGAAAAGGAGCAGGGTGATGGAGGAGAGGATGGGGCTGGAGTGTGATGGAAGGAGCAGGGTGATGGAGGAGAGGATGGGGCCGGAGTATGAGGGATGGAGCAGGTGATGGAGGAGTGGATGGGGCTGGAGTGTGAGGGAAGGAGCAGAGTGATGGTTGAGAGGAGGTGCCGGAGGCCGGAGGGGGGTATGCGGGTCATGAGGCAAAGTCTCAGCCTTAGCACATATTTATATGCCATCAGACCATCCAAATGCCCCTTACACACCTTCAGATGCATTCATATGCCCATATATGTAATCACACACTTCCACATGCCCCTTACTGTATATAACCCAACCCCATGCCATCAGACCTCGTCCCCTCATAGACTCTACCCCCTATTTAGGGCTACTTCAGAAATGTCCCTGGCTGGTTTTCCATCCCAATCTGCCCCTGCCTCCATGAATGTCAGAGCAAAGCAGGTGTGCAAAACCCGGCAGCATACGCCAGGCCCTGGGGTCTCCTCTCCCATATTTAAGTGGTGTTTGTATCAGTAAGTTTATCTGTAAGGGGTATCTGTGTCAAAAAGTGTCAGTAAGTGTGACTGGCAGTATGTTTGTCAGCAAGTGGAATCTGTATCAGGAAGGGGTGTCTGTGTTAGTAAGAGTAAGTGCTATCTGTAATGGATGTCTGTGTCAATAAGGGGTGTCTGTTTATGTAAGTGTGTTTGTGTCAGTAAGGGGTGTCTGTGTCAGTAAGGGTGTTTGTGTCAGTAACGGTGTCTGTGTCTGTAAGGGCTGTTTGTGTCAGTAAGTGTTTTGTATCAGTTAACGTGCCTGTGTCAGTAAGTGTGCCCAGATCAGTGCATTTGTGTCAGTAAGTGGAATCTGTGTTAGTAAGGGGAATCTGTATCAGTATGTGGTATCTGACAGTAAGGGGTGTTTGTGCCTGTATGTTTGTGTCAGTAAATTGTATCTTAACCAGTAATGGGTGTCTGTCATTAAGTATGTATGTGCCAATAAGTGATGTGTGTGTCCATAAGGGGTATCTGTCAGTAAGTGGTGCCTGTGTCTATTAATGTGTGTATCAGTAAGTGTTTGTCAGTAAAATGTGTCAGTGTGTATGTGTCAGTAAGTCTGTGAAAGTGGTGTGTGTGTCAATAAGTGGTGTGTATGAGTGTCTGTATCAGTGTGTCTGTCAGAAAGTGGTGTCTGTGTTGATAAGTGTGTCCCAGGAGCCCTCAGTTGCCGGTCACCTCTGTATTGCCCCTATCATTTCTAATCTTTCCACATATGCTCTGTATTGCCCCATCTTTGCTCCCCTTTCCACCTACTTTGCATGATGCTCTCTGTATATGGCGGTCAATGCGATGCTCTCTGTATGATATGGTGGTTACTGATGCAATGTATTATATGGTGGTCACAAACTTTTTCTTGTTATAGTTAACTATTAAGTGGTTGAAGGTAAGCACTAGCTACTGTATGACCTCCACGGCGATAGCCACACTCATGGCACAGGCCACACACCCTATTTATACAACACTCACACCAAACTGGTCACATCACTAGTCACACCACCACAGCGATTGTCACACCTCCTTCCGAGGCATACAATAGGCCCTTCATAAATTTCAGCTCCAGGCCCATGTGGACTTTAATCTGGCACTGGGCATATGTGTATCTGGCACTGGGGGCATATGTACTGTATATCTGGCACTGGGGGCATATGTGTATCTGGCACTGCGGGGCATATGTGTATCTAGCACTGTGGGGCATATGTGTATCTGGCACTGTGGGGCATATGTGTATCTGGCACTGTGGGGCATATGTGTATCTGGCACTGTGGGGCATATGTGTATCTGGCACTAGGGGCATATGTGTATCTGGCATTGTGGGGCATATGTGTATCTGGCACTGTGGGGGGCATATATGGCACTGTAGGAGCATATCTGGCACTGTGGGGGCATATCTGGCACTGTAGGAGCATATCTGGCACTGTGGGGGCATATCTGGCACTGTAGGAGCATATCTGGCACTGTGGGGACATGTGTATCTGGCACTGTGGGGACATGTGTATCTGGCACTGTGGGGGCATATGTGTATCTGGACCCCCATATGTGTATCATGCCCCCATTATCATTGGCCGCGCCCCATGTGGCCACACCCATTTTTTGGCACGCGCACACAGTACCACTAAGAATTTTTTTTACTTGCACCACTGAATGCAAATGTGCCATGCCGCGCATTACTGTCCATCAGGAGGTGAAGTATTTCACAGCTGGGTTAAGCTAGCAGTGATAGACTGGTCAATGGGAAAGTGCTTTGCTGGGACAGCCTCTTTCGGAAGTGCTATTCTGGTAAACAAGCATTGTTAAATAGTTCCAATAAATCAGAGCTAAATGATGCAAAATTGCTTGTTATTTAATGGGAAAAATGTGGGGTTTTTTTTTGTTTTTTTTTAATATAATATCCTCTCTGTTTTGTAGGGCAAACTACTTCTTTCAGTGCAGCCAAATGAGCACTTAGTATTTCTTGCAGCCTGATGATGCTCCTGAGCTATGACATGGTGTTATCAGCATTCCTAGAGAAGACTAAAATGAGAACTATGCACATGGGCAGTGTTCCAAAAGCACATCCTGTATTTAATGGGGTAAACCTTTCTCAGTAGGTCACATTATGGCATTTACTGCAAGGTACCAGCGGGTTATCCCAACCCTTGCTTTTTCTATGCTCTTGCTTGTGGTGAGTGGTTATCTTCTGTCTGCTCTGTGGTTTGTACTAAGCTCTTCCGGTTCTTTTTATATCATGTTCTAGGCCACAAACATTTCCCATAAAGACAGAGCAGCTTGTGTATGTAATTCTCTGGCAGACCGCATGTCAGCTGCTGAAAACCAAGGCAATAATTGAAATGGCTAAAAGACATGGCAGCAGCACAAAAACAAATTGTGCTGCTGCTTATATATTCTTTTTGTTGTTATATAGACCAGTATCATACCTCCCAACTGTCCCGATTTTCGCAGGACAGTCCCTTTTTTTGGGACTGTCCCACTATCCCACCCGTGGGCCGCAGTGTCCCACGGTGGGGAAGAGGGGGGGGGGGGCAGTTGCATACCAGAGCAAGAGTGAATAGACGCTGTGCTCACATAGCGCTGGGCATACGCCCTAAGTGGCGAAATCCGGACACGTGGCTTGCGGATGCGTCATCCCCTCTAATCCACGCCCCCTTTCCCTGAGGCCACACCCCTTTCTGGGCGCAGGTGTGGCTTTGGTGTGCAGGGTTCCTGGGTCCACCGTCCTCAATGTTGGGAGGTATGCAATATACAATGTAATTTTTTATTTTTGTTTTCAGATAAAGGTGGAGTTGTATCAAGCCTTGGGGAGAGAGAAAGTACCAACCAACCATTTTCTGTCATTGTTCAAACACCAGAATGTAAAATGACAGTTAGGAGCTGAGTGGCTGGTACTTTATCTCTCATCACTTTGGGGAACATGTACTAAGCCTGGTGAGAGATAAAGTACCCCTCAAAATCCTGAACGCTTCACTGGTAAGTGGGTGGGATGCGGGAGATCTGGCCAGTCTCCTGGGGATGAGTGGGACTGCCTAAAAACTGCCTTTCTGCTACTTTGGAGAGAGTACAGTAGGTAAGTATGATGTGAATTCTCCGAAAAACCCTGGAGAAATGTGTTGCTAAGGGGTCTATTTACTAAGCCTTGAATTGAGAGAAAGTGGACGGAGATAAAGTACCAGCCATTCAGCTCATAACTGTCATGTTACAGGCTGTATTTTAAAAAATACAGTTAGGAGCTGATTGGTTGGTACTTCTCCACTTTATTACTCTCCAAGGCTTAGTACATCTGCCCCTTTATCTCTCTCCAACACTTGATACATCTCCCCAAAGCAAGATAAAGTAACTTGTCAAAGAGCTGACTGAGTTACTGGAGCCAGGGTCCCTAGCGGGTTTCTCCATTTCACAGTCCTCCTGACAACTTACAGTACAGTATTTCCTCATTTTTATATAACAATGCAGGTACAATTTTAGAACATGGAATGACCTAAATGCTTTACGGCGCACTACCAGACCAGTACAATAGTTTATCATTGTTAAAGTTAAATATATCAATCAATAACTACTGTAAAATGCCTTTAAAGCATCCCTTAATTTTAATGTATATAACCTCTCTTCCTGACATACATGTGATAACTCACCCTGGGGCAGATGTATTAACCTGGAGAAGGCATAAGTAAGTGATAAACCAGTGATAAATGCAAGGTGATAAATGCACCAGCCAATCAGCTCCAATATGTAAATTAACAGTTAGGAATTGATTGGCTGGTCTGTTTATCACCTTGCATTTATTGCTGGTTTATCACTTCCTTATGCCGTCTCCTGGTAAATACATCTGCCACCCTTTGTTTGTTGGGGTCTTATGTTTCACTACAAATACTCAGGTTCAATCACTTTTAAAATATGTTGTCAATAATGCACTTACTTACTTGCCACAGTCATTTGAAGAATATTTTCTATAGCGAAGTGTTAAGGGTATAATTAAAAAATTATTGTGATTCATACTTATATTCATGAAATACAATTGGTCAGGCTTTTAAAAGTGGAGAAGTACACTTTAAAAGCTGTCACCAAGTATCCTAAAATGTAAAATGTAAAGTGTTCACTTTAGTAACTTAAGTAGCTGCAAACGGATTATTTATATTTTGGGTTGTAATTATTAGTGTGTGGCACCCCTGAGAAAGTTGTGTGAACGAGTGATTGCAGTGTCGGACTGGGGAATGAAGGGCCCACCGGGGGATTGCTGTTGTAGGGGCCCATGCTTAAGGGTGTGGACAGCCACCACAGAGGTTTGGCTAACCATTACAGAGTATATGTTCTGTGCCCCTTGGTAAATATATAATAAACCATGTTCTTATGAAGTATAATGTAACATATGTATAATGCATAATTCATGTGCACTAGTATAGAGACTAGAACCTGATCCCTAGAGGAGGAGGAGGGCCCACAGGTAGTGGGGCCTACCGGTAGTTTCCCCTGTTCCCCTGTGGGCCAGTCCGACTCTGAGTGATTGCAAACCTGGGAGTGTGATTGCTGGCACAGCAGGAGTTAACCAGAGTCCTGATGTGTGAGGTGGCTAGATCCGATTGGTGAAAGCAGGAGGAGCAAGTGGAGCCTTGTGGGAAGAAGGATAGGATCGGGGTTGAAGGTGGAGCCATTGGTGAGAGGAGACACGTGTCAGAAGCCTCCACAGACCTAAGCAGAGGCACAGACCCCACAGCCATCTTGAACAAGTGGGACACGCATCGAGACGAGCTTGGGATGCATAGGGGCTGTACTGAAAGTCTGCGTGTGTTAAAAATACTATGTTAAATGCTGAACTACAGGAGGGTAAGTGCTAAACTCCATTTTCCTCACACATATGCACCATTCAGCTGCCACATTGAAAGTGTGCCTGGATGCATAATACCGACACCTGCCATACACTGACCCCTGATTTAAAGGTAGCGCTGTCAGTATAGAGACACTAGTTCTCTTGATATTGCTACAGAGGCATTTCACCAGGTTGGGACTTAAAGTCATATTCGCCACATAAATCTTTATGCATAACTGGAATACAGTGACACTGTTTACTCTGACACAGAAAGTCAGACCTCTAATTCCTGGACTTATATTACATCAAGGAGGCTGCATACTCCTTGCAACAAGTTCAGTCTAAACCTCAAGACCACAGTGCAACACTGTGATACTTTAGGATTAATGAGCTCCAATGTTTAAATTGCTGGTGAAGATCAAGACTGTGTATAGGGACATTAGGGGAAAAATAGAGAGTGTAATTTTTGTCTTTGTGAATATTGCACTAATTAATAAATGCATAACTGTGATTAGTTTGATTCTAACTTAGTATTTTTTAAACCACATTGAGTCATCCAGTATATTGTGAGCTGTCGATTGAATTAGTCTCTTTTTGAATGTCACCAATTGAATGAGCCAACTAATCTTTTTCCATCCAGTATCCATTGCGGTAAAATGAAGAGTATTCTCTATGGAGATTTGCTTTCAAACAACCTTCCTGTTTATGTGTCAGTCTGTCCTACGGGGAAAACATCTTAGGGAAAGGGTCCATCACCAAACCACTGAACTCCTGTGATACCTATCCTTAACCACGTAGACACCGGCCAACCCCCAATTTGTTACATATGCACTATGGGGGTCATTACGACCCATTCGCACGCAGCGGTTCTTCGCTGCGGTGCGAACGGGTCGGAACTGGGGCTGTGCAGAGCCCGCAATGCACATGCGTGTCATTGCCCAGCGACAGTAGTCACCATGCAGCGGCCAGAACAAAGAAGAAAGTGATCGCTAGCGCAATCGCAAGAAGATTGACAGGGAGGAGGCGTTCCGTGGCGTCTACTCACCGTTTCTAAGGCATGGTGAGGTGAACGCAGGTGGATCCAGGCATTTGGAGGGCGAATGTCTGACATCAATCCCGGCACCTTTGTCGCAGGATCCGTCGCACAGGGTAATTAGCTATTTCCCTGGTCTTGTTTTGCTTGAAACTTTTTTAGCATAGCAGGGCTGCAAAAGGGATTGCAGCCCTGCTATGCTAAAATACACTCCCCATAGGTAGCATCAAGCTGATTGCATGAGCAGCAAAAAGTTGCTACGTGCGATCAACTCGGAATGACCCCCTATGTACAGGTATAAAATTATAGTAACAATTAAAGCAGCAAGGTGTTAATCATTATCCACAGATCTGGACTTAAGGGGAGATGTACTAACAGTGCAATCAAAAACATAAATGGCGGGGCGTGGCCTAGTGGGCAAAGGGAACAGATGTGCCGCCGCCGAGCTCCGGAAACCCGGCTCCCTTTACCACCTTGGGAGTGGAGCTGCGGTGGACACAGGCACTCAGCCCGCATCACATCCAGGCCAACACAGCACGGAGCACCAGGAGATGGGCGCACGGAGACGGGGAATGCAGGGATCCGTTCCCATGGGTTGCGGCCTACCTTCCTGGGTGAAGCCGCGGCCTCTAGTTTGGAGCTCCGGTCCGGACCTTCCTGGCTGCACGCCGGCCGGCGTGCATTCTTCTCCGTGGATTTTGCGGGGCTGGCGGGGACCTCCATAGATGGCAGCATCGACCTGGCAGTGGGGCTCTCGGCTGGGAGCCCTGAAAAAAAACCACGTCATCTGGAGCCAGTCCTGTGATATTTGCTGTCCCTGTCATATCTGTGTCTCATGGGGTAAGCATGAGACACAGGTGTGCCCCCGGTCTTCCCTAACCTATCCCCTTGCTTGCACCGGAGTCTGGTGGGGAGGGGGAGGGGGAGCAGCGGACAGGGCTCTCAGCAGAGCTTTTTACTGGTGTTGGCATCCGCTGGCTGGTGAGGCTGTTAACACGTTTACTTTGGAATACAATATGTGCATTGTCAGCACCCAGCACTTTTCACTTGTCTTCACCACTACAGCGAATATGGATAAATATGTGGCCAGGCCTCTGAGCGGTTCCAAGGGTGGCGAGACAGGCAGGGGCCGTGGTAAAGATAATACATCTGTCGCCTCCCATGCTTCTCCTGGTTCTAGGCAAATGGATGCTGAAGGAGATCGGCCATATCATGCTGATCCACCTGCCGTTACTGGCTCTCTAACCTCCCAGGAACTTATTACTCCCTTGGCCTCGCTATTGGACCAGAAACTGGCACCACTGAAAGATTCTATTGACTCTGCGCTCACCCAGCCCACGAAACATGATCAACGTCTCTCTGAAGTGGAGCAATGCATTTTGGATTTGGAGGGCGAGCTCGCGACGGCCAGAACGGCCTTGACTGACCGGGAAAAGTCAGTGTCCTCCATGGCGGACAAGCTAGAAGATTTAGAGAACAGAAATCACAGAAATAATGTCTGCATCATCGGCCTCCCAGAGTCTGTTAAATACGCAGACCTGATGCCGCTAGTCTCCGAGTGGCCTCCGCAGGAATTGGGATGTGTCTCGGCTGGTTCTATGTTGTTGTTGGAGAGGGTGCATCAAGTGGGCCCTGACAGGCAAGTGCGTCCGGTGATCTTGAGGATTCTGAATTATGACGACAAGGTGCGTCTGATGGAGGCTTATCGAAAGTGTACTGATCTTCGCTACCAAGGTTCAAGGCTGCTATTGTTCCAGGACTTCTCCTATTTGGTGGCTATGAGACAGCGTGAATTTGCTCCAGCCTGTAAGAGATTATTTGAATAGGGATGCTATTTTTCACTTCAGTACCCTGCAAAACTACATGTTTTTAACAACGGCAAACCTAATTTTCATGAATCGCCACAGGTGGCCAAGAATTTTGTGGACTCACTCTTCGTTCAGATCTAATGAGGACAGACACTAAGTAGTGATGCTTGCATTATTGTCTCTCTCTTTTTTATTCAAGTTCTTAAAGTTATTAAGTATTCTCATTGCTGTTACTTTATGTTTCCTACTGTCGGTCACTAAGTGGCCGATTGTGGGCTTTTGTTCTGCAGTTTATGGATTCTATTGTTTATTGTTACCATTGTTACTGACTTTGCTGTTTCTGAAGATGCACGTTGTCTTTCTATGTCAATTTTATTGCTGTTCTGCTGACATTGCGATGTTATTTAATGTCTTATGTGTATTCCCCCTGTCCCTTCTCCTCTGGCCCTACTGTTCATATTTTCGATACTGGCAGTCTCGCAGATTGCCCTTTTGGGTTCAGAAAAGTTCTAAGGTATTTTGTGATTTTATTATCTGTTTTTTTGTTTTTCATACATGGTTTGTATGAATCCCATGTATGAAATTAAAAGGTATGGCACGACACTCTAAGTTTTTGCAGGTATGGCACGACACTCTAAGTTTTTATTTGTTTGTTTCCGCTCGCTCGCTGGGATGGGATGCACTCAATTGCTTCTTAATATATATCGATGACTCTCTGGCCTAGAGTGGGTGTAGGATAGCATGGCCCATATGTCTGATAGCTCCACTAGGACTCAATCTTCTTTAACATGTATTTCCTGGAATGTAGAAGAACTTAATTCCCCTATCAAGAGACGTAAGGTTTTAACGTATTTGAAGCGTCTCAAGCCTGACATTACGTTTTTGCAAGAGACCCACTGGGATATGAAAGACCTGAATGTACTCAGGGGGCCATGGGTGGGTGAATTTAAAACTGCTTAGTTCACTGCCAAACATAGAGGGGTACTGATCTTATTTAGGAAACACTTGCCCTATACTATCGAAGACACGTGGTCTGATCCGGAAGGCCACTTTCTTTTTATTAAGCTATCTCTTTTGGGCTCCCTTTATACACTGGCGGCGATATACGCTCCCACTGGCTCCCCTAGACCATTTTTTGCAGCTCTATACTCTGAATTGCAGTCTTGGGTGGAGGGTGAAATATTGCTTGGTGGACATTTCAACTGTGTTATTTCTAGGGGCTTAGACCGCTCCTCTGGCTGGGGGATGGAAGGGGATGCCTCCTCTCTGACTCTGCTGATTGATTCTTTGAAATTGTGTGATCCATGGAGATGCCAGCTCCTGGTCTCGCGAGAATATACGTTTTACTCACACCGCCACCATACCTCTTCTTGTATAGATTTTTGGTTGCTTTCGGATTCATTGTATTGTAGGGTTGTTGGCACGGTATAGATCTTATTGCTATTTCCGACCACTCGCCAGTTTGGGTTACCCTTTCTGTTAAAGACCCCATAACGACCTCTTATAATTGGAGGTTCCCTGCCTACCTAACTAAATCTACTGATTTCCGCAATCACTTGGTAGCTGCATTTTGCAATTATGAACAGGATAATGCGGCCCACCTAGATGATATACATTTGTTCTGGGCTGCGGCAAAACCAGTAATTAGAGGTCAGATAATGGAATATGTGGCCAGGAAATGAAAACGGCTCTCAAAAGTAATCGAGGATCATAGCAGATTGCTGACAGCGACGAATGATGCGATGCTGAGATCGGACTCTGCTGCCTCTCGTCAAAACTATCTAAATGCTAAACATTCTTACGATGCTTTATGTTCTGAATGAGCCCGATTTGTCCATGACATTCAGCGTAGCAAATATTACTATGGATGCAATAAATCGGGGAGACTGCTTGCTAACTTGGTTCGTTCCCATACCGCCCCCTCCCGTATATTACAAATCAACCCCCTTCATGGGACCTCGGTTACAGATTCATCTGGTATCTCTGATCAATTTAGGGAATATTAGCAGTTACTTTATGAGCAGATTTACCCACCCTGACGGATGACGAGAGGGACTTTTTAACTGCCCCAGTGACTGAACTAGAACTTTCCTTTTTGATCAAATCGCTGGTCAAAGGTAAATCCCCAGGCCCAGATGGTTTTAGTGCTGAGTATTACCAACTCCTGCTAGACCACCTATTTCCTCATTTGATTGCTTTATTCAATTCTCTGCTTTCTGGTGACCAGCCCCCTTCACAATTCACAGAGGCCAGGATCGTAGTTTTCCCGAAGCCTGGTAAAGATCCTACTTAGGTCCAATCTTACAGGACCATTTCTCTGTTAAATCACGACTTGAAATTATTTACTAAATTATTGGCACAACGAATGCAGAGTTTTCTCCCTCGCGTATTGCACCCTGCCCGAAATGGTTTCGTCAAAGGCAGAACTTCGGTACTTAATGTACGTATGTTGATAGCGACGATGCATCACTATCACCAATTGGGTAACACGGATGCCATCATTGTTAGCTGCAACGCCGATAAGGCTTTCGATAGAGTCTCCTGGTCCCATATTTCACGTCTACTCCAAGTCCAGCAGTTTGGCCTAAGGTTTATTGGTATATTTAATGTTATATTCTCATCCAGTGGCCCGCTTGACTATTAATGGGGTAAATTTGGTTCCTTTTACACTGTACCGAAGTACCCGTCAAGGTTGCCCCCTCTCGCCACTATTATTCAACCTGGCGCTTGATCCCTTGATCCACGTATTTTTTAAAGACACTATGTGGCAAGGTATTACATTAGGCGATACGGAGGTGAAAGTATCGGCCTTTGCTGATGATTTACTTCTATATCTTAGTAATCCGAAACAGGCACTCCCTTCCCTGCGAAATATTCTGATTTCCAGGTGTCTGGCTTTCTTATTAATTTTCATAAAACGGAAGCTTTGGCCCTACATGCTACAGCTAAATTAAGATGGGGTTCCTCTTTTCCTTTTAGATGGGCTTAGGATCACTTGACGTATTTGGGTTTGAATTTTCCAAGCACTGTCGCCAAAATATATACTCAGAGCCGGCGCTTCTATTAGGCAGCTTTAGGCAGCTGCTTATGGGCGCCGGGACCTGAGGGGGCGGCCTGCTGAGACTGTCTAGTAGAAAAATGAAGGATGTCTCTGAAAGAGAGACACCCTTGTTTTTAGATTAGGGGTCGGCGGGCATAGGAGCAGCGCATGTGTCATCAGCTGCTCAGGGAGTCAGGCACAGGTGACTCCCAGCCATAGAGATCGGCACCACTGCCAGCAAGAGAGGATGCAGAGCTGACAGGCAGACGCCAGGGACAGAGGAGGACAGCGCATTACCTGCCACCAAAACTTCCAGGTTCCCTGCAGGCGTCTAAGCAGCATTGCGCTTGCGCAGAAGCTGCAGCTGTACCCGGCTAGCGCTTTCAGCTGCATGTCCTGAATTCTTGGCAGCAAGGACCGCCGGACAAACAGCGCTTGACCTGAGCCGCCCCCACAGCACAGTATAGTCGCCGGGCAGAGGAGGAGAAACGAATCTGAGGTGAGGTAAGAATCTCCCCTCAGCATACACAACACTGAACTGCCAATGCAGTGCGGGATCTTGTATCCCCCGATGCTCTCTTCCTCCACGATGTTCCCAGCTCCCCCCCTGATGTCCCTAGGTCCAATGTACCTCTTCCCCCCCTGATGTCTCTAGGTCCTATGTACCTTTCTCCCCCCCCTGATGTCCCTAGGTCCTATGTACCTCTCCCCCCCCCTGATGTCCCTAGGTCCTATGTACCTCTCTCCCCCCCCTGATGTCCCTAGGTCCTATGTTCCTCTCCACCCCATGTCCCTTGGTCCTATGTACCTCTCCCCCTCCTGATTTCCCTAGGCCCTATGTACCTCCCCCTCCCCCCCCTGATGTTCTTATGTCCTATGTACCTCTCCCCCCATGTTCCTAGGTCCTATGTACCTCCTCCCCCTGATTTCCCTAGGTCCTATGTACCTCTCCCTCCCCCCTGATGTCCCTAGGTCCTATGTACCCCCCCTGATGTCCCTAGGTCCTATGTACCTCTCCCCCCCTGATATCCCTAGGTTCTATGTACCTCTCCCACCCACCCCACCCCTCAATGTCCCTAGGTTCTATGTACCTCTTCCCCCGCCCCTGATGTCTGTAGGTCCTATGTACCTCCCCCCCCAACGATGTCCCTAGGTCCCATGTCCCTCCTCTCCCATCCCCCGTCTTGTGCCCAATGTCCTGTGTCACCCACCCCATGTCCTCAGTTCCTGTGTCCCTCCTCTCTCTCTCTCCACCCTCATGTGCCCAGGTACTGTCACCTTCTCCCCATGTGTAAATGTCCTGTGTCACCTCCCCATGTCCCCAGGTCCTGTGTCCCACCTCCCCCCTGATGTCCCTAGGTCCTATGTCCCTCCTTTCCTTTCCCCCATCTTGTGCCCATGTCCTTTGTCACCCCCTCCCACTCATGTTCCCAGGTACTGTCACCCCTTCCCCCTAATGTGTCCAGGGCTTGTGTCACCCCCCCTTCCCATATCCTGTGTCACCCCCCCCCCCCCATGTCCCCAGGTCCTGTGTCCCTCCTATCCCTCTCTCTACCCTCATGTCCCAGGTCCTGTGTCATCTCCTCCACCTCATGTGTACTGTACTTGTCCTGTGTCACCTCCCCTCATGTCCCAAGGTTCTGTGTCCCCCCTCTCCCTCATGTGCCCAGGTCCTGTGTCACCCCCCAGGTCCTGTGTCACACCCACTCATATCCTTAGGTTCTGTGTCCCTCCATCCCCTTCTACCCGCCTCATGTCCCCATGTCGTCCCTCATGTGCCCATGTCCTGTGTCACAGCTTCACCGGGCTCCTCCATCCCTCCAGGGGGGCAGAAAGCTCAAATTTTGCTTAGGGTGCTTAGAAACCTTGCACCGGCCCTGTATACACTGCCAATTACTCTCACTTCAGATCCCAAATGCTGCAGGATTTTGAAAGGTGGAAACATTTACCGCTATCTTATGTTGGAAGATGCCATTTACTTAAGATGATTTCCTTCCCTAGGCTTCTCTATCTGGTCCAGATGCTGCCGTTCTTATTGAATAAAAAGGATGTTGTCTCTATTAACAAGGCGCTGTCTAAATTTATACGGGCGGGTAAACGCCCTCGGATATCCCCTTTGATATTACAACAAACATTGTTGTTGGGAGGCATTAACCTTCCTAACATACAAGACTATGCGTTAGCATCCAATTTGCGGTATGCTCTGGACTGGGTGGGTGACGCCTCTAACTTTGTTAATTTGGATATTGAACAGGGCTTTCTTACTGATAGTTCCCTGCTCTCCATTTTACATACTCCGTCACTGTCTTTACCCGTTGGTTTCAAAGATAATCCACTACTGTACAACCCTTGCATTTCTTGGAGTGTTTCTGGGTTTGTCCTATATGCGCACTATTTTTTCACCATTACTATATAATCGCGATTTTCAAAAGGATAACCCACACGCGATATTTCGGACTTGGCATCTCCATGGTCTCTGTTTGGCGTATCGTTTACTCGATGACGGTCTCTCCTCCACCCACACCCTGGCCAGGCTTAAGGAGCTATTTCCTACTGTACACTTCCCCATATTTGCCTACTTCCAGGCCCATAGTTTTATGATGACACTGTTAACTGAACTGAAACATTCAAGCCATTCTCCTGTATTTGATGTCTTAGTTAAAACCCGCGTGGGCACCCCCTTCCCTACTTCTTTATTATATGAACAGGTTAGAAAAAAATTTTACCTTACCACCCTGTCCACGGGCATGGTGAAATGGCGAGACACTTCCCATGATATTTCCTTACAAACGATAGTTAAAGCTTCGGTCACCTTGAACAAACAGAAATGCAATTTAAGATTCTACATCGGGCATACTACGCCCCAAAACTCAGGTTTATTAGTAGTACAGTGCCACTCTGCAAATAAACAATACTAATAGATAAGACATTTGATGAAACCTCTAATTGACACAGCACTAATAGCGTAGGTACAGTATGTGAGTAATGTAACTATGCTTATTTTAATAATTGTTCATATTAAAATGAAGCTACTGTAACTGAAACAGCTTATGGGGCTGACCCTGAGTGACAGGGAAAGGGGCTGTAGTTGTGGGCAGCTCTGTTTATGCAAATGCAAGTATATGTTCAATCTCTGGGAAAATGGTGCCTGCACAATTTCTCCGGTAATTTCGTTTGTGTGCATACGTCACGTTTCTGGTTATATTAGCAGCGCAGATCTCCAGTAACATGACACTTTGCCATACCTCCCAAAATTTGAAGTCAACGAAGAGGAACTTCTGCGCATGCACCTGAAAAGGGGGCATGGCCTATGGAAAAGGGGCATGGCTTCATAGCAGTGCCGCAATCGACAGCCACACACCCCATTGTTGTCAGTGAGGGGGCATGCCCAGTGCTCTGTGAGATGCTGGGATGCCCCCAGTTCCCCCTGTCTCCACCGAATAGGCACTGTGCGCATAGTGTCTATTCTCCACTGCTCTGCTAAGCTGAACAGCAGTGACAGGAGCCTCCCAACTGCCCCCCCCCCCCCATCCCTCACCACGGGACACTGCGGCCCACGGGTGGGACAGCGGACAGTCACAAAAATACAGGACTGTGTGAAAATCGGGACAATTGGGAGGTATGCTTTGCTATGTTCCTAGTGATATCTGTGGTGCAGAGACAGAGGTAAGTACTGTGATTGAAGGGTGTGTGGTGTGACCCTCTTGGACCCAGGGGCTCGTGTGCACCGGACACCCTGCTCCCATTATAGATACACCCATCATCCCGACAATATACTTATCTCAAGTGGACTTGTCTCTTCCAAGTGCTGCTTGGACTTCTAAGTGTGAGTTTTAAACAGCAAAAAGGTGAACTCTGATTAATCTCTGTCTATCCATATAGGGATAGTAATATTGTGAGAGAAAGTAATCTGATTCTGATTGTTTGTATCTATACTGTTTCTTTTTGTTTTATTATATCTGTACTGGGTTGTTGTTTTTTTTGGAGGGAAAAAAAAAAGTGTGAGGTGAAAAGCCAGAGGGGTTAAATCAGGTGTGAGTAATCAGGAGTAATCAGGAGGAGGAGGGGCTGATTAAAGCAGCTGGCTGAGCCTATATAAGCAGTGACTAGACTCTTGGAGCTTGCTCTGTGGACTTGTCTCTTCCAAGTGCTGCTTGGACTTTTAAGTGTGAGTTTTAAACAGCAAAAAGGTGAACTCTGATTAATCTCTGTCTATCCATATAGGGATAGTAATATTGTGAGAGAAAGTAATCTGATTCTGATTGTTTGTATCTATACTGTTTCTTTTTGTTTTATTATATCTGTACTGGGTTGTTGTTTTTTTTGGAGGGAAAAAAAAAAGTGTGAGGTGAAAAGCCAGAGGGGTTAAATCAGGTGTGAGTAATCAGGAGTAATCAGGAGGAGGAGGGGCTGATTAAAGCAGCTGGCTGAGCCTATATAAGCAGTGACTAGACTCTTGGAGCTTGCTCTGTGGACTTGTCTCTTCCAAGTGCTGCTTGGACTTCTAAGTGTGAGTTTTAAACAGCAAAAAGGTGAACTCTGATTAATCTCTGTCTATCCATATAGGGATAGTAATATTGTGAGAGAAAGTAATCTGATTCTGATTGTTTGTATCTATACTGTTTCTTTTTGTTTTATTATATCTGTACTGGGTTGTTGTTGTTTTTTGGAGGGAAAAAAAAAAGTGTGAGGTGAAAAGCCAGAGGGGTTAAATCAGGTGTGAGTAATCAGGAGTAATCAGGAGGAGGAGGGGCTGATTAAAGCAGCTGGCTGAGCCTATATAAGCAGTGACTAGACTCTTGGAGCTTGCTCTGTGGACTTGTCTCTTCCAAGTGCTGCTTGGACTTCTAAGTGTGAGTTTTAAACAGCAAAAAGGTGAGTTAGAATACAGAAAAAGGTGAGTTTTATAATACACAATCAGGAACACACATTTGCAGTACCATTAAACCTCTGGTGAGGCTGCAAGGGGCTGACCTTGTGAGTGAGTGAGAGGGTCTTTTACTTGGAGTTGCAGAGGGGCTGTGATTGTGGGTGTGTGAGGGGCTTTTTTTTTCTCCTTTTTTTTTTTTTATTAGCAGGAGCTGGAAGCCGAGTGAAAAGGAGGTGCAGTGAGCTGGAACAACTGCAACTGCTAAGTGGAGTATAGGTGCCGCAGGAGAGAGTACTACGGCTGCATAAAAGTGAAGGACCAAGAACCGCACAAAGATAGATAAGTATAAGCCAGCTTAATTTATTGTATAAGTGAGATTGCTTGTCTTCTACTTTTTATTTTTGCTGCTTTTTCTGTGAGAGTAACAGGGAGTTAGACCTTACAAACAATATGGGAGGGGCTGTGATTGAGGACCTCACTCAGTGCATGTCGTGCAAGATGTATGCACACCTGGAGCTACCGGCCCAGTGTGATTACATCTGCACGAGGTGTGTGCGAACTGTTGCCCTGGAAACCCAGGTAACTGATCTAGAGCAAACCGTTACGCGACTGAGGGGGATTCACAATCTCGAGCGTAGTTTAGACAGAACGGTGGAGGAGTTGCGGGAGGGGTCACTGGTAGAAGAGGATGATGATCAGGTAGCCAGTTGGGTCACAGTTAGAAGGAAGAAAAAGAGGGGGAGGCACGACATCTCCGAACTATCAAACCCGAACAAATTTGCCCGATTGGACGAGGAATCGGAGGATTATAGTGAAGAAATGACGGTGCCGGAGGAGACTGCTCCCTCTAGCATCCAGAGGTGCGGTCCCTCTGGCGCGGTTGGGATAAAAGATAGAGAGGTACCTAGTCAGATGGTGGTGGTAGGGGATTCTATCATCAGGAAGGCAGATAGGGCAAACTGCTACCGGGACCGTGATCGCCGTACAGTCTGTTGTCTCCCGGGTGCTCGGGTACGGCACATCGCGGACCGGGTAGATAGATTGTTGGGAGGGGCTGGCAAAGACCCGGCGGTCTTGGTGCATGTTGGCACCAATGACAAAGTTAGCGGAAGGTGGGATGTCCTTAAGAAAGACTATAGGGACTTAGGAAAGAAACTGAAGGCAAGGACATCCAAGGTAATATTCTCGGAATTATTACCCGTGCCACGCGCTAGTCCAGGGAGGCAGAGGGAGATTAGGGAGGTAAATGTGTGGCTTAGGGATTGGTGCAGGAAAGAGGGGGTTGTGTTCCTGGAACACTGGGCGGACTTCTCAGTCAGGCGCCATCTCTTTTGTCATGACAGATTGCACCTGACTGAGGAGGGGGCAGCGGTGCTGGGGGGAAGGATGGTTAGAAGGTTGGAGGAGATTTTAAACTAGGAGCCTGGGGGGAGGGTTTAGCTAGAAACTACGGGTCATGCAGTGAGAATAGTGGGGATGGCGGTAGTAAACGAAATGGGGGAGAAGTTGGGGGG
The DNA here is from genome assembly GCF_028390025.1 of Pseudophryne corroboree. Classification (NCBI taxonomy): domain Eukaryota; kingdom Metazoa; phylum Chordata; class Amphibia; order Anura; family Myobatrachidae; genus Pseudophryne; species Pseudophryne corroboree. Next base: position 623,797,808 of record NC_086449.1, on the reverse strand, counting down.
AGGGTAAGAGCAGGCGGTAAGGTTACTAACATGGGTACTAAAAGGGATTTTTACCAAAGCACTAACCAATGACGATTACAGGTCATCCTTGCTACATAAGGTGAAAGATGTCCCTAATGCAAGGGAAAATACTTATCTTAGTTGTATGTATGTAAACGCCAGAAGCATTACTGGTAAAAAGGGTGAACTAGAAATACTTGCAGCAAGCAAACAGTATGATATTATAGGCATTACTGAAACTTGGTGGGATGAATCTCATGATTGGACAGTCAATCTAGAGGGCTATACACTGTTTAGGAGAGACAGACTAAATAAAAAGGGTGGAGGGGTGTGTCTTTACGTAAAGCCGTTTTTAAAACCTAATATATGGGAAGATATTCAGGAGGGGACTGTAGACACTGTCGAGACATTATGGGTAGAAATTGCATGCGGGGAAAAAGGAATAAAAAAGTTAGTATTGGGTGTATGCTATAGGCCGCCTGGTATCAACGCATCTGATGATGAATTGTTACTAAAGCAAATTGAAAGAGCAGCAGGAGTAGGAGACATAGTAGTGATGGGAGATTTTAACTATCCAGAGATAAACTGGAAAAACGATTCATGTGATACTGCTAGGGGCAATATGTTTTTAAACACACTTAATGATAACTACTTAGTCCAACTAATTGAGGAACCATCTAGGTACAATGCAATCTTAGACCTGGTATTAACAAACAATGGGGATTTGGTATCAGGTATTATAGTAGGGGAACCCATAGGAAATAGCGACCACAATATGGTCACATTCAATATCAGTTTCTATAAACAGCCCTATACTGGCTCAACTAGGACTTTAAACTTTAGCAAAGCAAATTTTGAAAAGATGAGGGTATTTTTCAGGGATATTGAATGGGAAGGTTTGTTTTTAGGAAAAAATACTACGGAGAAATGGGAGGTACTAAAATTCCTGCTAGCTAAAAATACACTCAAATGTATTCCTATGAGTAGCAAAAAAAGGAATAAAAATCATAAACCGATGTGGCTTAACAAAAAGATTAAGGAACTTATGGGCAAGAAAAGGCGAGCATTTAAAAAATACAAATCTGACGGGGAAGCAGAGTCATTTCAGCACTATAAGGAATGTAACAAAATTTGCAAAAAGGAAATAAGAGCGGCTAAAGTAGAAACTGAAAAACTAGTAGCAAAGGAAAGCAAAGCGAATCCCCAAAAATTCTTTAAATACATTAATAGCAAGAGATTAAAGAAGGAGAGTATAGGCCCTTTAAAAGACAAGTTGGGAGTCTTAAGCAAAAATGATAATCACATAGCGGACACACTAAATTAGTTTTTTTCAACAGTATTCACTCGTGAGGACCCAATTCAGGGACTAACGCACAATCTCAATAATGAGAATATCCCACTGATAGGTACTTATTTAAGCGAGGAAGTAGTCTGTTACCGATTAAAACATTTAAAGATTAATAAATCACCAGGGCCCGATGGTATTCATCCAAGGGTTCTAATGGAGCTTCACTCTGAACTGGCAAAACCGCTATCTTTGAGGATTCAGTTATATCAGGTATGGTTCCCAAAGACTGGCGTATAGCGGAAGTAGTGCCTATATTCAAAAAGGGAAGTAAAGCTGACCAGGTAATTATAGATCAGTTAGTCTTACATCTATAGTGGGGAAAGTATTGGAAGGTATTCTAAGAGATAGTATTCAGAAGTTCCTTGAAACCAATAAGGTCATTAAAAGGAATCAACATGGGTTTATGAAGGACAGATCCTGTCAAACCAACTTACTTGGCTTTTATGAAACAGTAAGCGCAAACCTAGATCAGGGTAAAGACGTGGATGTAATCTTTTTAGACTTTGCCAAAGCGTTGGATACTGTACCACACATGAGACTTATCTACAAGCTACAAGAATCAGGGCTAGGAAGCACAATATGCACTTGGGTCAAAAACTGGTTAGATAATAGGAAGCAGCGTGTTGTGGTTAATGGATCTTTTTCAACTTGGACTGAAGTGCTAAGTGGTGTGCCGCAAGGCTCAGTATTAGGACCGCTATTGTTCAATATTTTCATTAACGACCTAACAGAAGGTCTAGAGAGCATGGTGTCAATTTTTGCAGATGATACTAAATTGTGTATGGCTATAAATACAGAGGAGGATGCCGAGTCTCTTCAGAACGACTTAGTTAAATTAGAAGCATGGGCAGCCAAATGGAGAATGCGCTTCAACACAGAAAAGTGTAAGGTAATGCACTGTGGTAACAAGAACATAAATTACACCTACCTACTAAATGGGGTAAAATTAGGGGTTTCTGTACTGGAAAAGGACTTAGGTGTCCTCATAGATAGCAAGCTAAGCAGTAGTACCCAAAGTAGGACTGCAGCAAAGAAGGCTAATAAGATATTAGCATGCATAAAACGGGGTATTGATGCTACGGACGAGAGTATTATACTCCCGTTATATAAATCACTAGTGAGGCCACACCTTGAATACTGTGTACAATTCTGGGCACCGTACTACAAAAAGGATATCCTGGAGCTTGAAAAGCTACAGAGGAGGGCGACCAAACTGATTAAGGGCATGGAGACGCTGGAATACGAGGAAAGGCTTGAAAGACTAGGCATGTTTATATTGGAAAAGCGGAGACTAAGAGGGGATATGATCAACATCTACAAATATATAAGGGGACAATACACAGAGCTTGCGCGGGACCTGTTTTTGGTTAGATCAACACAGAGGACTCGTGGACACTCGCTCAGGTTAGAGGAGAGGAGATTCTGCACAATACGGTGTAAAGGCTTTTTCACGGTAAGGACAATACATGTTTGGAATTCCCTGCCCGAGGGAGTTGTAATGGCGGAATCTGTCAACACCTTTAAGAATGGGTTAGATAAATTCCTAATGGATAAGGATATCCAGGGGTATGGTGCATAGTCATGCATTATAGTTACTATAAATAGGGATAAAATGTAATGGCTGACAGCAGCATCAGTCAGAAATTTTAGTCAAATCATCATGCATAGGAGACCACAAATAGGTTGAACTCGATGGACAATTGTCTTTTTTCAACCTCAGATACTATGTTACTATGTTACTATGTCAAACCAGCTGCAAAACCGCAGAGAAACCACACTTTAGAATAGAGAAGAACATGGTATGAAAATCAATAATTTTAACATTAGGGGGGTTTGCAGTCAGACCCCAGTGTGGGTTTAGAAACCACCTTTAATCTATGGCAAGTTCTGTTCAGAAGGTCAAAATGACCTTTAAATACTGTCTTTTGTGAATTGAACTCGCTGTTGGGTTCTGGTGGGTTTGAAATTACTTCAAACCTGCCGCTAACTAAATGTATCCCTTTGGGGGACATGTACTAAGCAGTGATAAAAGTTGAGAAGTGAGCCAGTGGAGAAGTTGCACATGTCAACCAATTAGCTGCTCTGTATACTGTTATAGTATGCAAATTACAAATGTTACGTCAATGCTGATTGGTTGCCATGGGCAACTTCTCCACTGGCTCACTTCTCCACTTTTATCACTGCTTAGTAAATGTCCCCCTTAGTCTCATACTCTTTGGGAAAGTGTTAACATTGGCATTTCTCTAATGGGTGCAGTGTGTGCGAGGCACACGGGCCCCCAGGTCCAGGGGGGCCCACCCCGCACACACTGCACCATTTTGCTTAATACTTACCTCTCTGGAGTCCCCTGTCGGAGCCATCCCTTTTCGGCAGCGAAATAGAGTTTGAACACTAGGGGGAACAAACTCCATTGCGCCTGCTGAAAACTCCGGAAAGATGGCACGGCAGCCATTTTTCCGGATTTTTGCGCATGCGCATTAGCAAAATCTTAGGGAAAATGGCCGCTGCGCCGTGTTCCCGGAGGTTTGCGCATGCACAATAGAGTCTGTTCTCAGACTCTATTGCCGCTGACGCGGAGAAGGATGGCACCGCCGGGGGACTCCGGAGAGGTAAGTATTAAATCCTGTGCATCAGTCAGAGAGGAGGGGGCCCCTGAAGCAGAAGTCTGCACACGGGCCTCCTCCTCTATTAAAACGCCCCTGAGTGTTGATTATGTAATATCCATAAGAATCAATGTAAGTTGCAAACAAAAGGCCTAATTTAGACCTGATCGCAGCAGTAAATTTGTTAGCAGTTGGGCAAAGCTATGTGCACTGCAGGGGAGGCAGATATAACATTTGCAGAGAGAGTTAGATTTGAGTGGGGTGTGTTCAAACTGGAATCTAAATTGCAGTGTAAAAATAAAGCAGCCAGTATTTACCCTGCAGAGAAACAATATAACCCACCCAAATCTAACTCTCTCTGCACATGTTATATCTGCCCCACCTGCAGTGCACATGGTTTTGCCCATTAGTTAACAAATTTGCTGCTTCGATCAGGTCTGAATTAGGCCCAAACAAACAAACAAACAAACAAACAAACAAACAAACAAACAAACACTTAGCTATGAGGAGAATCCCAGATAATTTTCATTCTGACTCTGAAAATACAGGGTCAGTTCTATATTTTGATTATTGGATGTTGGTTACAGCAGGTGCTTCATGAAATAAAGATGCTCTTCTCACGTGACAGGTATAATGTGCACTCAGTATATTCCTGTGCACTGTGTACATCCATCACATCTGTGCCCCCAGCTGAATGCTTGCTAGTCTCTAAACATTGGAATCATTACTTTGCTCCACTATGAAGATCAATACAAATGTATTATTTCCGATTACTTAGTGGTTTGAAATTTAGGACCTCATTTTAAGATGCTATTAAGTGTATTTTAAACTTGGAAGCAAACTGTAAATTCTGTGGAAACTACTCATGGCTTATTGTAACAGTAATGCCTTAAAGAGAAAACCTTTTATTCTAGATCATCATCCTCTGCCTGTATATAGAGGTAGTTTATCGGGTACCGCTGCTTTTGTTCTTTGTGCTACTGCTGTACCTGGTGCACTATTCTTGTTATGCTCTATTATCATACTGAGTAATGTATCGTGAGTATTGTTCGGTGTGCTATGATTCTGCTATTACTATCCACTACCTGTAATATAAGAATGTGCACTGTGCTGGTGGTAACACTGCTGAGAATCTGTGCTGGTGTCATATGTGGTAACACTGCTGAGGTTCTGTGCTGGAGTCATACCTGGGAACACTGCTGAGGTACTGTGCTGGGTCTAGGGTCATATGTGGTGGGTATGGGTCGTTGGGTCGACTCAACTTAGGTTGACATGCATTAGGTCGACAGGGACTATAGGTCAACATCGTCATTAGGTCGACATGTACTAGGTCGACAGGTTAAAAGGTCGACATGGGTTTTTGGACTTTTTTTGGCGTTGTTTTCTTCGTAAAGTGACCGGGAACCCAATTAGTGCACCGTGTCCCCTCGCATGGCTCACTTCGCTCACCATGCTACGGGCAAGGTGCCTCGCTCTGCTACCGCTGCGCTCAGCACAGGTTACCATTCCCAGTTGTAGTCCACATGGATCGTCAAGTAAGAAAAAGTCCAAAAAATTAAGAAAAAAATTATTATTATTTTAAAAACCTCATGTCGACCTTTTGACCTAGTACATGTCAACCTAATGACCACGTTGACCTATTGACCATGTTGACTTAATACATGTCGACCTTCAGTGGTCGACCTAATGACTGTCTACCAAAGCTGTGTCGACCTAACGACCGTATCCCTATGTGGTGATACTGCTGAGGTACTGTATTGGGGTCATACATGGTAACACTGCTGAGGTTAAGTTGCACGCTAATGTATTCACAGCTGCAATTCCGTATGCAGCAGATATGCAAAAATATGTTAATCTTGTAGCCGCCTGGAAATGGATTCAGTGGCATTGCAAATATCAGCATCTGCATTAAAAGCATGCAACGGTAAGTAATCCTATGGTCATGCAGAATGGCTTCGGGAACTTAAACAATGGCGCCATATTTTCTACATACAAGATCACAGATGAAACATGCCCTGAAAATGGCCGTCCCCAAACAGTCCCTGACTGTCAATCAATTTGCAAATAAATCCTCACTGCAAGCAACTTCGCAAAAAGGTACCTGGGCACGTGCGCAGTGTGACCGTGACCCATGCCGTTACATGATAATCGCTCAACTGCATAAATAGCAGCATTGTGTACATCTCTGAATCAGGCTCTGTGTTTTAAAAATGACTGTTAGGAGGTACTTGGTTGGTACTTTATTTACCTCGACTTTATCTCTCTCCGAGGTTTGATACATCTCCCTCACAGGATCAATATGCGCTGATGTAATCAAAAGGTGACATTACTTTTAATTTCAAAAGAAGTAAAAATAAAAATTCAAAGACACTGGCAATGATCATGTATATTCAGCACCGCTACCAGATCACATTGCCGGCTTATGTTGTGGCCAGCAAGCCAGGGGTTAGTTACTCAATACATCCAGATGGGCGTGGCTAGAGTGGAGGGGGCCCATGTGCAGGTTGCGGGTGTGCCCCCTCGTCTTCACGGCGCTGTACACTCTGTCAATTTTTTTACTGCGGCAGGGGCTCCATAAGTCCTAAAACATGGGTGCAATGTGTGTGGTGTTGGCCCTCTGGACCCAGGGGCCCATGTACACCGCACCCATTATATAAAGCCAATGCATCCAGGTCATGTGTGCTAAGCGTATGTATGTGGCCATGCAGACATAGTAGATATTCTAGTTCTCTAATGCATCAAGTTCATTTGTGTCCAATACTCATAACTGAAATTGTCTGCGTATATCCTGTTATGACATAATGTCAATGCCACGCTCCCTTCCATAAAGCATTTACAACACTCACATTATCCTATAATATTTGGTAATAGCCAAAATGTTGCTCTTAAGGAACAAAAAGAATATTTAGAAAATGAATGCATGTTATTCCCACAGTCCAAATATGTAGTGGTGCTTCTTGTGACAGCACGTATTTGTTTTTTATTGTATCTATAAAGTACATTAGAGTTACAATAGGGTGGATTGGCCATAGGGCTCACCAGGAAGTTTCCTGGTAGGACGACACATGTGCCTGCTATGTGTGTTGTCATGTGGCACCACCAGAATACGATGCCGGGATCCCGGCTGCTTGAATACTGGCAGCTGCGCCAGGGCTATTCCCACTCGTGGGTGTCCACACCACCCATGGAGTGGGAATAGAACCTGTGGCGAACGCAGCGAGCCACCAAGCCCGCAACGTGGTGAGCGCAGCAAGCCTGCAAGGAGCTTTGTTGCGCTCAACCCATGCCGACATTCTGGCGGCTGGCATCCCGACCGCTGGAATCATATACCCAACGCGCACCGCCCCACGACAGGCAGCCCACCGCACTCAGTACACTGCATTGTCCCCACTCGGTCTGTTATTCCTTCTCTGCAGTACAGCAACTCTGCCATCCAGTGATGCTGCCAGGGCTACACGGTATGTTATACCTCTTGTGCTGCCCATGTCGGGCCACTACTACAAACATTTGCATGGCCATTTTTAGTTCCCAATCCTCCCTTGGTCTCAGACACAATTACAGCATAAGATGCAAGGAAGGCCAGAAATGCATACAGTCAGGCCGTATGAGGATTGATCCCGCCCCCCTCAACAGACCCCACCACCTCATCAGACCACACCCCCATTAGGGCTGCTTCCATAAATTTCCCGGCTGGTTTCCATCCCAATCTGCACCTGGAATTACTTTTGAGATTGGAAAGTCTAAGACCTTTCAGGTATTTGTGTACTAATCCTATTCTCTCTCCCTATTCCAGCCTCAGGTAAGACCTAGCACAGATATGAGAAGACCTGACAAAGGCATAAACCAAGGGGCTGCAGAATTTGTTGTGTAGCAAGACTTGCCTCTTTCGTACGATATTATACTATACTATACATATGTTTAAGTTCTTATTCTGGGAATGGAGGGGAAGATTTGTTAGCCAATAGCTACAAAGGGTCTGTCAGCTCAAGGAAGGCTCTTATTGTAATCAGTAGAGATGTGCACCGGACATTTTTCGGGTTTTGTGTTTTGGTTTTGGATTTGGTTCCGCGGTCGTGTTTTGGATTTGGACGCGTTTTGGCAAAACCTCCCTTAAGAATTTTTGTCGGATTCGGGTGCGTTTTGGATTCGGGTGCTTTTTTAAAAAAAAACCTCATAAACAGCTTAAATCCTAAAATTTGGGGGTAATTTTGATCCTATAGTACTATTCCAGTCTATTCTGAACACCTCACACCTCACAATATTGGTGGTCATTCCGAGTTGTTCGCTATTTTTTTCGTTCGCACAAGGTATGAGCAAAATTGCGAACATGTTGCAAAATTGCGAATATCCGCCCCCAACGTATTTTTGCCAATTCGTTCGCAATATTACACAATGTGGGCGTACGCCAAATGACATCGCAGCAATGCGAAGGCATCGCATTAACACAAACGTCAACGTAAAAATACGAAGTTTTAGTAGATTTACACATTCTTCTTAAAAGTGCACACTTTTGCGGAAAAACGCACAACAATGGGGTTTTTTTCTATTAAGTGAAATTACACCTTTCAGTTTAAAGTCCACAAGCCCTCCTCAATTACGAATCCAATTAGTGTAATGAATGATAATGTTCATGACCAATTAAGTGTTCAAAAAATACCTGAAGAACACTTTGTAGGCATAATTGGCCATCAACATTTAAATGTTTAAATTCCAAATATAGATGTTTTAAATGTGCCTGCTCTAATTTTTTTTGTTTTTGTTTTTTTGTGTAGAGGTTTAGTTTGTGAATGAAGGTGTTTACATGTTTATTTAGACAATAACCTCCTAACTGTATTTTTGCTTTTTAAATAAATCTTACGTTAGATGTGTGAAATGTTTAAGGTAATCAATTTCTGCTAGGCAATCTGCTGTTCCTTTATTGCATTAATAAACACAACACCCGCTAAACTTGAAATATATAGTTTTTATTGTTTGTCTTAATTTTTTTTTCTTTTAAAACTGAAACTATAAAATGTTTTTAAAAAAAATTAAGCAAATTTTTGCAGCTGGTCCACATTAGCCAGCAAGGCTTCAAGATTTTGCCGCATGGTGGCCAGAATGCCCGCAAAAGTTGTGGGATCTCCAACTGCAACATCTGAAATTAAGAGGCAACATAAACATTACTAACTTACTCACATTACTTATTTTACAAGCAAGGCACAAAGCACACTTTAATGCAGGCATGTCCAAACTGAGGCCCTCCAGCTGTTGTGAAACTACATATACCAGCATGTCAAGACACAGTTTTGGGGTCAGAGAATGCAAAACTGTGTCAGGGCATGCTGGGATGTGTAGTTTCTCAGCAGCTGGAGGGCCGCAGTTTGGACAGGCCTGCTTTAATGCCTAAGTGACTACATCATGTCTGTTTTAAGGATAAATCAGTAGCAGAACAACACAGAAGCCTGCTCAGCAATGTTTGTTTTTAACTATTATTTTTTAATAAAGTGTACCACACCATGGGTTAAATTTACTAATATGGGAGTTCTATTTAAGATGGGACGTTGACCATAGCAACCAATCAAATTCAACATATTATCTTGTAGAAGGGGCCACAAAAATTACAAGTATAATCTTATTGGTTGCTATGGGCAACATCCCATCTTAAAGAGAACTACCATCTTAGTAAATGTAACACCATGTTGGCATTCATTCACATCTGGAGTGAAGCCGACTTATCTTTTTGGGGATTGGCCCTGCATCATCACACTGCATATCAACATCTTCAGAAGGACAACATATCGTAGCATACCCACACTCCCTGAAAGCCTGCCTTACTTACTACATAAGGTCCAACATGTTTTTAAATTAAATGTTATTTATTTTTGAGTGTAAATTTCACAACAAAAATCACTGTGTATTAGCCAGCCTAACAAAGTGAAGCATGCGAATTCAATGTGCAAATATTGGAATACCCAACCACAAGTGTAAAAGTCCAACAACATACTACACTCCACTCACGTCTAACTGTTTAGCAGATAATGTTGCACATACAAACCCTGTTGTCCTGGGCAACCCTATCGACATAATGAGTGTCGACCTAGAGTGGGCATCCTCAACATTGCAGACGTAGACACTGTACATCTAATGTTCCTCACACAAATGTAAATGCAACATCCATACCATGATGAAGAAGACAAACATTTTACCTTGGCAAAAGATTTTACCCAGTACAACACTGCATTTATTAGAATGTGTAGTTAAATTCGGTTAAAAATTAAATGTCAGTGAGTGTCAACTTACTGTCCTGTGCCACTTGTTCACCTCCCAGAAGTGCCTCCGGGGCCTCTGCTGCCCATTCCGAAGGTGGGGATGGCGGCTGGATGGGGGAAGGCGGCTGGATGGGGGAAGGAGGCTGGATGGGGGTAGGAGGCTGGATGGGGGAAGGAGGCTGGATGGGGGAAGGAGGCTGGATGGGGGATGGCGGCTGGATGGGGGAAGGAGGCTGGATGGGGGTAGGAGGCTGGATGGTGGAAGGAGGCTGGAAGGGGGAGCTTGGTACAGAGGGTGGGTCAGATTGAGAGGGGGAGGGTGGCGGAGAGGTGGGTTGGGTCACAGAGGGGGAGGGGGCCAGAGAGGGGGAATGGGAAAGAGAGGGTGAGGTGGGCGGAGTGGTGCTTTGTCCTACAGAGGTGGAGGGGGACAGAGAGGGGTATTGGTAAAGAGAGGTGGAGGGGGGCTGAGAAGGGGACTGGGAAGGAGAGGGGGAATGGGTGACAGAAGGGGAGGGGGCTGAGAAGGGGACTGGGAAGGAGAGGGGGATTGGGTGACAGAAGGGGAGGGGGGCTGAGAAGGGGACTGAGAAGGAGAGGGGGATTGGGTGACAGAAGGGGAGGGGGGCTGAGAAGGGGACTGGGAAGGAGAGGGGGATTGGGTGACAGAAGGGGAGGGGGGCTGAGAAGGGGACTGGGAAGGAGAGGGGGATTGGGTGACAGAAGGGGAGGGGGGCTGAGAAGGGGACTGGGAAGGAGATGGGGAATGGGTGTGAGAAGGGGAGGGGGGCTGAGAAGGGGACTGGGAAGGAGAGGGGGAATGGGTGTGAGAAGGGGAGGGGGGCTGAGAAGGGGACTGGGAAGGAGAGAGGGAATGGGTGTGAGAAGGGGAGGGGGGCTCAGAAGGGGACTGGTCAGGGCTCCCAGCAGCAGCAGCTTGCCGTTGTGCTCAGCCTAGAATGACATATGTAATTTTTTGTTTGTAGCATGAAAATTTATAACAACAGCATTTTTCTATTACTCTGTTCTGTCCCATGTTAAAGACACAGGGGTAACATTAATAGGTTTTTCTAATTTTGAAACTGGTGAGGTTGCCCATAGCAACCAAACAGATTATATGTAACATTTATTAAGCTGCTTCTAGAATATAATAGATCGAATCTGATTGGTTGCTATAGGCAACATCTCCAGTGCTAAAAAAAAACACACCTTATTAAAATTACCACACTGAGCAAGTTATTGGGTTCAGTTGACAGCCTGTGTAGCAACTCTGTACAACAACATGCACTTTTTCAGAAGCACCTTGCTACACAGTCAGTACTGCTTGCCCTACCCACACACACTCATGTTTATTCTACAAGTTTATTGTAAGTGTGCTAATTTACACACTCTCACTTAGTGAAAGTATGCAAAGTATTTGCTAAAATCTGTTATGCACTGTAATATTTTACTTACTGCGCCTACGTAGGGTACGGATTTGTTGGCGGAGCTCCGCCAACAGGTCCGGCGTATGCCTGCGGAGGTCGCTCCGGCGCCTCTCCAACTGGATAACGGTCCTCCGGCTGCGGACGCAGGTCCGCAATATGCGCCGGACCTCTGCGTAGGCCTCGCGCTTCACCCTATTTGGGACAAAGGGCCCTGCGCGGCCTACGCGGCGGTCCATCACTGCCACTAGTACGCGCAGCTCGCGGCGTGTGAATGCTGCTGCGCGCATCATGGCAATGGCGTTTTCCATATATGGGCTTATATTTATAGTTTGTGGTTGCATGTGATTGGTTGGAAATGTATGGTGTCATCTGTAATCAACTTTATTGATATGTGTACATTGATGTGCAGGACAGTTTGTATAGTTCTCATGGGCGGAGATTCGCACATGCGGACACACACACACACATATTATTAAAATATGACTTCACATCATAAACATATTAGTCTTCACACATATATAAAATAAATACTTTATAAACTATTAAAAACTATTGGATACAACAATCTTACACAACATACATGAAAAGGAGAATATTGCCATAAAAAATGTACTGAAACAAAATAAAATACTCTCAAAACTCACTCAAATGTGCTCACTCAGAAATGTCCACCGTGCTTTAGTAATTTTCCACATACACCCACACACAGGCTGCATGCAAGACGTTCATATAGCCAGTGCAGCAATCACTGCACCAATTAGCATAATATACACCTGCGTGGAATTCCGCACCGGAAAACGCAAGCAGCTATAAATACCTGAACACTCGTGCATACACACATGCTACCAGCAACATGGCTACTCGTGAGCAGACGGCAGCAGAGATGGACGAGGTGCAGAAGCAGATGGCAGCACTAACACAGAGAAGATTAGCACTGCGGAGGCAGATGCTTGATTTTGCAAATGCAGACTCAGAAATACCAGGACCCAGTACTATACAAACTCCTTCTGCTACCCAGGAGTTAGGAGTGAATCCCCTGCCAGACATAGCTAGTGGGGAAACTGAGGGTGATTCTGGACTAGAAGCTCAAACACAAACTACACAAGCAGCTAGTGAAGAGGAAGATGGTGATGAAGGTCAGGATGATAGCTCACAGGCTACTTCCAGAAAAAAAAAGAGACAGCCCGCATTCACTAAGAGGGAGTTACGGATTTTGGTCACACAGGCCATGCAAAAAATACATCGAGGACCCAAAAACATGGGTGCTGCAACCAAAGACAGAATTTGGAGGGACATCACTAATTCTATTAATGAAGTCGGCTCAATAGTCCGCACCTTGCAGGAAGTTCAAAGACGGTAAGTGTATATTGCCAGTCCATTTTCTGTGCCAAGTATTATTAAAAAGTAACTTAGATGTGATGTTGCCTGTAGCAACCAAATGCATAGCATGTGTACTATATATTAAAGCAGGTTTCCAAAATTTAACACTACCTTGCCCCTGTTTTTCACCACATATGTAGTTGGGCCGACTTCAAATCCCGCCTGAAGGGCAAGAGGTCTGCGGAGTGGAATGCCTCGAGGGCAACAGGGGGAGGACCAGCTGCCACTGTGGAATACACAGATCTGGAGGAGATAGCGATGGACTGTGTGAGCTACGAGGAGGGGGTTGGGGTGTCTTATATGGACACGGACCTGCCTGAAATACTCCATGCACATGACTTGCCAGGTAAGTTTACACACATTTTTATTTTTAATATTTTTAAATTTAAACAAAAATCTCATATTGTTTTTATCTACTCTTTTTCCACACATTCTTCTATTTGCTTTGCACATAACACAGCACAGGGGGGCGAGCAGGTAGAGTCACAGGAGGGTTATGTGGCTGAGGCTGAGGTGGAGGGACCTAGTGTGTCTGGCAGTGTGGGACCACAAATCCCACCCATCCAGATTCCAACTGGCCCCCCCACCCAACCCTCTGCTATCCCGGAAATCCTGACTGAAATAGCCAGGTATGGTAAGAGCCTGAATGCTTTTCAGGACAGGATGCTCCGGGAGGTAAGCCAGATACCTGTCCGGCTCACTGAGCACAGAACCAGTGTGGAGCAAGGTGTAGCTCAACTCTGCCAAGGTCTGGCAGAGATCAGGCAGGGACAAGATCAACTCGCCTCCTCCTTCCATGAACTTGCCAATTCCATTCGGCAAGGGCTCCAGGACATCGCTGTCTCCCTTGCCCACAGTGACAGAGAGCCAGCTACATCGGCTCCCTCCCCTCCCCCTGCCCAGGAAGAACATCCCACTGGGCAGGGCCCTTGAAGGTCGCTCCGCAGACCAAGCCAAGTAGAACATCATCAGGCGGGGGGAAAAAAGAGAAAGTGATGTCTCTTCAGATGGGCAGCACCCATGTTTTACATGTTGCCTCGATGTATTTTTTGATTTTGGCTTGTGTGGCCAGAATGTAGAACTCCCTCAAAGTGAAATGTTTTCTTTAAATTGTAGCCTGTGAGTTATTTGTGCCTACACCTGAGCCATCTTCCTCTTCCTAGCGTGCTGTGTATGTTTGTGTTTGTGTGTTTGTTCCGGAATCTACCTCAGTTCCCCTAAAATTTAGTCTGGCTGGGGGTTCACTTACTTAATTGAAAAAAACAAATTCTGGCAGAATAAGGGGTTACCATAGTACTGGGTTCTGCTATGTGCATTTGCCCAATGCCATCTGCTTGCTGTTATGTCCATCTCTGTATGTGATGCTCATTTGTAGCCATGTTGTGTTGATTTTGAACTTTATTTGAAGTAAAAAAAAATACTTTACAATTGTTTGTGTGTTTTATTAAAGGTTATGCACTCATGAAAACTGTGCCCTGTAAACTTGAACATGGCATATTGACATTTGTGGAACAAGGGAACAATCAGAATATTAAGACAAACATTGCATAGTGTAATTTTAAATCTGTATGCCTTGCACAACACTTAAATTAACATATGCAAAAACATTAACCAAAAAAAACCTTGGGTTACTAGGGGCAACATGCCATAGTATTAGATATGGACACATATTTTTTAATTTTTTAATTTTTTATTTTTTTAAAATGTCACATTAAATGTAGGCTGCATTATGGTGCTCATGTTATTTGGTATGTACAAAGGAATATGTCTATGTTGAGAAGATTTAGCTGATGTAGTTTATTAGTTAGTTTAGTCACATTTGAGATTAAAAAAATAATAATTTAAACATGCATTTAACATCAGTTAATTTTTATTGGTTCAAAAAATACAGTGCATTATTTGTGAGTGTGTCAGATTTGTTTGGGCTAACAAAACAAATATGAAGTGGTCATATAATTGCTGCTTGTATTATTTTGTAAGAGCAGTGTTTTGCAAGTAAATGCTTAACAGGTGAATTCAGTTGCTAATTAATTGCTAATTAGAGCACACACACACTTGTAACATTACTTCGCAAGTGCTGAGTAGCTGCAGACTCACTCTTCTGCTGCGTGAAGATAGCGAAAATTTGTTATGTACTTTTGACATAGGATACGCATTTTTGCCAAAAACACGCCTACTGCTGGATGCATACTCCCACACTAGCCGCCCACTTTCACGCCCATGTTGTAGGATTGCGAAGCCGTGCCTCTGCCACGCCTCCGTCACTCCCCGTTTTCGTTTGTGTATTACGAGCAGTTTTCTTTGTAGTAATTCTGCACAAGTATCGTATCGCTATGCTTGCGCATGCGTATTTCCGCTTTTGCGCATGCGCAGTTTGTGGTTTTCCAGCCGTTTGCGATGCGATGATCCGCTGCGAACAACTCGGAATGAGGGCCAATATTATTTTTAGTCCTAAAATTTGCACCAAGGTTGCTGGATGACTAAGCTAAGCGACCCAAGTGGGCGGCACAAACACCTGGCCCATCTAGGAGTGGCACTGCAGTCTCAGACAGGATGGCACTTAAAAAAATAGTCCCCAAAAAGCACATGATGCAAAGAAAAAAAGAGGTGCACCAAGGTCGCTGGATGGTGGTCGCTGGATGGCTAAGCTAAGCGACACAAACACCTCAATATCACAGGAATTATTCATTCTAATCAATGGTATTATTTATTGGTTCAAATCACTGGAAGAAAATGACAAAATCACTAGAATTAAAAGCCAGTATCACAGGAATTATTCGTTCTAATCAGAGGCGGATTGGCCATAGGGCTCACAGGGAAGATTCCCGGTGGGCCGACGCACCCGTGGGGCCTGTTTTGTTTGAGGACATGTGGTCATTTTTATAGACATAATGAATAAGATGCAAAATAATTAGCATATATGAACATTACTTTGCCACTTAGCCTGTGATTGCAGATGATCTAGTGCACAGGTTCTCAAACTCGGTCCTCAGGACCCCACACAGTACATGTTTTGCAGGTCTCCTCAAAGAATCGCAAGTGAAATAATTAGCTCCACCTGTGGACCTTTTAAAATGTGTCAGTAAGTAATTAATACACCTGTGCATTTGCTGGGTTACCTGCAAAACATGCACTGTGTGGGGTCCTGAGGATAGAGTTTGAGGACCACTGATCTAGTGTATGCTCTGTCTGCCTGCTTGGCTGACATATAAGATTGAGTGAATAGTGATTGGGATACTGTTGGTGTAATAAGCAAGAAACTATATCTTTCTAAAGAATTCTATAGTTTCCTAAATTCTGAAGGTGTATCATATAATGTGCTCATAATATTTAATGTTATTTCCTTTTACTTCCCCCTTGATGCTGGACATGCCCACTATCTGGAAAGTCTTGGGGGGAGGATGCTGCTGCCATGGCCCATGGCTAGACCTTACACCTCTGGTGCTGCCCAGGTGGGGCCACTAGTACAATTTTTTCTAGGGCCGCTTTTTGTTCCCAATCCGCCCCTGGTTCTAATCAATGGTATTATTGGTCCAAATCACTGGAAGAAAATTACAAAATCACTGGAATTAAATAGCAGTAATGTCGGGAATAATATCAAATGGCAGTACCACTGGACATATACGGAAGTGTCAGACAGGATGGCACTTTAAAAAAAAATAGTCCCCAAACAGCACATGATGCAAAGAAAAGAGAAAAACAGGTGCACTGTGCTCGCTGGACGGCTAAGCTAAGCAACACAAACACCTCAATACCACAGGAATTATTTGTTCTAATCAATGGTATTATTGGTTCAAATCACTGGAAGAAAATGTCAAAATCACTGGAATTAAATGGCAGTAAGGTCGGGAATTATATCAAATGGCTGTACCACTAGACATATACGGAAGTGTCAGACAGGATGGCACTTTAGAAAAAACTTTTTTTTTTATATGACAGGGACAAACCCACTGTCCTAACAATTAGCAGGGCTGATTAAACAAACAGCCAGGGGGAAACTCCTGAATCCAGTTTCTAACCCTGGGTAATAATTTTTATTACCTGGGATATAATAATAATCACTAAGGCTCCCCTGTAGTGATGTAGATGAGATTGTGGACCCCCATATGGGAGTCCTTCCGCATCACGCTGAGGACGCTAAGGGAGTAGAATCCAACCTCTGAACCCGTGCACCTGGTGAGGGTGCAGACTTTCTGCTCTTTCTATGGCCTAGCCTCGTGCAGAAGTAGGCCCTCCCAAATTTTCTCGATCTGGCAGCCCAAGGGGACTGCATCAGAGAAGCAGAGTTACGTCTTCTCACAGGTGGTGCTGCGGAAGGATTTGTATTCAGAGTGTCCCCAAGCGGTGTCTCACCTGCGAAGGGGAGGTACCTCTTGGATTCGGCGTCTGCGTTCCATTGGCGGATCATAGACCTCTGCGAGCCGCTACTGCCATGGAGGATGCTCTAGAATTCATCAGCCCA
Source organism: Pseudophryne corroboree (assembly GCF_028390025.1). Lineage (NCBI taxonomy): Eukaryota > Metazoa > Chordata > Amphibia > Anura > Myobatrachidae > Pseudophryne > Pseudophryne corroboree. The sequence goes on along the minus strand of NC_086449.1, from coordinate 623,780,340 downwards.
ATGTCCCTCATGGATTTCACCATGAATTTAGCCGAATCCTTTATGTGACCTAGAATCAAGACAACATCATCCCTATGGATTGTATCAAGGTCTTCTATTAAATTGTCTGACTATTTTAACATAGCCCTAGCTACCCAAGTGCATGCAATAGTGGGCCTAAGGGCGGCTCCAGTAGCCGTGTAAATGGATTTTAGAGTTGTCTTTATCTTGTGGTCAGTCGGCTCCTTTAACGAGGCCGAGCCTGGTACAGGTAATGTAATTACCCCTGATGGCCTGGACACCGAAATGTCCATTATGGGAGGAATCTCCCATCTCCTTATATCCTCCTCAGGAAAGGGATATGTCTTAAGTACTTTATTGGGGATGTGAAAAACCTCTTCTGGGTTTAACCAGGATCTTTCAAATAGGGTATTCAACTCTTCCGAAACCGGGAATATCACTAATGATTTTGCAGTTAGCATACAGGAATTTTTCTCAATTTGTATAGGTATTTCTAACACATCCCTTATGGCATTGATAAATTGCTGAATTTTATATACCAATCTATCATAGTGCCCCCCCTAACTTCTGTGTCGATCCCTGTGTCGGCATCAATGTCCGCGTTGGCCTGCAAGACCTGTGTATCAGGAGCTGAGGGGGTCCTAGATGAAATGGACTGATCCATATCTAGAGCATTCTTTGTAGCTTTTTTCCAGCAACTTAATAGAGTATGCCCTAATGAACTCTGGGGAATCTTATTTCCTAGGCTATCCAGACATTCTGTCTCCATCTTAATGGGATGAAACCACTCAAGGCAATCCTGAGTACCTGGTACAGACTCCTCTGAGGAAGACACCTCCACAACCTCCAAAACATTTTGTTCTGACATGACACTGACCAGTGATACTGAGCACTGATGAGGATACTAGAACTGACACTCGGCAGTGAGAACAGCACTGGACTACTGTACTGTAGTATTATATACTGGTCACCACAATGCAGCACTGATACTGAGCACTGTTCAGGATACTAGAACTGATACGGAGCAGCTAGATACAGCAATGGACTACTGTACTACTATATACTGGTCACCACAATGCAGCATTGATACTGAGCACAGATATTGAGCACTGTTCAGGATACTAGAACTGACACGGAGCAGCGAGAACAGCACTGGACTACTGTACTGTAGTATTATATACTGGTCACAACAATGCAGCACTGATACTGAGCACAGATATTGAGCACTGTTCAGGATTCTAGAACTGACACGGAGCAGCTAGATACAGCAATGGACTACTGTACTGTACTACTATATACTGGTCACCACAATGCAGCACTGATACTGAGCACAGATATTGAGCACTGTTCAGGATACTAGAACTGACACGGAGCCTATGAGAACAGCACTGGACTACTGTACTGTAGTAGTATATACTGGTCACCACAATGCAGCACTGATACTGAGCACAGATATTGAGCACTGATGAGGATACTAGAACTGACACGGAGCAGCTAGATACAGCAATGGACTACTGTACTGTACTACTATATACTGGTCACCACAATGCAGCACTGATACTGAGCACAGATATTGAGCACTGTTCAGGATACTAGAACTGACATGGAGCATCTAGATACAGCAATGGACTACTGTACTGTACTACTATATACTGGTCACCACAATGCAGCACGGATACTGAGCACAGATATTGAGCACTGTTCAGGATACTAGAACTGACAAGGAGCAGCGAGAACAGCACTGGACTACTGTACTGTAGTATTATATACTGGTCACCACCAGTGCTTAAAGTGGTCCTAGAGAGGTGGTGGAACTCACCCCCCTCTCCACGGCACTAACGCAACAAAGGTATTGCGCGCGCCGTCACAAAAAAGGGGCATGGTCTCATAAAAGGGGCGCGTTACACAATAGTAATAATGCCCACAGTAGTAGCACCCCATAATACACATAATGCCCACAGCAGTAGCGCCTCTTACACAATGCCCACAGTGGTAGTGCCTCTTATATAGAGCCCATACTAGTGGTGCCCCTTATGCAATGCCCGCAATAGCAGTGCCTCTTACGTCCCCAGGAGTGATGCCCCTTATGAAGTGCCCCCTTTACAATGCCCTCATTAGTAGTGCCCCCAGTAGTAATGTTGCCTGTAGTAATGCCCCCAGTCGTTTAGCCCCTGTAGTTATGCCCCTTGTAGTTTAGCCCCAAATAGTAATGCCTCCAAGTAGTAATGCCCCCAGTAGTTTAGCCCCTGTAGTTACGCCTCCAGTAGTAATGCCCCTGTAGTTATGCCTCCAGTAGTAATGCCCTCCTGTAGTTTGCCCCCAGTAGTTAGCCCCCTTGTACTTTGCCCCCAGTAGTTTGCCCCCTGTAGTTTGCCCCCAGCAGATGCCCCCCAGTAGTTTGCACCCAGTAGTAATGTCCGCCAGTAGTTTGCCCCCAGTAGTAATGCCCCAGTAGTTTGCCCCCAGTAGATGCCCCTCTGTAGTTTGCCCCCCAGTAGGAATGCCCCCCCAGTAGATGCCCCTCAGTAGTTTGCCCCCAGTAGTAATGCCATCCTGTAGTTTGCCCCCAGTAGTTAGCCCCCTTGTAGTTTGCCCCCAGTAGCTTGCCCCCAGTAGTTTGCCCCCAGCAGATGCCCCCCAGTAGTTTACACCCAGTAGTAATGTCCCCCAGTAGTTTGCCCCCAGTAGTAATGCCCCCAGTAGTTTGCCCCCAGTAGATGCCCCTCTGTAGTTTGCCTCCCAGTAGTAATGCCCCCCCCAGTAGATGCCCCTCAGTTGTTTGCCCCCCAGGAGTAATGCCCTCCTGTAGTTTGTCCCCAGTAGTAATGCCCCCCAGTAGATGCCACCCAGTAGTAATGCCCCCAGTAGTTTGCCCCAGTAGATGCCCCTTGTTAGTTTGCCCCCCAGTAGTAATGCCTCCCCAGTAATTTGCCCCCAGTAGTAATGCCCCCAGTAGTTTGCCCCCAGTAGATGCCCCCCGTAGTTTGCCCCCAGTAATAATGCCCCCTTAGTTGTTTGCCCCCAGTAGATGGCCCTCAGTAGTGTGCCCCCCAGTAGTAATGCACCCCCCCAGTAGATGCGCCGCTACACAAATTAAAAAAACAAACACAACACACCATACTTACCAAGCCCCGCTCCGTGTCCGGCCGCTGCAGTCTTCTGTGCGCCCGCTCCTCTGCACTATGGGAGAGACGTCATGACGTCTCTCCCATAGCGCGCACTGAGAAAGCCGGAAGCCGGAGCTCAGTACTGAGCTCCTGCCTCCATCTGCCGCTGTGCAGGGAGACGGGCGCCCGCTGGTAACACAAGCTCAGCGGGCGCCCATCATTTCCCTGTGCGGCGCCGGGGACACATGGGTGAAGGTGAGCCAGAGGAGGCGGAACTGCGTTCCGTCTCCAAGTGGAACTGACGGAACACAGTTCCGCCCCGTTCCGGCTCACTTTAACCCTTGGTCACCACAATGCAGCACTGATACTGAGCACAGATATTGAGCACTGTTCAGGATACTAGAACTGACATGGAGCAGCAAGATACAGCAATGGACTACTGTACTGTACTACTATATACTGGTCACCACAATGCAGCACTGATACTGAGCACAGATATTGAGCTGATATTGCAATTATTCCAAAATACGGAAAAATCCGATATCCAAAATACTTCCGGTCCCAAGCATTTTGGATAAGGGATACTCAACCTGTATTTTAATTTATTTATTTTTAATCCTTTTCTATTCCATATTTATCTGTTGTGTTTGAAGATGCACTATTCTGAGTATTGTGAAAGATTATTTGTCAGATATTTGAACACAGACTATCGGGGAGATTTACCAAAGCTTCTAAAAATGAAAAACAGTGCTATTGCCTATAGCAACCGATAAGATTCTAGATATCATAGAATCTGATTGGTTCATTTTTAGAAGCATTAGTAAATCTACCCCTTTCAGCGAGATTCAGAGATGGACACTAATATTGGCGTCACTGCATCTTTTTACACAGTGCAACTGCAAATTTGTGCTACTGCAGCAGCCTTTGGAATTCATATAGAGACGCCTATCAGCTGCATCTCAAATCTGACGCTTTGTGCTATCTACTGGATTGAACATGCCCAATGTACTCTTGAGGAACCTTCTTCGACATCATCACACTAGGAAGTTGCCAGCTTTCAGCACATTGGCTTTGCATAATCACATTAGATTAGTATCACTGGAGCTTCTGGCCACACTGAAAATTAATGTAAATAATGCATAAGGAACTCAAGGCACAGAGAGGAAAAGTGTATTTTATTGCTGGATAATTTTTCCCAGTAAGGTCAGTGTGTGGTAATAATTGTACACTGGATAGAGGGGGAGATGTACTAAACAGTGAAAAAGCGGAGAAGTGAGCCTGTGGAGAAGTTGCCCATGGCAACCAATCAGCATTGAAATAACATTTATAATTTCCATACTATAAAATTAAACAATGCAGCTGATTGGTTGCCATGGGCAACTTCTCCACTTGCTCACTTCTTCACTCTTTTCACTGCTTAGTACATGTTCCTCTTAGTCTTTTGCTCATGCTACACTATTAAAATGTAATGCAGATATGGGTATTAGTGCATTTTTTTATGCAGATTCTACTTCTTTGCACACCGCATGTGCATATAAAATTTGTACACATCTATCCTTATGCAGGGTTGGCCACATTTTGTGCTTATGCCTCCTTACGCTTACAGAGAATAAAGGACAATGAAAAGGGAATGCAAACGATGGCTGAGAACATGTTCATGCAAATACATCTAGACCACAGCAAATGCGCTTATGAACCTGTCAGGTGACATATCACTTCTGGGTGCTCGACACCTGTACAAAATAACACTAATAATGATGACTACAGCAACCACTGCTGATTGGCTGAGTGTGTCCACTGATATTATCACTGTTATTAGTGTGGCTCATGCAATCTATTTGTATAATTTAATAGATATTTCCAGTCGATCCCTGACTGGAAAACAAATTCCCATTTGGTTATTTAAAGAGTAAAGCCCCATACACACTAGCCGAGCCCCTGCCGACGCCGATATTGGCGGTGGCGGTGACCCACCGGGGTGCCGGCATTGGCAAGTGCATATACACTTGCCGATGCCAGCGGGGAGGGGAGGGGAGTGGCAGGGGGCTGGCTGGGGGGAACGACAACCATACTGCATCTGCAGCATGGCTGTCGTTAACGAGGACCTCCCTCGTCTGTACATGTTCAGACGAGGAAGGGGGTCATTAACGATGTACAGGAGCACGCATCATTAACGATAATGAGTGTACGCCCTTTCTGAGCGATATTGTTAACAATATCGCCTAGTGTGTATGGGGCTTCAGACAACAGATGCTAGTATTTAATTGAACTTAAAGAGTACTTTTATTTGTGATTCTATCTGTGTTTAAGTAGTATTTTTTTTAACATGGTAAATTTGATTTATTAATTATCTTTAACACTATCCACCGTCCAGAGAGTGAAAGGCTATCTTATGTTTCTGATACTTCATAAAGTACTATACTGTATATGATTGTGTACTGTAACTTAAGCATTTACTGCTATCAGCATTAGCCACACCTCCTGGAATCACTAAGCATATACTGGATTCTCTTGGTGTCAACATGCGACACAAATAATATTCTCTCTTGGCATAAAATTGCGGCATTTGCTAGCCTTGTCAAGCTGGGCGCATGCGCCAAACGCATCTTTTTTAGGGGGCACATTTTACACCTCTATTTTTGTCACAAAAATACAGCAAACTGTATATGATCCCATTAATGTTCTTTGGGTTTTATTTGTGTGTTTTTTCAGTTCTCCATGACAGGTCCTCTTTAAGGTTAGACCTATCCATGGTGCTGAAATATCGCACACCATCAATCTTTAATCTTCAATCTGTATAAAACAGGTTATCTGTTTTGGATTTATATAGTACAGAGAAACATTCTCTGTAAATCAATGTCATATTGCATGATTTGTCTCCAGGCCTTTCTTTCATATTTATTTTGTAAAATTACTGAGGATCAAAGTAATCGTAATCAAGAATTCTGTTCCAAAAGCAAATACACTCCCTATTCCAAAGCAAAATCTAAAGTACTTAGCCAAGCAAGCATTTAAGGAGGAGCATCAAAAGAGTCTTAAGAATGATCTAAACACATGCGTATTTAGTTTGAAATGTTCTAGAATGAATTAGTGAAGGTTTGGAGGAATACATAAAATGGTTCATCCAATGTACAGTATAACTAATGCTAATTGTTAGGCAGAAATATTTACAGTCATTATATATTGTAAAATGGGTACTTGTCATAAGGACTCTTAGGCAGGTATTCTGGTAAAACACAGTGTCTTTATTAGCATCAGTCACTGAACATAGCTTACACAGGTTTGGCCCCGGTCACACAGGGGCCAAACCTGTAACTTAAAATGAACAAATGAAAAGTAAATGTCTTAGCACTCCCTGTGCCCAACAGTCATTCTGCTGCAACGACCTGCTGCCACCATCTGCCATGCTCTCCTGGCACAGCCAACGTCCACAGTTCTTGGCACTACAAACTGCAGCCTATTTGCTGGCCTCTAACAGGCATCAGTGCCCCTTGCAGTGGGTGTAAGGGAGTTTTAAACCCTTCTCCTGCTTCTAACTTCCTGTTGGCTCTGGGTGAGCTGGAAAACCTGGTCTTTTCCACTTGGAGCTGTGCAATCCAGAAAGCCTGGAGTTCCAAATTACTACTGCAGGTGAAGAACATGCAGATCTTGTTTTCCTCTCTCTTGAAGGAAGCTGATCTCCCAGAAATGTGGGCAATTGTGGTGAGACAAATGCCCTCTTACCACAATATTTTGAATATGTTTTTAAAAAAATGGGAAAATAGTAGAATGTACAGTATGTTTGTTATAGACTAAATAACAAGATAAACTGCAACCTTTAAACAAGGGGTAACTACAGCAAGCTCCCTGCATGTTTACTCTTAAGGTCCTCTGATAGCCAAAGGTACAGTAACTAGTCAGGAAAGTGTAATTCTGAGGACATGTCTGGAACCCTAGAATGTAGGGGGGTTCTACTCTGCCCGATGACACCTGCACTACCTCCCTCCTATCTAATCAGCTTAGGCTGAATAGAGATCCCACCCAGTGTGTTCATATCTCACAGTCACAGATGAAGGAGGTGGTTCGGTGGTACCAAGATTGTGACCTGCGGACTTGTACAGTAATGGAGAGTGAAGCCACTTAGTGTCTATGGTAAGGATATAACTACTTGGGTTTTGGACCGTGCAATGTGTGGACCATCCTATTCATTGAGGTGCGAGTACCTGGGAGGTAGGCTTGTTGCTACTGGATCGGCATTATAACTTTTAACATACTTGCGCTGGCATGTGGTGTTGCTACAGTGTCGACATACTGTTGACCTGCCATTCTGAAACATTTTAAATTATGAAATGACCTAGGATCTGTGTCTTTGTTTTTACAGCCTGTGAGTGCTGCCTAAACTACCTGTTATATTTATGCACGTCTTTGGATTTGTAAATTAGAAGATACCAGGCACTGCAACTTTGTTATAACTTGTGTCGACCCCATTGACTGTTATATATGCCCTCTACCTTGGTCTCCCAGCAAAAGAATTGCACCACTTACAGCTGGTGCAAAACACAGCTGCCAGGCTGTTAACCGACCAGCCCCGTTCTAGCCACATAACACCCATTCTCTACGCCCTTCACTGGCTGCCTGTAAGATGGCGAATCATCTTCAAGATTGGCTTACTGAGTTTCAAAGCATTACATGACCAGGGCCCAAGGTACCTGAAGCAGCTTCTGACCCCATACTGCCCCACTCGATTACTGCGATCTGTAGATGAAGGACTTTTAGCAGTACCTAGAATCTCCCGTAATTCATCTGGGGGTCGAACTTTTAGTCATGCGGCTCCGACTCTATGGAACTCACTTCCCCGCACAGTGCGAGAGGCCCCAACTGTAGAATCCTTCAAAAGTCGACTCAAGACTTTCCTGTTTACTCATGCATTTCCATAATGTCCCTTTAGTATCTACATGCTTCTGTATTTTATGAAAAGCTTTTCTGTACTTCATTATTTTCTGTACTATATTATGCATCTGTTAAGCGCCTTGAGTCCTATTGGAGAAAGAGTGCTATATAAATAAAATGATTATTATTATTATTATATAAACACACACACACACACACACACACACACACACACACACACACACACACACACATGGTAGTATTCAATTCTTTCCATCACCGTCCACACCTGTTCTGTTTCTGCTGATGGGCATGGTACCATCATTTCAGCTCGCTACCCCTGGGGTAGCGAGGCACCCTAACCCATTATGCAAAACCTGATTACTATGGGCGTGATATGTGTGATAACTAGTGATGAGCGGGTTCGGATCCTCGGAATCCGAACCCCCCGAACTTCACCAATTTTACACGGTTCCGAGGCAGACTCGGATCCTCCCGCCTTGCTCGGTTAACCCGAGCGCGCCCGAACGTCATCATCCGGCTGTCGGATTCTCGCGAGATTCGTATTCTATATAAGGAGCCGCGCATCGCCGCCATTTTCACTCGTGCATTGGAGATGATAGGGAGAGGACGTGCAGCGTTCTCTCAGTTTCTGTGTTCAGTGTGCTGCAAATATCTGTGCTCAGTGTGCTGCAAATATCTGTGCTCAGTGTGCTTGCAAATATCTGTGGTCAGTGTGCTGAAAATATCTACGTTCTCTGCCTGAAAAATGCTCCATATCTGTGCTGCATTGCAGTATATAGTAGGAGGACAGTGCAGAATTTTGCTGACCAGTGACCACCAGTATTTTATCAGTACAGTACAGTAGTCCACTGCTCTACCTACCTCTGTGTCGTCAAGTATACTATCCATCCATACCTGTGGTGCATTTTAGTTGTGCGCAGTATATATAATAGGAGGACAGTGCAGAATTTTGCTGACCACCACTATATAATATATAGCAGTACGGTACAGTAGGCCACTGCTCTAACTAGCTCTGTGTCGTCAAGTATACTATCCATCCATACCTGTGGTGCATTTTAGTTGTGCGCAGTATATATAGTAGGAGGACAGTGCAGAATTTTGCTGACCACCAGTATATAATATATAGCAGTACGGTACAGTAGTCCACTGCTCTACCTACCTCTGTGTCATCAAGTATACTATCCATCCATACCTGTGGTGCATTTTAGTTGTGCGCAGTTTATATAGTAAGAGGACAGTGCAGAATTTTGCTGACCACCAGTATATAATATATAGCAGTACGGTACAGTAGTCCACTGCTCTACCTCTGTGTCGTCAAGTATACTACAAAAGTTCAGTAACATTACCCAAAAATCAAAATTAAAAGCGTCTGATGAGAAGCGTAAACTTGCCAATATGCCATTTACGACACGAAGTGGCAAGGAACGGCTGAGGCCCTGGCCTATGTTCATGGCTAGTGGTTCAGATTCACATGAGGATGGAAGCACTCATCTTATCGCTAGAAAACTGCAGTGCCACTCCTAGATGGGCCAGGTGTTTGTGTTGGCCACTTGTGTCGCTTAGCTTAGCCATCCAGCGACCTTGGTGCACCTCTTTTTTTCTTTGCATCATGTGCTGTTTGGGGACTATTTTTTAAATCTGCCATCCTGTCTGACACTGCAGTGCCACTCCTAGATGGGCCAGGTGTTTGTGTCGGCCACTTGTGTCGCTTAGCTTAGTCACACAGCTACCTCATTGCACCTCTTTTTTTCTTTGCATCATGTGCTCTTTGGGGACTATTTTTTTAATCTGCCGTCCTGTCTGACACTGCAGTGCCACTCCTAGATGGGCCAGGTGTTTGTGTCGGCCACTTGTGTCGCTTAGCTTAGTCACACAGCTACCTCATTGCACCTCTTTTTTTCTTTGCATCATGTGCTGTTTGGGGACTAGTTTTTAAATCTGCCATCCTGTCTCACACTGCAGTGCCACTCCTAGATGGGCCAGGTGTTTGTGTTGGCCACTTGTGTCGCTTAGCTTAGCCATCCAGCGACCTTGGTGCACCTCTTTTTTTCTTTGCATCATGTGCTGTTTGGGGACTATTTTTTAAATCTGCCATCCTGTCTGACACTGCAGTACCACTCCTAGATGGGTCAGATGTTTGTGTCGGCCACTTGTGTCGCTTAGCTTAGTCACACAGCTACCTCATTGCACCTCTTTTTTTCTTTGCATCATGTGCTGTTTGGGGACTATTTTTTAAATCTGCCATCCTGTCTGACACTGCAGTGCCACTCCTAGATGGGCCAGGTGTTTGTGTCGGCCACTTGTGTCGCTTAGCTTAGTCACACAGCTACCTCATTGCACCTCTTTTTTTCTTTGCATCATGTGCTCTTTGGGGACTATTTTTTTAATCTGCCGTCCTGTCTGACACTGCAGTGCCACTCCTAGATGGGCCAGGTGTTTGTGTCGGCCACTTGTGTCGCTTAGCTTAGTCACACAGCTACCTCATTGCACCTCTTTTTTTCTTTGCATCATGTGCTGTTTGGGGACTAGTTTTTAAATCTGCCATCCTGTCTCACACTGCAGTGCCACTCCTAGATGGGCCAGGTGTTTGTGTTGGCCACTTGTGTCGCTTAGCTTAGCCATCCAGCGACCTTGGTGCACCTCTTTTTTTCTTTGCATCATGTGCTGTTTGGGGACTATTTTTTAAATCTGCCATCCTGTCTGACACTGCAGTACCACTCCTAGATGGGTCAGATGTTTGTGTCGGCCACTTGTGTCGCTTAGCTTAGTCACACAGCTACCTCATTGCACCTCTTTTTTTCTTTGCATCATGTGCTGTTTGGGGACTATTTTTTAAATCTGCCATCCTGTCTGACACTGCAGTGCCACTCCTAGATGGGCCAGGTGTTTGTGTCGGCCACTTGGGTCGCTTAGCTTAGTCACACAGCTACCTCATTGCACCTCTTTTTTTTCTTTGCATCATGTGCTGTTTGGGGACTATTTTTTAAATCTGCCATCCTGTCTGACACTGCAGTGCCACTCCTAGATGGGCCAGGTATTTGTGTCGGCCACTTGTGTCGCTTAGCTTAGTCACACAGCTACCTCATTGCACCTCTTTTTTTCTTTGCATCATGTGCTGTTTGGGGACTATTTTTTAAATCTGCCATCCTGTCTGACACTGCAGTGCCACTCCTAGATGGGCCAGGTGTTCGTGTCGGCCACTTGGGTCGCTTAGCTTAGTCATCCAGCGACCTTGGTGCAAATTTTAGGACTAAACATAATATTGTGAGGTGTGAGGTGTTCAGAATAGACTGGAAATGAGTGGAAATTATGGTTATTGAGGTTAATAATACTATGGGATCAAAATGACCCCCAAATTCTATGATTTAAGCTGTCTTTGAGGGTTTTTTGTAAAAAAATCCCCAGAATCCAAAACACACCCGAATCCGACAAAAAAATTTCAGGGAGGTTTTGCCAAAACACGTCCGAATCCAAAACACGGCCGTGGAACCGAATCCAAAACCAAAACACAAAACCCGAAAAATGTCCGGTGCACATCTCTAGTGATAATGGGGATAACTTTAGAAAGAAGATTGGGCATTATATATAATTTGAATACAACCCATAGAGTCTGTCTGTCTGTCTGTCTGTCTATCTATCTATCTATCTATCTATCTATCTATCTATCTATCTATCTATCTATGTCTCCATCCCATAAAATGTTCCTTCACAGTACATTGGATTTTCATTGAGTAAGGTAGCAAATTGATGTCATTGTATAACACAGGGTTTCTCAAACTCAGTCCTCATGTTACTTTAACAGTACATGTTTTCAAGGTATCCTCAGGAATAATTAGTACAACCTGTAAATGTATTGTGTTAAGGCCCATATCCACGGGCAGAGCGATGTGTGCTGAGCGTGCGGGAGGGGACGGGGGGAAGGGGGGCGCTCATTTCACCCAGCGGGTGAAATGAGCAACCTGCTAGATTGAGCCTATATGCAGGCCAATCTAGCACTAGCGATAGCGATGCGCGGGGCTGCGTATCGCCATCGCTGTAGGGGGTACACACGGAGCGATCAGGCTTAAAATCGAAGCAATCTAGTTAGATTGATTAGATTATCGCTCCGTGAGTACCCCCCTTTAGTCAATTAACACAGCTGTGTTCCAGTGGCAGATGCTGATATATCTTGTAGATTTATTGGTACATCTGCCTGTATGTATGACTGACCTGCCGACCAGCCCGTATGCCGGCCACGGGAACCACCAACAATGACGTCACTGCCAATTCCTGTAGCCAGGCATGTCAGATGGCAGATTAGTGTGTATACACAAGATTGTTTGTGCATAAACGTTAAACTTGTCACACACTTTCCGCTTATCTGTCCAACCAGTCAACTAGCTAGCTGATTGGAATGAAAATCTTTGCAAGCAAATTACAATAGATCATTTTCTATGAAACACTGGAAAATTAATCTAAATATTCATTCAAACAAATTGCTTAAATCACACAGAGCTTTTGCCAGTCGTACCCAGCTATAGGATAAACCACCTGATGCACTCTAGCATATTCTGACAATTTATGCAGCAATGTGGACACTACAAATTATTCTGTAAAACAAAGGGGGTAATTCCAAGTTGATCGCAGCAGGAATTTTGTTAGCAGTTGGGCAAAACCATGTGCACTGCAGGGGAGGCAGATATAAAATTTGCAGAGAGAGTTAGATTTGGGTGGGTTATTTTGTTTCTGTGCAGGGTAAATACTGGCTGCTTTATTTTTACACTGCAAATCAGATTGCAGATTGAACACACCACACCCAAATCTAACTCTCTCTGCACATGTTAAATCTGCCTCCCCTGCAGTGCACATGGTTTTGCCCAACTGCTAACAAAATTCCTGCTGCGATCAACTTGGAATTACCCCCAAAGAGAAGTAACTGCCCGCTCTCATACTGGCACCTCCGCAGCACTGGGTAACAGTGTAGCTATGAACAGTATATGGAGTCAGACATGCCAGCCCACTAACATTGGGGACACTTGTCCTCCCGCTCCGCTCACAGCGCAACACAACCATAGCAGAATCAATTCACCTCATGTGTCTCTGACACGTGTGTGTGTGTGTGTGTGTGTGTGTGTGTGTGTGTGTGTGTGTGTGTGTGGTGGTGGTGGTGGTGGTGATGATGATGATGATGGGTATAGGTAATAATTGCATCTAATTTGTTATCTATTGAATACGTGTTGCTGTACTATGAAGATTTTCCATATAAATATTTATTAATCTACCTGAAGTATTTCACAAGAAAGTCCACTGTGAGCAGCGCAGCACACTTGTCATCTAATGCCCCACTGCTTATTTTAACACTTTAATAACTTTTGCCGTATCAGCGTGTTTTTTTTTTTGCTGTACTATAATCAATCTATCTAATATATATATATATATATATATATATATATATATATATATAATTATTTTTTTCCTTATAACACTGGAAAATTATCATTAATCAGATGGTTTGCACATTTCCCATTCTGCATTATTTAGCAATTAATCATTTTGCACGAAAAACTGGAATAAAAAAATGCATTTTCTTCTTCCACAAGCCAAGTTGCTGTTTCTGCTGTAATATAGTAGAACATGGGACACCTTCTTCAGATAACATCGACAGCTCAGAGATGTGTAACTAATAACGGATTTCATACTGTACAGTCTCCAATGCTCATCTCCTGGGCTCACAACCGGCCCACTCACTGCCTGCACGTTCCAGGTGGTATCATATCGCCATGCGTCACAGGCGCATCTCTTTCAGTGCAAGGGGCTCCCTTCACCGGGCTACTTACTGTAGCCGGAGCCTGGCAGCACGCCTGCGCACACTGGCTGCTCCTATTCTTGGCATGCTGGTTGTAAGATGAGTGAAGAAGCAGGTGGGGAGAGAGAGGGAGAGAGAGAGAGGGAGAGAGAGAGAGGAGCTGTGTCATTGTAAATAGCTCACTATAACTGTAGCAAGCCACCGAGACATCCCTGGATCTGTCTCAGGGCTGCCTACCTGCCAGGTGAGCAGAGATGATGGCCATGAACGGTAAGCAGCCGTTCACCATGCACCCAATGCTCCAAGAGCCCAAGTATTCCAGCCTGCATTCCAGCTCAGAGGCTATGCGCAGGGTCTGTCTGCAAGCCCCTCAGGTATGTACATCAGGCATAATTACAGCTTTAAGGCACATTTTTGACAGGCACTTGCTTAATGTTTATTTCATGCCACCAGTACAATTGCATGTCTCTGAACCTTTCTCTTTCTCTCTCTCTCGCTTTCTTTCTCTCTCTCTCTTTCTCCCTCAGTACCTCTCCCCCTCTCCTGTCTCAGATCCACATGTCTATCCAAGCAAAGCTTCTGCCTTCATATTAATTTTTATGACCTGAGCTTTGAGGAGGAATCTGTGTGCTTGAAAATGTTTTTTAATCCTGACTTGACAGTATTCCCCACTGACACCAATATGCGCATTCTTGCTTGCAGCTCCAGGGCAATATATTTGGAGGCTTTGATGAGAGTCTGCTGGCCCGTGCTGAAGCTCTGGCGGCTGTGGATATTGTCTCACACGGAAAAAACCATCATTTCAAACCAGACGTAACCTACCATACGATGAGCAGTGTCCCATGCACTTCTACCTCCTCTGCAGTGCCCATCTCTCACCCATCCACGCTGACCACGCACCCCCATCACTCAGTGCACCAATGCCTGGAGGGAGACCTGCTGGACCACATCTCACCTACTTTGACTGTAAGTGGCATGGGGACAGCTGACCACTCAGTGATGTCCTCTCAGATCCATCCACACCACCTAAGTGCCATGGGACACCTGCATCAGGCCATGGGAATGGGCCATCCTCACTCTGTCTCTGCTCACAATGGGATGTCCTGCATCAACGATGTGGAGTCCGATCCAAGGGAGCTGGAGGCTTTTGCAGAAAGGTTCAAGCAGAGGAGGATAAAACTTGGAGTTACCCAAGCAGATGTTGGAGCAGCTTTGGCCAACCTCAAGATCCCAGGTGTTGGGTCTCTGAGCCAGAGCACCATCTGCAGGTTTGAGTCCCTCACCCTGTCCCACAACAACATGATAGCCCTGAAACCTGTCCTCCAGGCTTGGCTAGAAGAAGCCGAGGCTGCCTACAGGGAGAAGAACACAAAGCCTGAGATCTTTAATGGGAGTGAGAGAAAGCGCAAACGTACATCTATCGCTGCGCCAGAGAAGAGGTCCCTGGAAGCTTACTTTTCCATCCAGCCCAGACCCTCTTCTGAGAAAATTGCAGCCATTGCTGAGAAACTGGACCTTAAAAAGAATGTGGTTCGAGTATGGTTTTGCAATCAGAGACAAAAACAAAAAAGGATGAAGTACTCTGCAGTCCATTAACTGTGGGGATTTGCAGACCCTTTTTGAACTTTTAGTAGAGATATACAAAAGAGCAGGGATCTTTATTGAGAACTTCTGAGGACTTGCAGTAAATACACACAAGAAGCCATCCTTTGACTTGTTTGTTTCCCCAATCTAAACTCTGTGTGATCCAGCCAGATATATAGTAAAGCAGTTTTTGGATGATGGTGCCTGAAGAAACTGGTTTTCCTGCTAGGTGCAGTAATATCATCTGACTTCTCCTACCCCCACTTCCACATCAGGATAGTCCAGTCTCAGCTGTATTGGTACTTACCACTACATTGCAATACATGTATCATCTCAAACACTGGTAAATGACAATGCTTGCTGTTCCTGTACATGTACAGTATAGTCCCCTCACAGTGTTGCATCAGTCGCATATAAGTTTACTAGAATTTGCCACCTTTGCAGTTTCACCCAAATGTTAGCTGCAGATGGGAAGCTTCACTTTAACGCAATGAACTTGCACAAGCACAGTAAGAAGTGGGGTATTTTTTCTTGTTCTTTCTTTTGTGTTCTATCCAGCAAAAGTGATAAATAATAAATTAGAACCGCAAAGCATTTTACAACTGGGGGTTTTCAGTTCTTGTTTTTGCGATTCTCACACCATATGTACCGACTGGAACTTAAACAAGTCTCCAATTTATTTGTAATTTGGGAGCTGTACACAGAATTGTCTGATACACTCACAGCTGACTGTACTATACACTGTGGTTAGAGGCTCTCTGTTACATTACTAGTGGTTATTCTGCACAGTGACTGTAGCTAAGTGACGATCAATATGCAACAGTTTGCCTTCTGTCTGTACTGACACTCATTTGGTTTGTCCTTCTTTTATCTCCACTCTGTATAATACACAAATTGAAAAAAAAAAAAAAAAGAATCAGGTCCTTTTGTAAATTCTTCATCTCTCCCCAACCTCTCGTCCTTTATGCATATAATATTTTATGTCACTGTATTTGGTGAAGTTCATGTGTTTGCGTGTGAATATTTTTTTTGTTCTTTGAATACAACCTGAGGTTTAAAAAAATGTTTTATTTCCACAAATCAACATCTGCAATAAATACTTTATTTTTGAACTGTATTACGTTTTTTTTTATGCTTGCAATATATGACATGCATGGATAAGTGTAATTAAATTGTAACAGTAAGAGAACACATTTATTGTAGAAGCGATAGTAATAAAGGATAGCGAGATACAGTAGATAGATAGATAGATAGATAGATAGATAGATAGATAGATAGATAGATAGATAGATAGCTAATAGATTCCTGTAGTTGGTACAGCATGAGTTCTTGAATAATAGATAATATCTAGTAACTCCGGTGGCTTCATTAAGATACATTCTGATTTATTAAATATGTCCGACAATAAAATATTAACAATTACAAAATATTTTCTTTGCAAATAGTAAAAATAAATAGGTGTAGAATTAGTTTTCCTAATCTTTACTCTATAACTGTTCTAATTATTATCCCAATAATAATACTAATACTTATTGTTAATAATGATAATTATAATTAAAATAATATTATTGTTGTTTAAAAAAATATTCAACAGGTTAATGTCATGGGTGTAGCCCCACATTTCTGATTGGTGTCAATTTATTAAATACCTATTGTACTACCCTTTTCTATACCGCAGAAATAAAACGTAAAATGTGGCAATAATGCAATTATTCTGATTTGCTTGTAAAGGAAATGTATATAAACACACGCCTTTATCAAACAGTGCAGATACAGAATCAGATTCTAAGCTCGGAGAACACACCAGTCCGACCACCGATTATAAAGGAATGCGATTTGTAAAGTTTGTATAGGTGCAAAATCCTCCTCAGATGGTGATGATAAAAGTTCATTTGTAATTCTCTGTTCTAAACTAGGCGTTTTATTCATGAGTCCCAGAAGCTTCTCTAAGATTAAAAATTAATGCTCACAGCACCAGCATCTTCTGCATATTTCACTGTAGCATTTCCACGAGTGTCAAACATCAAACCTCACATCACGGAGAAAGAGTCTGTTCAGAGTTAAGAAGACGAAAAAAATCAGGTTGGCAACTCATTATTTTAATATTCTGATCTCCTCTGAGTTAGTCTTGTAATAATATGCCTGCTACAGTATGTTTAATCACCCCAATGATTTTCTTTTTTCCAATCAGATGTGCTTTAATAATAAATGCCCTTATGCCATTACATTATATTGCGGGTTTCGAAAATTTAAAATAAGCCTAATGCAATATTAATTGGGTATAGTGGTATAAAATAGCAGGGAATAGAGTCCACGCTTCATAAGAGGCTTCACCCGTGTCCGCCAGGATTTCAGGGTATATACATTTGGGAGTTTCGTACGCAGGTAAGAAAACTCATTATTTGCAATATAGTTTCTGCTGCTACAGTACTTTACAAAGACTCCTGCAGCGATAGTTTCAAGACAGGAGGAGAATACTTACAGTTTATCTAATCCACTCAGTTTCATCTTTTGTCTTGTTAATAGTTCGTATATGTTGGAGTTTTATAGACTTTTTTTCCACAATCTACTTTACTTTTATCATCCCATTAGCAATACCATAACTTTGCTGGGTGTGATTACATTTATATATACAGCAATAAGACAGCATATAAATAAAACAAAAACAAAATTGTTGATTTTTAGCCAACACTACCCAGGCTATACGGGATTAGTTTGTACTCGTTCTTTTTAATAATAATAATAATAATAATAATAATAATAATAACAACAACAACAACAACAACAACAACAACAACAACATCATCATCATCATCATCATCATCAATTAATATTAGCTGCATAGACTTTGTGGTTTCCTATAAGTGTGATTGGTGTTTATTTCTAAATAATATTGAACTATGTACCTGTCCAAAGACCTTTGCACGATTATCGATCATTTTTCTTGTTGTACAAGACTATTGAAGAGTATGTTAGGTTGGAGTGATGTGAAATTTATTACTATACAGTAATACCACGCTATCGGTACGGTTACATTATACGATGTTTAACAGCAATATTAAAATGGGCTGGTCCAGTGAACTTTTAGTGCTCGGTCTTTAGAGAGCTTTTACTAGTTGATAAACGGAAATTCTTAACATTGTATACTATTAATATTATTTATCACACATGGTTCCAACCATAAACAGCGACAGCGTTATATCATCTTCTCTATGTATTAATGTCATTGACTAGAAGATTTTACAACGACTTCAGATAAACTGTACGACATTCTCTGAGTGCCTACAAATCCACTGTATCACTGTTTTAACTGCAGTCTGGACCACAGAGGTGCAGTTACCTGGCAGATCTATAGGATTTATCTCCTTGGAGTACACTAGTCAATTACAGCAACCAGGAGACTATAACAGCATTATTCGTTTTAGCATCAAAAATAGTTTAGATGGATAAAGGACATGCAGTCAATGAAATATAAAAATGTTCCTTATATAGTAAAATTAATCCCAGTAGCTCTGGTGTAACACTTCACACATATGATATTCAGATTTATGTATGAAAAATTCACATACACCTTTTTCAAAATGATATGTTATGTAATAAATAAATTTATTTCTTACACCATTATAAATATATTTAGAACTTTTTTTTATATATATAGCACTAGTTTGTTTTTGAGAAACTATAACATATAATATTGATATGTGTCTGTTATAATGAGAATTTCAAATAAAATAACAACCAAGTCTTAGAAACTTGGAAGAAAAAAATACATAGGTTCTGCTCCAAATTATGACACTGAGCCTCTACATCTCTGACTGCCAACTCCACACTGATAAATACAGTCTCTATACAGTACATCATCAATCAGAGCCATAAGGGCTTACTTTATATGCACTCAATTTCCACCAAACCAAAACTAATTGCATGCATACCTCTAGGCCACTCTGGGATCTGATCAATTAGTCATTAGGCACTCCATTAGAAGGGTTTTAAGCTTGCTAGTATAAATGTCCACTGTCAATTTGCTTGTAATTGAGTGAATCAAAAAGACTCAGCTATTAGAACACAGAACATGAATGATGTATACCAAGTTTTATTATACAAAATATTAATCTATTACAACATGTACTTTTATTTCTGTGTCCCCCTGCTATCATTAGAAGACAATGCAAGACACTTTATCACTTTGGATATTTTATTGCTACTAGTAAGCAATTATTACAGGTATGAATTTATGTCATGAGACGTTATGGTAGCATGTTGGCCTTGCTTGTCATGAGTGCTGGTATTATTTATCTGCCAATGTCCCGTGCGTAAGGGTGACATGTAACATACTGTACACCGAGCTAGACCAAGATATGGTACAAGAGAAATATAATCATGATTATTCTGTTGTGATATCATGTCAATTATATTATTCTAATAAAATAATAGTGAAATCATTATGGATTTCACAATTATT
Organism: Pseudophryne corroboree; assembly: GCF_028390025.1. Classification (NCBI taxonomy): domain Eukaryota; kingdom Metazoa; phylum Chordata; class Amphibia; order Anura; family Myobatrachidae; genus Pseudophryne; species Pseudophryne corroboree. The sequence continues at coordinate 623,760,509 of NC_086449.1, read as the reverse complement.
TCAAAATCAGTGCATTATATATACACATCACATGCCTATATTATACAAATGATATAACAAGTAATTACTGTTGTCTGTTGTGTATATATTTTCAGCATTTGCATGATTATGAAATTATAGTTTTATAATACACAAGTGACATTAATAGGACATTGACTGAAGGTCCATCGGTGATCTCTACCTTTTGTCCTCTGTTACAACCTATTATGACTTGTACCTCCAGGACTTCTTCAGTGCTACACCTAATGCATGATACTTACCTCCACATCCCATTAATGAAGTCTGTTGCAGGGGTGATTTACAGGAGGGTCGCAGTGCACTAGGAATTACCAACTAGCATCAATGAACAGTACATAAAAAGCACAATAGAGGATTACAATTTGTACTTAGATTTTATAGATTATTATTTATGAAGAGATATATATGATTCCATTCATATTTTATATTCAGAATGGCCTGTCCTTTGTGTCACTTATCCCTCTATCTTTTCTGGACATATATTATAATATCTCTATAACATAGATACTTGTTAGTTATGAGGGCGCAACTTTAAATATGGACTCCATCCACTTGTTTGTTATCTCAAGTATGTGTGCCACCGCATTTGACACAGGCACCACTTAGCATGGAGGATACCCTGTCCTTTGCTCATTATACCCACCAGGCCTTCTCCACCTGTAAATGACTCACAAAGAGGGAAATGTATCAAGCTCTTTTTTGCTTAAAATCATGTGGGAAGTGCAGTTTTCGCATGATTTAAGTACCAAGGCTATGTAACCATAGCCTAAAGCAGGAGATATCACAGAAATATCTTAATTAATTGAAGACTGCAGTCTGACCCTATCTATCAAGCATCAAACATCATAGAGTTTCTGAGTTTGGCCCCTCGCTTGTGCCTGCAGACATTTTTGCATTTCCTAATTTCCCAGCTCTATACAAAACACATGGGGGGCATATGCAATGCAGCTAATTGTCACATATGACCTATTCAATTAGTAGCTGTAAGGAAAAATGTGCAGTAAATGTAACTGCTGGCCTTCGAGAAAACCCATGGATTCCTGGCACTTTATGTGGAATCTATGGTTTAGCATACATTACCTGTGGATTTACCACACAGGTATAATGCTGACTTATTGAATAGCTCTGTGCATTAAACCCAGAGCTTTCCCCAAGTGGTAAACGCCGCAGGTAATTGGATATTCCCCACGGAGTAGCCTCTGTTGCAGGAACTGGTGCACTGTCGTACTGTTCCTTCTAACATCAGTAATAGAAAGTGATACCCCTTTTCCACTAGCTAAATTTACCCATGATTTTGCATGGGGGCGCGCATCAACACAGGATTTTAGTAAGTGGAAACGGCTCAACACGGGTCGAGTGACCCTGGAATCCTACCCGGGTAGCTGCCTGGGTTGGACACGGTAACACGGTAATGACCTGGGTATTGTGCAGTGGAAACGGTCATTACCCGTGTTTCAGAACCGAGTAACGAGTGACAAATAGGCTTTTACGGTATCCGGTTGCTAGATAGAAGTGTCTAGTTAGACAGTCAATAGATAGACACCATATGTAAGACAGACATTAGGTCAACAGGGTCAAAAGGTCGACAGGGTCAAAAGGTCGACATGAAAAGGGTAGACAGTATAAAAGGTCGACATGGTCAAAAGGTCGACATGAAAATGGTCGACAAAAAAGATAGACAATTTTTTTTTTAAATTTTACATGTTTTTGGACTATTTCATACCTTCTCTATCCATGTCAGCATAGAGGTGGTTATAAACCTTGTGGCGAGCGCAGCGAGCCACCGAGCCCGAAGCGTGGCGAGCGAAGCGAGCCCCGCGAGGGTATGCCCTTCTACAATTGGGGGTCCCAGATGACAAAACTATCCACACAAACCACAAAAATGAAAAACACATGGTGTCTACCTTTTTTATGTCGACAATTTTCATGTCGACCATTTGACCCTGTCGACCTTTTGACCCTGTCGACCTAATGTCTGTCTAACATAGGGTGTCTATCTATTGACTGTCTAACTAGACACTATCTATCTTTTATACCACACCCGGCTTTTACAAAGCTTACCCGGGTTAAGTGGAAACAGATCCGACCCGGTAATAACCTCCTGTGTCGAAGTGCAGTGGAAACAGCAACATGACCCTCTCCAGGAGGGACAGAATGCTTCTGGACTTCCCTCTTAATTTATGATTGCCATCACCTGTGGTGAAACATCTTTCTTATCCATTTACCTGTTCAAAACAGGTGCCAGCAATCATACATTAAGAGGAAAGTCCAGAAGCAGAGCATTGTGTCCCTCCTGGAGAGGGTCATGTTGCAGGGCCGGTTCAGGCCCTTTTGGCGCCCTGGGCGGAAAAAAAGGGCATGGCTTCATACAGGGGGCGTGGTCAGTTACGCCCCCTGTAGAGTTGTGCCCCCATTTGTGCCCCCTGTAGGAGTAGTGCCGCTTACACAAAAAAAAATCAATACTTACTATCCCCGCGCCTGATTCCCGACTGCTGCAGACCTCCGCCGACGCCGCTCCTCTCCTCGGATCTATGGGACAGATAGACACTAGAGGTCAATTATGACCCCTAGCGTCTGTGTCAGTCCCACAATGCTGTGCGGTGTGCGATGACATCATCGCGCACCGCATAGCAAAGGTCCTCTCCACGAAGGGAAACTAGATGGGTAGCGTCTAGTTCCCTTCACAGCGGGGGACTAGCGGGGGACACAGAGGACACAGCGGGGGGCACAGTAGCACAGAGCGGATCTTGCCATGGTGCGGCGCCCTCCGGATGGCGCCGGTGCCCTCCGGAAGGCAACACCCCGGGCAAAAGTCCTTCTTGCCCGTGGCAAGATCCGCTACTGTCATGTTGGGAGGTATGCACCTATGTGAACCATCTGTTTAACTGTGCTGTGTGTGCAGGGATATGTGGGGAATTAACTGTCTTTAACATGAGTATGCAGTCTCTTACAGAAAGCTTTAGCCTCTTTCATAAGAGACTGGGATAGTATACCTCTGAACCTGGTCATTGTAATGTGGTACAAAATGACCTGCAGGGCATTATAATGTTACATAATATGAACTTTAGCACTGTAATGTTGCACAATATGAAGTGGAGGCAGTGCCGTTTCTTGCGGCGGGCGAGCCGTGCAACCGCACGGGGCGCCCACCGCGGCACTTTGCGTGTCCTTGTCTGCTCCTCCTTCCTCTTCCCGAGCACTCCTGCTCGGGGGGCGGAGTTTCGCGGAATGACGCGATTGCGTCATGACGTCACGACGCAATCGCGTAATTCCACGAAACCACGCCTCCCGAGCAGGAGTACTCGGATGATGGAGGAGGAGCAGACTACCTGGAAGGAGGAGGCGGCCGGCGCAGGGAGGTGAGGCGGCCCGACTTCGAAGAGTGGGAAGGTTCTGTATATGTAAGTAGTCTCTCTCTCTCCCCCCCTTCCTCAGCCCCCCCCCCCCACTTGATACCTGTCTGCCGCACTGTATTTAATGGGGACACCTGCCTGCCGCACTGTATTTAATGGGGATATCTGCCTGCCGCACTGTATTTAATGGGGACACCTGCCTGCTGCGCTGTATTTAATGGGGACATCTGCCTGCCGCACTGTATTTAATGGGGACACCTGCCTTCCGCACTGTATTTAATGGGGACATCTGCTTGTGTACTGTGTAAAATGGGGACACCTGCCTGTCGTAGTGTATAAAATGGGGACACCTGCCTGCGTAGTGTATAAAATGGGGACACCTGCCTGCGTAGTGTATAAAATGGGGACACCTGCCTGCCATACTGTGTAAAAAGGGGACACCTGCCTGCCGTACTGTGTAAAATGGTGACATGTGCCTGCCGCACTGTGTAAAATGGGGACACCTGCCTGCATAATGTGTAAAATGGGGACACCTGCCTGCCGTAATTTATAAAATGGGGACACCTGCCTGCGTACTGTGTAAAAAGGGGACACCTGCCTGCCGTAATGTATAAAATGGGGACACCTGCCTGCGTAATGTGTAAAATGGGGACACCTGCCTGCCATACTGTGTAAAATGGGGACACTTGCCTGCCGTGATGTGTAAAATGGGGATACCTGCCTGCCATAATGTGTAAAATGGGGACACCTGCCTGCCGTACTGTGTAAAATGGGGACTTTAGATTTTTTTATTTTTCCCTGTGGTGGCCGTGATGATATCAGATGAGGCCACGCCCACTTTAATGAGCCCACGCCCATTTTAATGAGGGGGGGGGGCGCATTTTGAAATCTCGCACTGGGAGCCAAATTGGCTAGAAACAGATCTGAGTGGAGGCACTATAGTGTGGCATAATATGAACTGGGTGCACTGTAATGTGATATCATATAAACTGGTGACACTGTATGTTGTGATGGGACTTATTCAGGTTTTGTTAGCAAAACAAAAACGAACACTAATGGGCAAAACCATGTGCACTGCAGGTGGGGGAGATATAACATGTGCAGAGAGATTTAGATTTGGGTGGGATATGTTGTTTCTGTGCAGAGTAAATACTGGTTGCTTTATTTTTACACTGCAAGTTAGATTTCAGTTTGAACACACCCCACCCAAATCTAACTCTCTCTGCACATGTTACATCCGCCCCCCCTGCTAACAAACCCAAATAACCCCCAATGTTAATTGGAAGTACTGTGTTGCATATTGTGTACTGGCAGCCCTACAATGTGACATAATGTGAACTAGGCCATACTATGGATCATACAATAAACTAAGGCACTACTATGGGGCATAACATTAATTAAGGCACAACTGTGGTTTAGAAAATGAAACAGGCACTACTATGGGGCATAAAAGTAACAACTGTCCCTGATTTTATGAGTGGGAGAATACCTGACTGAATATTTGATGTTTGTGTGCAGAATATCATTAGTACCTGAGCTGTATTTGCTGATACAAAGTTTACTATTGAAGTGACTATTATAAACTATAGTTTTGGTCCTTTTCGTCTACATTTCAGTATTTAGTAATACTCAAGGGTGTAAACAAGGTTAGTTTACTGTCAGGTAACAACATCAATACAACTGATCCCCCTAAGCTCTGTGGAATGAAAGCGTTAATAACATATTCTTATGAGAACTAAACACTGACGGGCTGCATCAAATTTCTGCTGTCCACTGCAACCCCCCATCTCAATGGATGTTCCTAATAAGTTCAGTGAGAAAACTATAATATTAAAAGCCTCAACTTAGAGGAAACAGTGATGTACCTACAAATCCTCCAATATGATATCAATAGAGTGATTCCAAAAAGATGGCATTCAAATGAAAACAGAAAAATGCACTATAGATATTATAAAAAATATATAAGACTTAGGGGTCTATTCATGTAGATTTGTGGTAAAGAATTGTTACTTATCACTATAGATCGCATCAATTTGTTGCGATCCATAGCTTGATTAAGTAGCAATTCATGTAACCTGCCTTGTCTTGTGGTGCGATGTGATATAACCGGGTCCTGCAATCCCATCTTCTTGTTCTTTTACACTGCGTTATCGGGGGGTGGGATGTTTCCCTATATGTGTGTGGTGGGTCAGTTAGCTGGCTGCAGGGATAACAGGAGACTGAGCAATCCCCCTCACTGCAGGACACTGCTGCTGCTCCCCCCTCGGACCCATTTGCACCTCCGGGACTGGGCGCTGCTGCGGTTCTTCCTCCATCTCCCCAGCCCTCCTGCACCTTCGGTAAGCGAGCCAGCAGACAGCGAGGTAGTGGCAGAGCGAGGGGCACAGGGGGCAGCGGGAACTGTAAGAAGGAGGTGACCCGGCATATGCATATATCGGGTCACCTATGTAACTATAGTGGCGGTGGGGGATATATGTATATATATTAAGTACTCCAATGGGTACCAACATAGGGGACACATACAATTTGAGGTCAATGGGTTAACAAGATCTAGCAAATCTTTACCCATTGCTTAAAGGTTGTGTCTATGTTACCTTCGTGCTCAGGACCTGGAAGTGACAAAACGGGAGGGCAGGAGAGAACGTCCGCCCTTACCCGCCCTTACAGCACCTAAATGTTTGCTTTGTTCTCCGTTCGTTTGGGGTAATTTTTTTCTCTATGCAGCATTGGACCCTCGCGGGCTCGCTTTGCTTGCCACGCTTCAGGCTCGGTGTCTCGCTTCGCTCGCCACACTTTACTATTCCAAATTGATTGTGACACGGACCCAGGGGGTTATGGGGAAGGTCTTCTCCATGAAGGTAACCTAGACGCTACCATTGCTTAAATGGCAGTGGAAATGGACACAAAGGTGGGCGGAGCTACTGTTGAGGAGGCAGGTGATTGGTCGAAGGGGGCGGAGAAGCTGGAGAGTAGGCGGGAGACAGTAGTCTCCGCTTCCTGTATACCCACACCATCCTCCTGAGATGGCGAATGCTATTTGAGAAGCGAAACGGAAAGCTAAGCTTTCCATGCTTCTATGAATTCCTCTCCCCATACTACAGTATGGAAAAGTGATATCTACCATCATCAGGGCCACTGCTGGAGAAATCATGGTAACTTCTATGAATAGCAGGAAGCAGTGAAAAGCCCTGTTACCACTGATAAAGGGTTTTTCACTGCTCTATGAATAGACGGGTTTAGTACGAAATACTTACAGTAAAAATCCCGGCGGTCAAAATCTCGACAACAGTTGACCAACGGTCAAAATCCAGACAAAGTAAAAATACAGACATTTAAAATGTCGACAGGTCAAAACGTCGACTCAAGTTTTCCATTGTTTTGTGTGTGTGTATGTCGACATAGGTCGACATGGACACTGTATAAGTGTACTGTATCAGTGTACCACCGTATAAGTGTACTCGCATGGCTCACTGCGCTCGCCATGCTTCGTGTACAGTGCCTCGCTGCGCTCTGCACACTATTATATTCTCCCTCCAGGTCCACCGGGATGGTAATGTATGAACAAATCGGTTTCAAAGAAAAAATCATGAAAAACTCATGTTGACTTTTTGAAATATAATAGATACATATAATAGATAAAGTCCAAAGTCTCAGCAATAAGCCTAAGCATTGACTCTTTTTGTAGTTTCATCTGCATCTTCCTCTTGAAACTTCTCAATCACCGGAAGCTGAATAAATGCCAAAACAAAGCAAAGACAGGAGCATTACAATTTTCAAGGCAAGCCACAACCAATCGCAATTCATCATCAGGACTTCAAGGGGACTTCATGAGGGGTGACATGCTGCAGCCAAAGTAGATTTAAATAAATGGCATTAAACAGAGTCAATTAAACAGCGTTTATTTAAAATCATATTTAAACAGCATAAATATAAACAGTAGTCATATAAAAAGCTGCTTTTAGGACCTACTGTACTTCACCTTATTTTTTATTTTCTGTTTGTTTTGTCTACGATCAGCAGACTACAGCTAGTTGTACATGGAATGCTTAAACTACCCGACAGGCCGAGATTACATGTAAATACAATAATGCATAATGCATTAGTAACAAACTTTACAATCATCAATGATCTGTTACAAAAAAAAAAAGGAGCAGATCACTTTTCAACAAATGGGGGGTGGTGGAAAGAATCGCCAGGATCCCAACTGCCAGGATCCCGACTACATCCCGATAGGACAGGATGTGTCCCAAATACATATTTGATTTTAAAAGATTCTTGTTTGAATGAGAAGTGGGCATTAACGAACAATGGCCCTCATTCCGAGTTGTTCGCTCGCTAGCTACTTTTAGCAGAAATGCAAACACAAAGCTGCCGCCCTCTGGGAGTGTATCTTAGCTTAGCAGAATTGCTAACGAAAGATTTGCAATTCTGCAATTAAGTATTTCCTTGCAGTTTCTGAGTAGCTCCAGACCTACTCCTAGATTGCGATCACCTCAGTCCGTTTAGTTCCTGGTTTGACGTCACAAACACGCCCAGTACCGGCCAGCCACTCCCCCGTTTCTCCAGCCACTCCTGCGTTTTCTGCTGGCACGCCTGCGTTTTTTAGCACACTCCCGGAAAACGCTCAGTTACCACCCAGAAACACCCACTTCCTGTCAATCATTCTCCGATCAACAGAGCGACTGAAAAGCTTTGTTCGCCCCTGAGTAAAATAGCATAGTTTTGTGTAAAATTGCTTAGCGCGTGCGCCCTTCAGTGCATACGCATGCGCAGAACTGACGATTTTAGCCTATTAGCAATGCTGCTAAAAATAGCAGCAAGCTAACAACTCGGAATGACCACCGTTTCATCTTCTGAGGTTTTGTGCAATATACTGCTCTTAAACTCCATTTGATGGCTGTACCAGCTTCCAATCAGATCCTAGCTAGCAGGTGATGGCAGAATAATATTGGATGTATGCAGATGCATACGGCTCCACAAACAAAGATAAAAAAAACTAAGTGTATTGCATTTTAAGAGTCTGATTATTGTGATAAAGTGTTGCACTCACCTATAATAAGAAAAAATGTGCTTCAGACATTTTTCACTGATGTCTGCTGGTTCCTTCTAGAGATGTGTTACAAGGAAATTCAAATTCTTTCTTGCTCATAGCGACGGTGGAGTACTGTATGTTGTACAAAGGTAGTCCACTTAATCAATCCCTTTCCTCTTTCGGACATCTTTATTGATGACCAAGCGGTTGCTATCCACTTCTTTGATCTATGCATAGATTTTAGTACATCCAATTGAAACACTGTTCTTATTATCCAGAACCAAATCAAGGAATATTATTTTTCTTTGTACATTGTGGACTTTAGCTCCAAAATAAACTCATGGATATTGATCTCAGATAGATATATATATATATATATATATATATATATATATAGTTTAAGATCTCCTTCAGTACATTTCCATATATTAAGAATAACAGATAATTCTGCAAAGAGATATCCTTGGTATATGGATAAGATAGCATCCTACCGCTGTTATAATAATTCCCACTGTTCTGTTGCTATTTTGTTGGTACTGTACTACTTTATTTTTACACTGTGGACACTAAAGAGATTCTCACGGTAATAGTGATATATATATATATATATATATATTGTGTACTGGAAAGATATCAGCGCCACGGATGCAGTATCTTAGGTGTGACAACTAGAATGGGAACACTACAAGTAGAGTACAAAAACCGCTTATTGCATTTGCACTCCCTATTTATATATCAGGGTGTCAGCTCATTACCTCAAATGGATATAGGTATTGGTACTGTTACCTATAGAAAATGGTTATGTGGACAGGGGATGAGGTAGTGGAGAGCGACCAATGGTGCCAATAGATTGCTAAAAGCAGTATATGTTATAAAAAATATATAAATTTATTGTAGTGGAACGCACTATACAAAATACTGGTTATAAAAACATGATTATAAAAACATATAAGTTCATAAAAAGAGTATATATATGACCCATACGAAAATCAGTGAGATAAAAGAAAATTAAAAAATGGTATTTAGAAATTTTTTGGGGAATAAAAGGAAAAAAGCATGGTAGCATAAAACCCTATGTGTTATTTAAAAACCTAAGAGTATCACTCCAGTATAGAAGGTACAAGATACTAAACAGGTTAAAAAGGCACACGGGAATATAGGCTTTCAAAACTTTTTTTAAAAAAACAGAGGAATCAGAAAAATAGCTTAGCTTTGTGGTGAGGTTAGATCAAGGAATAGCACCCAACGCGTTTCGTCCTATCTGGACTTCATCAAGGGGTGATTTGAGACTAGAGACAGACCTTACTTATATACCAGAAATGACAGGAAGTGATGTAAACCTCATTTCCTGTAGCATGCTATTACACAGTTTTTATAGTATTTAAATAAGTCATGTTAATTGATTACAGGAAATGAGGTTTACATCACTTCCTGTCATTTCTGGTATATAAGTAAGGTCTGTCTCTAGTCTCAAATCACCCCTTGATGAAGTCCAGATAGGACGAAACGCGTTGGGTGCTATTCCTTGATCTAACCTCACCACAAAGCTAAGCTATTTTTCTGATTCCTCTGTTTTTAAAAAAAAAGTTTTGAAAGCCTATATTCCCGTGTGCCTTTTTAACCTGTTTAGTATCTTGTACCTTCTATACTGGAGTGATACTCTTAGGTTTTTAAATAACACATAGGGTTTTATGCTACCATGCTTTTTTCCTTTTATTCCCCAAAAAATTTCTAAATACCATTTTTTAATTTTCTTTTATCTCACTGATTTTCGTATGGGTCATATATATACTCTTTTTATGAACTTATATGTTTTTATAATCATGTTTTTATAACCAGTATTTTGTATAGTGCGTTCCACTACAATAAATTTATATATTTTTTATAACATATACTGCTTTTAGCAATCTATTGGCACCATTGGTCGCTCTCCACTACCTCATCCCCTGTCCACATATATATATATATATATATATATATATATACATAGAGAGACATGAGATTGTCTATTCAGAATAACTTTTGCATAAATGTTTTACTGTTTGCAGAAAAACTAATATAATGTGCCTTGTCGTGTATGTGAGATAGGCCTTTGCAGCAATCCACCAGAACGATGTACATTAAAATATAATTTCACCTGTTAAAAGAGGATTCATCACCATGTTTTATAATGTAATTTTCTTGCATATCTACTTGTGATACAGCATTTACCCTACTACAGAAGAGTATGGCAGCCTGGGAACAGTACAGTCTGACTGTCCAGTTCTGAAAAGTAGTTGAGATGTCAATGTAGAGAGCTGGCCCAAGGTGTCTTGTTTTTGCTGACTATACGAGGCATTATTCAGTAAAGCTATAAAATGGTGATGTGATCGCCTAAACAGGACCTGGTTACAGGTTGCCTTTGTTACTTGCAACTAAATGCCATTAGTGATGCGCCAGAAAATGCATCTATAAAAGTAGGCAATGGTCCCCAAAACTTACAACCGAGTATCTCCAGACTTTTACAAAGTTAAGGGTTCTGTGCTTCTGTCTAAATGGTGATTATAAAACATGATGATGTTGTACATCTTAGAACCTGAAGATAGCAACACATTTTACTCACTTCAACTTTAGTGAGCTATAACCATAAAAATGTCAGCCTGGTATTGAAGGTTCACGTTAAAATGCCACATCAACCGATTTCTACAATATAATATCGACTGAAAGCAGAATTCACAAATATTGTCCTTTCTGCAGAATGGGAACGCTAACGTGCAATTTGTACAAGTTTTTCATTTGCACAAAATTCTGCCTCAACTTAAAAAAGGTTATCTGCTAAGAAAGTGCAAATGTGTAATAACCTCCGGTAAATAACCAAACTTTCTTCTATTTTGCTTACTGTGGGTTATTGTAAATTTATACTTGTTGTTAGCCCCAGCGCCCAACCAATCCATTTAAATATCTAAGTGCAGCTGCACATTGACATAAATGGGCATATGTAACAGAGGGGGACATTTATTAAGCAGTGATAAGAGCGGAGAAGTGAGCCAGTGAAGAAGTTGCCCCATCAACCAATCAGCAGCTCCGTATCATTTTATAGTATGCCAATTATAGATGTTACTTCAGTGCTGATTGGTTGCCATAGGCAACTTCTCCACTGGCTTACTTCTCAGCTCTTATCACTGCAAAGTAAATGTCCCCCAGAGTCTGAGTTTGCCTGAGGTGCAGAGTGCCAGCCAATCTCTGACATTTTTAAAGGGGTAATCATTTACTATGCAAAACCATGCCTTTTAAATTATTTCCCCTTTAAAACAACATCCGAGCTCTGCCGACATCCCACACCTCCGGCAAACTTAGACCCTATGACAAATACCCCAACATATCTGAAGCATACTACATGGATGCTATAGGGATCAGTATGAAATACCTACAATCAAACTCCCGACGGTCAAAATCCCGACAACAATTGACTGACGGTCAAAATCCCGACAAGGTCAAAATACTGACAAGGTCAAAATACAGATATTTAAAGTACCGACAAGGTCAAAATACCAACATTTAAAACGTTGCCAGGTCAAAAAGTCGACACAAGTTTTTCATTGTTTTTTGGTATGTATGTTGACATAGGTTGACATAGACACCGTATATGTCACTATTATATTACCCCTCCAGGTCCACTGGGATGGTAAAGTATGAACAAGTCGGTTTCAATAAAAAAATCATGAAAAACTCATGTTGACTTTTTGACCTGTCGCCATTTTAAATGTCAGTATTTTGATCTTGTCAGTATTTAAAATGTCGGTATTTTGACCATGTTGGGATTTTGACCTTGTCGGGATTTTGACCGTCTGGCAATGGTTGTCGGGATTTAAACCATCGGGTTTTTTTGTAGGTAAATTGACTGCATCATTGACTGCAGTCATGCTATATACTGGCTGCTGGCTGAAGAGTGCTCTAAGAAACTGCAGCCTGGGAATACATTATTATTATTATTATTATTATTTATTTTTTTAGACTTTAGATATTGTGAAGTTGTATTATTAGCTGTATACATATATTTTCGCCAGTTCTGCTAACTCACCACTAATGAAATGAGCAAAATCTAAGAAACACACATTCTCATTGCTGAACTGCAGGTCTACCCATTGCATGGATTATGTTCTACTCATGAATTATTCACTGTCATTATTTTATGACCTACACAAACATTGCAATGTATATACATGTGAATGATCTTTATATCAAAGCAAATGGTAATGTAACTTTCTGCCAGTAGCAATAATAGTTGTACTAAACATATTAAAGAAAATGTATAGATAAAATAGATTTTCTAGAACAAAAGAATGGCTTATAACAAACATAAATCATAAAAATATAAAAGTTTCCGTACTTAGGGAGCACACAAAGGCATCATAAACTATTCACAGATCAGACATGTTTTATTGTGGAAACATATCTTGCTCTAAGTCACAATGTTACAAAGTGTGGGTACATATTCTCTAATGGCCTTAAAGCTGTCTATGGTATCTTTCAGGAGTGATCTATTAAAAATGTCAGGCGCTGTAATACATTTTGACTATATATATATATATATATATATATATATATATATATATATATTAGTGATGAGCGGGCTCGGATCCTCCCGCCTTGCTCGGTTAACCAAAGCGCGCCCAAACGTCATCATCCCGCGGTCGGATTCTCGCGAGATTCGTATTCTATATAAGGAGCCGCGCATCGCCGCCATTTTTCACTCGTGCATTGGAGATGATCGTGAGAGGACGTGGCTGGCGTCCGCTCAGTGGGCTGCAAATATCTGTGCTCAGTGTGCTGCAAATATCTGTGCTCAGTGTGCTGCAAGTGCAAATATCTACGTTCTCTGCCTGAAAAATGCTCCATATCTGTGCTCAGTGTGCTGCAAATATCTGTGCTCAGTGTGTTAATTGCTTTATTGTGGGGACTGGGGACCAGCAGTATTATATAGTAGGAGGACAGTGCAGAGTTTTGCTGACCAGTGACCACCAGTATTATACGTTCTCTGCCTGAAAAACGCTCCATATCTGTGCTGCATTGTAGTATATAGTAGGAGGACAGTGCAGAATTTTGCTGACCACCAGTATAACTATATATATAGGAGTACGGTACAGTAGTCCACTGCTCTACCTACCTCTGTGTCGTCAAGTATACTATCCATCCATACCTGTGGTGCATTTCAGTTTTGCACAGTTTGCTGACCACCAGAATATAATATATAGCAGTACGGTACAGTAGTCCACTGCTCTACCTCTGTGTCGTCAAGTATACTATCCCATCCATACCTGTGGTGCATTTCAGTTTTGCACAGTTTGCTGACTACCAGTATATAATATATAGCAGTACGGTACAGTAGGCCACTGCTCTACCTACCTCCGTGTTGTCAAGTATACTATCCATCCATACCTGTGGTGCATTTCAGTTTTGCACAGTTTGCTGACCACCAGTATATAATATATAGCAGTACGGTACAGAAGGCCACTGCGCTACCTACCTCTGTGTCGTCAAGTATACTATCCATCCATACCTGTGGTGCATTTCAGTTTTGCACAGTTTGCTGTTCACCAGTATATAATATATAGCAGTACGGTACAGTAGGCCACTGCTCTACCTACCTCTGTGTCGTCAAGTAAACTATCCATCCATACCTGTGGTGCATTTCAGTTTTGCACAGTTTGCTGACCACCAGTATATAATATATAGCAGTACGGTACAGAAGTCCACTGCTCTACCTACCTCTGTGTCGTCAAGTATACTATCCATCCATACCTGTGGTGCATTTCAGTTTTGCACAGTTTGCTGTTCACCAGTATATAATATATAGCAGTACGGTACAGTAGGCCACTGCTCTACCTACCTCTGTGTCATCAAGTATACTATCCATCCATACCTGTGGTGCATTTCAGTTTTGCACAGTTTGCTGACCACCAGTATATAATATATAGCAGTACGGTACAGAAGTCCACTGCTCTACCTACCTCTGTGTCGTCAAGTATACTATCCATCCATACCTGTGGTGCATTTCAGTTTTGCACAGTTTGCTGACCACCAGTATATAAAATATAGCAGTACGGTACAGTAGGCCACTGCTCTACCTACCTCTGTGTCGTCAAGTATACTATCCATCCATACCTGTGGTGCATTTCAGTTTTGCACAGTTTGCTGACCACCAGTATATAATATATAGCTGTACGGTACAGTAGGCCACTGCTCTACCTACCTCTGTGTCGTCAAGTATACTATCCATCCATACCTGTGGTGCATTTCAGTTTTGCACAGTTTGCTGACCACCAGTATATAATATATAGCAGTACGGTACAGTAGGCCACTGCTCTACCTACCTCTGTGTCGTCAAGTATACTATCCTGCATTTCAGTTTTGCACAGTTTGCTGACCACCAGTATATAAAATATAGCAGTACGGTACAGTAGGCCACTGCTCTACCTACCTCTGTGTCGTCAAGTATACTATCCATCCATACCTGTGGTGCATTTCAGTTTTGCACAGTTTGCTGACCACCAGTATATAATATATAGCAGTACGGTACAGTAGGCCACTGCTCTACCTACCTCTGTGTCGTCAAGTATACTATCCATCCATACCTGTGGTGCATTTCAGTTTTGCACAGTTTGCTGACCACCAGTATATAATATATAGCAGTACGGTACAGTAGGCCACTGCTCTACCTACCTCTGTGTCGTCAAGTATACTATCCATCCATACCTGTGGTGCATTTCAGTTTTGCACAGTTTGCTGACCACCAGTATATAATACAGGTTGAGTATCCCTTATCCAAAACGCTTGGGACCGGAGGTATTTTGGATATCGGATTTTTCCGTATTTTGGAATAATTGCATACTATAATGAGTTATCAAGGTGATGGGGCCTAAGTCTAAGCACAGAATGCATTTATGTTTCATATACACCTTATACACACATCCTGAAGGTAATTTTAGCCAATATTTTTAATAACTTTGTGCATTAAACAAAGTGTGTGTACATACACACAATTAATTTATGTTTCATATACACCTTATTCACACAGCCTGAAGGTCATTTAATACAATATTTTTAATAACTTTGTGTATTAAACAAAGTTTGAGTACATTGAGCCACAGAAAACAAAGATTTCGCTATCTCACTTTCACTCAAAAAAGTCTGTATTTCGGAATATTCCGTATTACGGAATATTTGGATATGGGATACTCAACCTGTATATAGCAGTACGGTACAGAAGTCCACTGCTCTACCTACCTCTGTGTCATCAAGTATACTATCCATCCATACCTGTGGTGCATTTCAGTTGTGCGCAGTATATATAGTAGTAGGCCATTGCTATTGATATATTACTGGCATATGATTCCACACATTAAAAAATGGAGAACAAAAATGTGGAGGGTAAAATAGGGAAATATCAAGATCCACTTCCACCTCGTGCTGAAGCTGCTGCCACTAGTCATGGCTGAGACGATGAAATGCCATCAACGTCGTCTGCCAAGGCCGATGCCCAATGTCATAGTAGAGAGCATGTAAAATAAAAAAAAATAAAGCTCAGTAAAATGACCCAAAAATCTAAATCAAAATCGTCTGAGGAGAAGCGTAAACTTGCCAATATGCCATTTACGACACGGAGTGGCAAGGAACGGCTGAGGGCCTGGCCTATGTTCATGGCTAGTGGTTCAGCTTCACATGAGGATGGAAGCACTCTTCCTCCCGCTAGAAAACTTAAAAGAGTTAAGATGGCAAAAGCACAGCAAAGAACTGTGCGTTCTTCTAAATCACAAATCCCCAAGGAGAGTCCAATTGTGTCGGTTGCGATGCCTGACCTTCCCAACACTGGGCTGGAAGAGGTGGCGCCTTCCACCATTTGCACGCCCCCTGCAAGTGCTGGAAGGAGCACCCGCAGTCCAGTTCCTGAGGATATGGGTGTTGCTGGCGCTGGGGAGGAAATTGACAAGGAGGATTCTGATGGTGAGGTGGTTTGTTTAAGTCAGGCACCCGGGGAGACACCTGTTGTCCGTGGGACGAATATGGCCATTGACATGCCTGGTAAAATTACATAAAAAATCACCTCGTCGGTGTGGAATTATTTTAACAGAAATGCGGGCAACATTTGTCAAGCCATGTGTTGCCTTTGTCAAGCTGTAATAAGTAGGGGTAAGGACGTTAACCACCTAGGAACATCCTCCCTTATACGTCACCTGGAGCGCATTCATCAAAAGTCATTCACAAGTTCAAAAACTTTGGGTGACAGCGGAAGCAGTCCACTGACAACTAAATCCCTTCCTCTTGTAACCAAGCTCCTGCAAACCACACCACCAACTCCCTCAGTGTCAATTTCATCCTTAGACAGGAACAGCAATAGTCCTGCAGGCCATGTCACTGTCAAGTCTGACGAGTCCTCTCCTGCCTGGGATTCCTCCGATGCATCCTTGAGTGTAACGCCTACTGCTGCTGGCGCTGCTGTTGTTGCTGCTGGGAGTCGATCGTCATCCCAGAGGGGAAGTCGGAAGACCACTTGTACTACTTCCAGTAAGCAATTGACTGTCCAACAGTCCTTTGCGAGGAAGATGAAATATCACAGCAGTCATCCTGCTGCAAAGCGGATAACTCAGGCCTTGGCAGCCTGGGCGGTGTTAAATGTGTTTCCGGTATCCACTGTTAATTCACAGGAAACTAGAGATTTGCTTGAGGTACTGTGTCCCCGGTACCAAATACCATCTAGGTTCCATTTCTCTAGGCAGGCGATACCGAGAATGTACACAGACCTCAAAAAAAGAGTCACCAGTGTCCTAAAAAATGCAGTTGTACCCACTGTCCACTTAACCACGGACATGTGGACAAGTGGAGCAGGGCAGACTAAGGACTATATGACTGTGATAGCCCACTGGGTAGATGTATTGCCTCCCGCAGCAAGAACAGCAGCGGCGGCACCAGTAGCAGCATCTCGCAAATGCCAACTCATTCCTATGCAGGCTATGCTTTGTATCACCGCTTTCCAGAAGAGGCACACAGCTGACAACCTCTTACGGAAACTGAGGAACATCATCGCAGAATGGCTTACCCCAATTGGACTCTCCTGGGGATTTGTGACATCGGACAACGTCATCCAATATTGTGCGTGCATTACATCTGAGCAAATTCCAGCACGTCCCATGTTTTGCACATACATTGAATTTGGTGGTGCAGAATTATTTAAAAAACTACAGGGGCGTGCAAGAGATGCTGTCGGTGGCCCGAAGAATTGCGGGCCACTTTCAGCATTCAGCCACCGCGTGCCGAAGACTGGAGCACCATCAAACACTCCTGAACCTGCCCCGCCATCATCTGAAGCAAGAGGTGGTAACGAGGTGGAATTCAACCCTCTATATGCTTCAGAGGATGGAGGAGCTGCAAAAGGCCATTCAAGCCTATACAGCTACCTACGATATAGGCAAAGGAGGGGGAATGCACCTGACTCAAGCGCAGTGGAGAATGATTTCAACGTTGTGCAAGGTTCTGTAACCCTTTGAACTTGCCACACGTGAAGTCAGTTCAGACACTGCCAGCCTGAGTCAGGTCATTCCCCTCATCAGGCTTTTGCAGAAGAAGCTGGAGACATTGAAGGAGGAGCTAAAACAGAGCGATTCCGCTAGGCATGTGGGACTTGTGGATGGAGCCCTTAATTCGCTTAACCAGGATTCACGGGTGGTCAATCTGTTGAAATCAGAGCACTACATTTTGGCCACCGTGCTTGATCCTAGATTTAAAACCTACGTTGGATCTCTCTTTCCGGCAGACACAAGTCTGCAGAGGTTCAAAGACCTGCTGGTGAGAAAATTGTCAAGTCAGGCGGAATGTGACCTGTCAACAGCTCCTCCTTCACACTCTCCCGCAACTGGGGCTGCGAGGAAAAGGCTAAGAATTCCGAGCCCACCCGCTGGCGGTGATGCAGGGCAGTCTGGAGCGAGTGCTGACATCTGGTCCGGACTGAAGGACCTGCCAACGATAACTGACATGTCGTCTACTGTCACTGCATATGATTCTGTCACCATTGAAAGAATGGTGGAGGATTATATGAGTGACCGCATCCAAGTAGGCACGTCAGACAGTCCGTACGTATACTGGCAGGAAAAAGAGGCAATTTGGAGGCCCTTGCACAAACTGGCTTTATTTTACCTAAGTTGCCCCCCCTCCAGTGTGTACTCCGAAAGAGTGTTTAGTGCAGCCGCTCACCTTGTCAGCAATCGGCGTACGAGGATACTTCCAGAAAATGTGGAGAAGATGATGTTCATCAAAATGAATTATAATTAATTCCTCCGTGGAGACATTCACCAGCAATTGCCTCCAGAAAGTACACAGGGGCCTGAGATGGTGGATTCCAGTGGGGACGAATTAATAATCTGTGAGGAGGGGGATGTACAAAGTGAAAGGGGTGAGGAATCGGACGATGAGGAGGAGGTAGACATCTTGCCTCTGAAGAGCCAGTTTGTGCAAGGAGAGATTGATTGCTTCTTTTTTGGTGGGAGCCCAAACCAACCAGTCATTTCAGTCACATTCGTGTGGCAGACCCTGTCGCTGAAATGATGGGTTTGTTAAAGTGTGCATGTCCTGTTTATACAACATAAGAGTGGGTGGGAGGGCCCAAGGACAATTCCATCTTACACCTCTTATTTTCTTTAATTTATCTTTGCATCATGTGCTGTTTGGGGACTATTTTTTAAATCTGCCATCCTGTCTGACACTGCAGTGCCACTCCTAGATGGGCCAGGTGTTTGTGTCGGCCACTTGGGTCGCTTAGCTTAGCCACACAGCTACCTCATTGCACCTCTTTTTTCTTTGCATCATGTGCTGTTTGGGGACTATTTTTTAAATCTGCCATCCTGTCTGACACTGCACTGCCACTCCTAGATGGGCCAGTTGTTTGTGTCGGCCACTTGGGTCGCTTAGCTTAACCATCCAGCGACCTTGGTGCACCTCTTTTTTTCTTTGCATCATGTGCTGTTTGGGGACTATTTTTTAAATCTGCCATCCTGTCTGACACTGCAGTGCCACTCCTAGATGGGCCAGGTGTTTGTGTCGGCCACTTGGGTCGCTTAGCTTAGCCACACAGCTACCTCATTGCACCTTTTTTTCTTTGCATCATGTGCTGTTTGGGGACTATTATTTAAATCTGCCATCCTGTCTGACACTGCAGTGACACTCCTAGATGGGCCAGGTATTTGTGTTGGCCACTTGGGTCGCTTAGCTTAGTCACACAGCAACCTTGGTGCACCTCTTTTTTTCTTTGCATCATGTGCTGTTTGGGGACTATTTTTTTGAAGTGCCATCCTGTCTGACACTGCAGTGCCACTCCTAGATGGGCCAGGTGTTTGTGTCGGCCACTTGGGTCGCTTAGCTTAGTCATTCAGCGACCTTGGTGCAAATTTTAGGACTAAAAATAATATTGTGAGGTGTGAGGTGTTCAGAATAGACTGGAAATGAGTGGAAATTATGGTTATTGAGGTTATTAATACTATGGGATCAAAATGACCCCCAAATTCTATGATTTAAGCTGTTTTTGATGTTTTTTGTAAAAAAACACCCGAATCCAAAACACACCCGAATCCGACAAAAAAAATTCAGGGAGGTTTTGCCAAAACGCGTCCGAATCCAAAACACGGCCGCGGAACCGAATCCAAAACCAAAACACAAAACCCGAAAAATGTCCGGTGCACATCACTAATATATATGTAGCAGACCAAGTGACCGGCACTTCGTAGAGACTGAACACAGTGCCTGGATGCCCTCTGAAAATCACAAATGCAGTCAGGAGATAGGGAGCAGCGGCACGCCACTAGCCAGTGCCTCCTGAGCCATTTAGCTCACCGCATGTCTATATATATATATATATATATATATATATATATATATATGAGATGAGCGGGTTTGGTTCTCCGAGATCCGAACCCCCCCAAACTTCACGTGGTTTACACGGGTCCGAGGCAGCCTCGGTTCTTCCCGCCTTACTTGCAAAATATGAACGGGTGAAAACGTCATCATCCCGCTGTCGTATTCTCGCGAGATTCGGATTCCATATAAAGAGCCGCGCGTCGCCGACATTTTCACTCATGAATTGTAGATTGAGCGGAGAGGATGTGGCTACGTTCTCTGCCTGAATAGCCCATTATCAGCTAATATCGGCTCAATATCTGTGCTCAGTATCAGTGCTGCATTGTGGTGACCAGTATACTGCAGTACAATAGTCCATTGCTGTATCTTGCTGCTCCGTGTCAGTTCTAGTATCCTCAACAGTGCTCAATACCTGTGCTCAGTATCAGTGCTTCATTGTGGTGACCAGTATATAATACTGCAGTACAATAGTCCATTGCTGTATCTTGCTGCTCCGTGTCAGTTCTAGTATCCTCATCAGTGCTCAGTATCACCACTCATTGTCTTGTGCTGCATTGTGGTGACTAAAAGTCCAGTGTCTTGTGCTGCATCTTACTGCTGTAGCGTGCTGTGGTAGTGTCCTGTCACTGTGCATAGGTGATCATCATTCCAGTCACAGTGGTATCTGGTATCTATCTAGTGCAGGGGTGGGCAATTATTTCAGCTGAGGGGCCACTTGACACTTTCCTGTCAGTATTCGAGGGCCGCACACAAAATAGCAGCTCCCCTCCATGCGCCAAAAATATAGGGACGTGGCCAAAAAATCATACAGATTCATATTAGGCTGCACAATAGTCTCCATTATTTAAATTACGCCACAAAAAAAGAGCCCCTTTTACACATATTATGCCAGGTAGAGCCCCTGTCACACATTATGCCAGGTAGAGACCCATTTTACACATTACTCCAGGTAGAGCCCCTGTCACACATTATGCCAGGTAGAGACCCATTTTACACATTACTCCAGGTAGAGCCCCTATCACACATTACGGCAGGTAGAGCCCCCTTTTACATTACAGCAGGTAGAGCTCCCTTTTACACATTACGAAAGGTAGAGACCCCTTTTACACTTTACGGCAGGTAGAGCTCCCTTTTACACACTGTAGTGGTGGTGGGGGGGTTGGGTTAGGCTGCGGGGAGGGGAGGTTAGGGTTGGGCACCGCCCTCGGAGGGTTAGGGTTAGGCTACGGGGGGAAGGGGCCTAGGTTTAGGCAGCCATAGGGGGTGGTTAGGGTTAGGCACTAAGGGAGGAGCTTACGGTTAGGTTGCGGGGAGGGGGGTTGGGGAGAACCCTGTCAGTTTCGAGATATCAGGATCCCAGCGTCGGTATTTTGACCGACGGGATCCTAAGCGGCGGTGAATCATACTGATCCAACACATACACAGAGCTACATATACATAGTTACACAGACACATATGCAGAGTTACAGACATACAGTATACACAGAGTTACACAGACACATATACAGAGCTACAGACACACACATACAGAGCTACAGACACATATAGAGTTACACAGAGACATATACAGACACATACACAAAGTTACAGGCACATCATATACAGTTGCACAGACATAATATAATTTATGGTCCCTCATACCTTAAATTAAAGACTGTCACTGCATGAAAACTTTGACTGCTTTGCATGATTAAAGTGCAGGAGCATCAGGGCTGTGCTCCGTGCTGGGTAGCCCCACCCCCTGCAGGGACACTACTTCCTCCTTCTTCCTTCCGATAATCAGGGATGGCCCATTGAAGGAGGGGGGCCCAGGACACATGCCCCGAAAGACCCCTGCTACTGAGAGCCCTCCATTCTCCGCACGGCAAAGCAAGCACTGCAGTCCTTCCCCCTGTCTCAGAGGCGGAGCTTGTCCTGGCTGGCTGGGAGGGTGAAGGAGAGTAGCAGGGGGAGGAGGAGCTACGCTGACAGGGAGCAGGGGGAAAAGATCACACAGTGTCGGCTGCGGCTAATAGAGCCGCGCTGTCACAGGCATCATCTCGCAGCCGCTGCCGGTGACCTGGGCTGGAAGCTGGCCGGGACAATGACAAGCGGCCCTGTCGGGCCGCTTGTCATTGCACGCAGGTGGGAGGCAGCAGGCCAGGCAGGATCGGTTCGCGGGCCTCATCCGGCCCGAGGGCCGCATTTTGCCCACCCCTAATCTAGTGGTATCTAATTCCAGACATTACTGCCGTCTAATTCCAGATATATTACTGGCATATAATTCCACACATTAACAAAAGGGAGAACAAAAATTCGGAGGGTAAAATAGAGAAAGATCAAGATCCACTTCCACCTAGTGTTGAAGCTGCTGCCACTAGTCATGGCAGAGACAATGAAATGCCATCAACGTCGTCTGCCAAGGCCGATGCCCAATGTCACAGTAGAGAGCATGTAAAATCCAAAAAACAAAAGTTCAGTAAAATGACCCAAAAATCTAAATTAAAAGCATCTGAGGAGAAGCGTAAACTTGCCAATATGCCATTTACGACACGGAGTGGCAAGGAACCACTGAGGCCCTGGCCTATGTTCATGGCTAGTGGTTCAGCTTCACATGAGGATGGAAGCACTCATCCTCCCGCTAGAAAAATTAAAAGAGTTAAGCTGGCAAAAGCACAGCAAAGAACTGTGCGTTCTTCTAAATCACAAATCCCCAAGGAGAGTCCAATTGTGTCGGTTGCGATGCCTGACCTTCCCAACACTGGACGGGAAGAGGTGGCTCCTTCCACCATTTGCACCCACAGTCCAATTCCTGATAGTCAAATTGAAGATGTCACTGTTGAAGTACACCAGGATGAGGATATGGGTGTTGCTGGCGCTGAGGAGGAAATTAACAAGGAGGATTCTGATGGTGAGGTGGTTTGTTTAAGTCAGGCACCCGGGGAGACACCTGTTGTCCGTGGGATGAATAAAGCCAATAACATGCCTGGTCAAAATACAAAAAAAAATCACCTCTTCGGTGTGGAATTATTTCAACAGAAATGCGGACAACTGGTGTCAAGCCGTGTGTTGCCTCTGTGAAGCTGTAATAAGTAGGGGTAAGGACGTTAACCACCTAGGAACATCCTCCTTTATACGTCACCTGGAGCGCATTCTTTAGAAGTCATTGACAAGTTCAAAAACTTTGGGTGACAGCGGAAGCAGTCCACTGACAACTAAATCCCTTCTTCCTCTTGTACCCAAGCTCCTGCAAACCACCCCACCAACTCCCTCAGTGTCAATTTCCTCCTTAGACAGGAACGCCAATAGTCCTGCAGGCCATGTCACTGGCAAGTCTGACGAGTCCTCTCCTAACTGGGATTCCTCCGATGGATCCTTGAGTGTAATGCCTACTGCTGCTGGCGCTGCTGCTGTTGTTGCTGCTGGGAGTCGATCGTCATCCCAGAGGGGAAGTCGGAAGACCACTTGTACTACTTCCAGTAAGCAATTGACTGTCCAACAGTCCTTTACGAGGAAGATGAAATATCACAGCAGTCATCCTGTTACAAAGCGGATAACTCAGGCCTTGACAACTATGTTGGTGTTAGACGTGCATCCGGTATCCGCCGTTAGTTCACAGGGACTTAGAGAATTGCTTGAGGTAGTGTTTCCCCGGTACCAAATACCATCTAGGTTCCACTTCTCTAGGCAGGCGATACCGAGAATGTACACAGACGTCAGAAAAAGAGTCACCAGTGTCCTAAAAAATGCAGTTGTACCCACTGTCCACTTAACCACGGACATGTGGACAAGTGGAGCAGGGCAGACTAAGGACTATATGACTGTGACAGCCCACTGGGTAGATGTATTGCCTCCTGCAGCAACAACAGCAGCGGCGGCACCAGTAGCAGCATCTCGCAAACGCGAACTCGTTCCTAGGCAGGCTACGCTTTGTATCACCGCTTTCCATAAGAGGCACACAGCTGACAACCTCTTACGGAAGCTGAGGAACATCATCGCAGATTGGCTTACCCCAATTGGACTCTCCTGGGGATTTGTGACATCAGACAAGACCACCAATATTGTGCGTGCATTACATGTGGGTAAATTCAAGTACGTTCCATGTTTTGCACATACAATGAATTTGGTGGTGCAGAATTTTTTTTAAAAACGACAGGGGCGTGCAAGAGATACTGTCAGTGGACCGAAGAATTGCGGGCCACTTTCAGCATTCAGCCACTGCGTGCCGAAGACTGGAGCACCATCAAACACTCCTGAACATGCCCCGCCATCAGCTGAAGCAAGAGGTGGTAACGAGGTGGAATTCAACCCTCTATATGCTTCAGAGGATGGAGGAGCAGCAAAAGGCCATTCAAGCCTATACATCTGCCTACGATACAGGCAGGGGGAATGCACCTGACTCAAGCGCAGTGGAGAATGATTTCAACATTGTGCAAGGTTCTCCAACCCTTTGAATTTGCCACACGTGAAGTCAGTTCAGACACTGCCAGCCTGAGTCAGGCCATTCCCCTCATCAGGCTTATGCAGAAGCAGCTGGAGAGATTGAAGGAGGAGCTAAAATGGAGCGATTCCGCTAGGCATTTGGGACTTGTGGATGGAGCCCTTCATTCGCTTAACCAGGATTCACGGGTGGTCAATGTGTTGAAATCAGAGCACTACATTTTGAGCAACCGTGCTCGATCCTAGGTTTAAAGCCTACATTGTATCTCTCTTTCCGGCAGACACAAGTCTGCACATGTTCAAAGACCTGCTGGTGAGACAATTGTCAAGTCAAGCGGAACGTGACCCACGAACAGCTCCTCCTTCATTTTCTCCCGCCACTGGAGCTGCCAGGAAAAGGATAACATTTCCAAATCCACCCACTGGCGGTGATGCAGGGCAGTCAGGAGCGAAAATTGACATCTGGTCCGGACTGAAGGACCTGCCAACGATTACTGACATGTCGTCTACTGTCACTGCATATGATTCTGTCACCATTGAAAGAATGGTGGAGGATTATATGAGTGACCGCATCCAAGTAGGCATGTCAGACAGTCCGTACGTATACTGGCAGGAAAAAGAGGCAATTTGGAGGCCCTTGCACAAACTGGCTTTATTTTACCTAAATTGCCCCCCTTCCAGTGTGTACTCCGAAAGAGTGTTTAGTGCAGCTGGTAACCTTGTCAGCAATCGGCGTAGGAGGTTACTTCCAGAAAATGTGGAGAAGATGATGTTCATCAAAATGAATTATAATCAATTCCTCCGTGGAGACATTTACCAGCAATTGCCTCCAGAAAGTACACAGGGACCTGTGATGGTGGATTCCTGTGAGGAGGGGGATGTACACAGCGAAAGGGGTGAGGAATCGGACGATGAGGAGGTAGTGGACATGCTGCCTCTGTAGAGCCAGTTTGTGCAAAGAGAGATTGATTGCTTCTTTTTTGGTGGGGGCCCAAACCAACCAGTCATTTCAGCCACAGTCGTGTGGCAGACCTTGTGGCTGAAATGATGGGTTTGTTAAGTGTGTATGTCCTGTTTATACAACATAAGGTGCAATTCCATCTTGCACCCCTTGTGCTGTTTGGGGACTATTTTTTTAAGTGCCATCCTGTCTGACACTGCAGTGCCACTCCTAGATGGGCCAGGTGTTTGTGTCGGCCACTTGGGTCGCTTAGCTTAGTCATCCAGCAACCTCGGTGCAAATTTTAGGACTAAAATAATATTGTGAGGTGTTCAGAATAGACTGGAAATGAGTGGAACTGATGGTTATTGAGGTTAATAATACTATAGGATCAAAATTACCCCCAAATTCTATGATTTAAGCTGTTTTTGAGGGGTTTTTGAAAAAAAAAACACCCGAATTCAAAACACACCCGAATCCGACAAAAATTCTTAAGGGAGGTTTTGCCAAAACGCGTCCGAATCGAAAACTCGACCGCGGAACCGAATCCAAAACCAAAACACAAAACCCGAAAAATGCCCACTGCACATCTCTAATATATATATATACATATACTCATCACACCATCAATGTAGTTAGCTAACTACATTGATGGTGTGATGAGTGTTGTTTCTGCAGGGAGTGCCACGTCTTAACCTTCTATACATGTTCTTATACGGAAGTACCAGCTGATTGTGGATCACAGCGTTTTGGAGAGCCGTACCTGCCCGTGTGTATATTGAAGGGACGATCCAATGTAGTCCAGCATATCAATATATCAATGATATGTTGCACTACATTGGATCGTCCCTTCAATTGATGGGGATGGTGAGCTGAATTAACTGTGTTATGGAAGTCCTGTGAGTGCCGCTGCTCCCCCTCTCCTGACTATACATAAATTTGCCTCACCTGTCATAGACTTTTTGCTCCAGGATTCTTTAAATACATATTTTTGGTATTTTGCATATACTTTGGCTTATACGTTAGTATGACAGGAAAGGCTCTGCCTCACCTGCTTCACCTCACAGCATGCCACTGAATATATAAACAAAGGGACAAGAGCACCTCCTAGTGGAGTAATTAATGAACGCCACCAAAGTGTGAGAAATCAAAGTATCGGTGGACTTGTACAAGAATTATATTTTATAAAATGCTTATCTCAGTTGATCCATACAAAGTCATCAACCATGTGGAGTTTTAACATTTTTATACAGATCCAAAATACATAAAAAAAAAAACTAAATACAGGAATAAACATAGTGTAATCCCATTTACATGTATATACACAGGAACATAAGAACAAAGTTATAACAAAGTTATAACATCTTATCTCAGTAATAGCAGCATGAAACAAATTTCATCCAGCGCATTTCATCTAGGAGGAACTGTGTCTCTTCCTTATGATTTCCTCAGGGGTAATTACTCTGTATATATATATATATATATATATATATATATATATATAGTATAATAGACTTCCGTTACACAAATCTAAAATCTAACTAGGAAAACTTTAACATATTGGAAAGATGGAAGATGCCCAACTAAAAATAATTTAGGGTGGTCAGTCTCATCTTTTAGCAGTGCCTAATTTCATTGATATCACAACATGCTGATCCAGTTGGGTGGTACTTAATTTTAGTGGGGCGTTTAGAGAATGTTGACATCACCCTAGTCTCCTGCCATGTTCCCAATACTGGGTAAATGTCCTTCTGTAGAAAGTTGTGTTTGATACTTCGGAAATGTCAGGGCAGGTGGTGTTTGTGGATCCGTTGGACTCAGTCCAACCGAAGGAGCAGATGCCCCTGAGTGCTGGAAACAAGGAGGACGAAGGTAATTTCTTTTCATATATTTATTGAGGACAACAGATATGAATGAGACTGCAGGGAGCTGGGGCTAATTAGTTCAGGACTGGGAAACTGCTGGGAAGCAAGTCACTGAATGATATGAGGCTGAGGCTGTATAACCGTGAAGAGTGTTCATAGGTTGATATAAGGACGAGACTGAAGAATTGTGAAGTCGAGTTTGTAGAATGATGCGGTGGCAAAGCTGAAGAACTGTGAAGACTGGTTGCCGGAGGGTATGAAGACGAGGATGAAGAACAGTGAACACTGGATGCTGGATGATATGAAAACGTGGATGAAGAACTGTGAAAACTGGATGCTGGGTGATTTGAAGACGTGGATGAAGAACTGTGAAAACTGGGTGCTGGATGATTTAAAGACGTGGATGAAGAACTGTGAAAACTGGATGCTGAATGATTTGAAGACGTGGATGAAGAACTGTGAAAACTGGATGCTGGATGATTTGAAGACGTGGATGAAGAACTGTGAAAACTGGATGCTGGATGATTTGAAGACGTGGATGAAGAACTGTAAAAACTGGATGCTGGATGATTTGAAGACGTGGATGAAGAACTGTGAAAACTGGATGCTGGATGATTTGAAGACGTGGATGAAGAACTGTGAAAACTGGAGGCTGGCAAACCACCATGGGGATCCTGCAGAATCCAAAGGCACTGGTGGGAGAGCGAGCGACTGTGACTGCACACTGGAGCGCTGGCGGGCGTTGTGCAGCAAGAGTCGGCAGAGGACTCAGAGAGCCAGATGGGACCAATTAACCGGAGATGCACAGAACAAGCTGCGGGAGCACAGAGCTATGGCACAGAGTAACTACAACAAAGCACTGGCACAGAATGCAAAAATCCCAGCCTACTTATAGGTAGCAGGGAATCAGGATTGGCTGTCACTCACTCATCACGCTCATTGGTGCTGCACTTTGGTCTCCAACATGGCCACCCCCATACTACAGACACACAGGGAAGCTGCGGCCACTAGGTCCTCCCTCCTGCCTCCAGGAAGCCATCATTCCCGCCACCGACCGCGCCGCACTCCCCCACAGCCCAGCGCCGCAGACAGCTGACCGAGCATGGACGGAACCGAGGACCCGCTGCCGCAGCGGTAAGTGCCGCGGCCTGACAGGAAACATGCCATAGGAACAGTGCTGCTCCTTGGGGACTTTAATATGGTTTTATATCCGGCAATCGATAGGTCGCGGACAACTGCTCCCCGATTAAGAGCCAGATTACACACCCGATCCAGTCAGCCCCAAGAGTTTGCTCAGGCAGTTACTAGCCAAATACAATTTATTTTATGTATGGAGATCAAAGGGAAAGGGATTTTATTATTTTATTTACATGTACATAGATCCTACTCTTGGCTTTATCAGATAAGTGGACTTTGTCCTCCATTAGTAAAATTGATATACTCCCAATTAGTGATGAGCGGGTTCGGTTCGTTGGAATCCGAACCCCCCCCGAACTTCACCCATTTTACACGGTTCCGAGGCAGATTCGAATCTTCCCGCCTTGCTCGGTTAACCCGAGTGCGCCCGAACGTCATCATCCCGCTGTCGGATTCTCGTGAGATTCGGATTCTATATAAGGAGCCGCGCGTCGCCGCCATTTTTATTCGTGCATTGGAAATGATAGTGAGAGGACGGGGCTGGCGTCCTCTCAGTTTTATTCAGGTGGCTGCAAATATCTGTGCTCACTGCTTTATTGTGGGGACTGGGGACCAGCAGTATTATATAGGAGGAGTACAGTGCAGAGTTTTGCTGACCAGTGACCACCAGTATTATACGTTTTCTCCCTGAAAAACGCTCCATATCTGTGCTCAGTGTGCTGCATATATCTGTGCTCACACTGCTTTATTGTGGGGACTGGGGACCACCAGTATTATATAGGAGGAGTACAGTGCAGAGTTTTGCTGACCAGTGACCAGTGACCACAAGTATTAACCGTTCTCTGCCTGAAAAACGCTCCATATCTGTGCTGCATTGTGGTATATAGTAGGAGTACAATGCATAATTTTGCTGACCACCAGTATATAATATATAGCAGTACGGTACAGTAGGCCACTGCTCTACCTACCTCTGTGTCGTCAAGTATACTATCCATCCATACCTGTGGTGCATTTCAGTTTTGCACAGTTTGCTAACCACCAGTATATATAATATATAGCAGTACGGTACAGTAGGCCACTGCTCTACCTACCTCTGTGTCGTCAAGTATACTATCCATCCATACCTGTGGTGCATTTCAGTTTTGCACAGTTTGCTGACCACCAGTATATATAATATATAGCAGTACGGTACAGTAGGCCACTGCTCCACCTACCTCTGTGTCGTCAAGTATACTATCCATCCATACTTGTGGTGCATTTCAGTTGTGCGCAGTATATATAGTAGTAGGCCATTGCTATTGATATATTACTGGCATATAATTCCACACATTAAAAAATGGAGAACAAAAATGTGGAGGGTAAGATAGGAAAAGATCAAGATCCACTTCCACCTCGTGCTGAAGCTGCTGCCACTAGTCATGGCCGAGACGATGAAATGCCATCAACGTCGTCTGCCAAGGCCGATGCCCAATGTCATAGTAGAGAGCATGTAAAGTCCAAAAAAATAAAGCTCAGTAAAATGACCCAAAAATCTAAATCAAAATCGTCTGAGGAGAAGCGTAAACTTGCCAATGTGCCATTTACGACACGGAGTGGCAAGGAACGGCTGAGGCCCTGGCCTATGTTCATGGCTAGTGGTTCAGCTTCACCTGAGGATGGAAGCACTCATCCTCCTGCTAGAAAACGTAAAAGAGTTAAGATGGCAAAAGCACAGCAAAAAACTGTGCGTTCTTCTAAATCACAAATCCCCAAGGAGAGTCCAATTGTGTCGGTTGCGATGCCTGACCTTCCCAACACTGGACGGGAAGAGGTTGCGCCTTCCACCATTTGCACGCCCCCTGCAAGTGCTGGAAGGAGCACCCGCAGTCCAGTTCCTGATAGTCAAATTGAAGATGTCACTGTTGAAGTACACCAGGATGAGGATATGGGTGTTGCTGGCGCTGGGGAGGAAATTGACAAGGAGGATTCTGATGGTGAGGTGGTTTGTTTAAGTCAGGTACCCGGGGAGACACCTGTTGTCCGTGGGACGAATATGGCCATTGACATGCCTGGTCAAAATACAAAAAAAATCACCTCTTCGGTGTGGAATTATTTCAACAGAAATGCGGACAACTGGTGTCAAGCCGTGTGTTGCCTTTGTCAAGCTGTAATAAGTAGGGGTAAGGACGTTAACCACCTAAGAACATCCTCCCTTATACGTCACCTGGACCGCATTCATCAGAAGTCAGTGACAAGTTCAAAAACTTTGGATGACAGCGGAAGCAGTCCACTGACCACTAAATCCCTTCCTCTTGTAACCAAGCTCCTGCAAACCACACCACCAACTCCCTCAGTGTCAATTTCCTCCTTACACAGGAAAGCCAATAGTCCTGCAGGCCATGTCACAGTCAAGTCTGACGAGTCCTCTCCTGCCTGGAATTCCTCCGATGCATCCTTGAGTGTAACGCCTACTGCTGCTGGCGCTGCTGTTGTTGCTGCTGGGAGTCGATCGGCATCCCAGAGGGGAAGTCGGAAGACCACTTGTACTACTTCCAGTAAGCAATTGACTGTCCAACAGTCCTTTGCGAGGAAAATGAAATATCAGAGCAGTCATCCTGCTGCAAAGCGGATAACTCAGGCCTTGGCAGCCTGGGTGGTGAGAAACGTGTTTCCGGTATCCACCGTTAATTCACAGACAACTAGAGACTTGATTGAGGTACTGTGTCCCCGGTACCAAATACCATCTAGGTTCCATTTCTCTAGGCAGGCGATACCGAAAATGTACACAGACGTCAGAAAAAGAGTCACCAGTGTCCTAAAAAATGCAGTTGTACCCAATGTCAACTTAACCACGGACATGTGGACAAGTGGAGCAGGGCAGACTCAGGACTATATGACTGTGACAGCCCACTGGGTAGATGTATTGCCTCCAGTAGCAAGAACAGCAGCAGCGGCACCAGTAGCAGCATCTCGCAAACGCCAACTCGTTCCTAGGCAGGCTACGCTTTGTATCACCGCTTTCCATAAGAGGCACACAGCTGACAACCTCTTACGGAAACTGAGGAACATCATCGCAGAATGGCTTACCCCAATTGGATTTGTGACATCAGACAACACCACCAATATTGTGCGTGCATTACATGTGGGCAAATTCCAGCACGTCCCATGTTTTGCACATACATTGAATTTGGTGGTGCAGAATTATTTAAAAAACGGCATGGGCGTGCAAGAGATGCTGTCGGTGGCCCGAAGAATTGCGGGCCACTTTCGGCATTCAGCCACTGCGTGCCGAAGACTGGAGCACCAGCAAACAGTCCTGAACCTGCCCTGCCATCATCTGAAGCAAGAGGTGGTAACGAGGTGGAATTCAACCCTCTATATGCTTCAGAGGATGGAGGAGCAGCAAAAGGCCATTCAAGCCTATACATCTGCCTACGATATAGGCAAAGGAGGGGGAATGCACCTGACTCAAGCGCAGTGGAGAATGATTTCAACGTTGTGCAAGGTTCTGCAACCCTTTGAACTTGCCACACGTGAAGTCAGTTCAGACACTGCCAGCCTGAGTCAGGTCATTCCCCTCATCAGGCTTTTGCAGAAGAAGCTGGAGACATTGAAGGAGGAGCTAAAACAGAGCGATTCCGCTAGGCATGTGGGACTTGTGGATGGAGCCCTTAATTCGCTTTACCAGGATTCACGGGTGGTCAATCTGTTGAAATCAGAGCACTACATTTTGGCCACCATGCTCGATCCTAGATTTAAAACCTACATTGTATCTCTCTTTCCGGCAGACACAAGTCTGCAGTGGTTCAAAGACCTGCTGGTGAGAAAATTGTCAAGTCAAGCGAAACGTGACCCGTCAACAGCTTCTCCTTCACATTCTCCCGCAACTGGGGCTGCAAGGAAAAGGCTAAGAATTTCGAGCCCACTCGCTGGCGGTGATGCAGGGCAGTCTGGAGCGAGTGCTGACATCTGGTCCGGACTGAAGGACCTGCCAACGATTACTGACATGTCAGAGACCAAGAAAATTTAGAGTACTCGAAATGTGCACAAGGCAGCTTTAACCAATGTAAAATTGTCTAGCATGATGCCACCACACCCCACAAAGACAGAAATTGAACAAAGAAAAGACAATTTTTTTCAGTATAAGCGCCACAGTGTCAAAATCAAATAGATATGACATATACGTCTCTTGAAGATGTTCAGTATGCTGGTCCTCAATTGCTCAACGGATGTTGTCAATTGATGTGGTTAATATCCAGTGATTTTTATATGAAAACAAAAAGAGCAAACCTACAATGTGTAGTATTGTTTTATGCAATGTTTTCTTTTTATATATAGAACTGTCCTTTATCCCATCAGAGTGAAAGGAAACGATAGCATGAATAGGGGATCTATACGAGGTGCGTACCCCAACTCACACTAGGAAGAACGAATATGTGCACAAAAAGGTTTCTTTAGAATTCTTCACCCTCTTTATGTGTCCTTCACCATATAGTATGCATGGAAAAGCATACCTAAACTCACTTTAAAGTGGGAATAAGTCAAGTATATAAAGGTATCTTTCTCCTATATTGCTGTATCAATAGAGGTGCGTACCACACTCACAAGACAAAAAGTGAAGATGTTCCTATCAAGGTATCTTTTGAATCCACAGCTATTTCATACTTCAGGAAACCAAACCAATGCGCAGTTTGACAGTTCCAAATCCAAAAAAAAAAAAATGGTGCCAATCAATCCATTTAAAAAAAAAAAGTTTTTTAATTAATACAAAATCCCATAGTTGGGAAAAAACATGTACATAGATGAACGACAATCACTCCTTAGAAGGAGAGTCAAGTTAAAATAAGATTCACACCAACAAAAAATTATAAAAAAAATCCGAATTTCATAAAGTGCACTAGATGATAAGAAAATACCATAGAGGCTGGCTTTTTTGAGTTGAGAGAAGTTGCACAGTGCCCAGTATTGTCAACGCGTTTCGGCTCAGCAGGAGCCTTCCTCAAGACATGTGGGCACTGTGCAACCCCATGCTATTTATCTGGGCACTGGCCAATGAGGTATACAGGAAATGACCTCACACTTAGGTAGTCAATTAATAAAAATATTAAGAGAATTGTAAATTCTTACATTCTAAATTGAAAGATCGTTTCCAGAAAGCCAGCATGTTGTACAATAACTAGAATTTGATCAATATTAGACTGAGTACTACATCATCTGACAGGAAGCAGGCCCATAGGGTGTGAGCTGATATAAATATTCCCCCATAAACTTGTACCTATAGAGGAGGTTCCGCTGTGTTGACACACTCCCACAAGCTTGGAGGTATCAGCACGCTGCGCCCGCCTCTGCTCCATCGTGGCGCATGTTTGCGTTCCACGGAGTGGACATGCGTTCCACGGCTTGTTTCCGGGAATGGACGCTTTGTGGTGACGCGATTTGCGTTCCACCACTTGATCTATGCGCTCCACATGTAACTTCCGTGTTGGGGAAAAGGCAGACCGCTGTATCCAGCGGTACCCATCCCCAACAACATAAGGGGGGCAATTGAAAAACCTTCTAATGGACCCCACCATGGTTACCATAGACATAATTCCAGAAATGGCATAGACATAATTCCAGAAATGCACAAAAACATCCAATAGACAACATAAACATATGAAGAAGTATATATATGAAAATGATCATATCGGTGTGTTCTTTCTTCTGTAAAGATGTCCACGTTGTTTTTTCATAAGTGGAGTCAAGTCCAGAAAGTTTAATCAGTTCCACACAAAAAAAAATTTTTTAAGGTGAATGATGGGACATCTGAAAAAGACACAAGTCAATCACCAGACAAACACAAACAAGACATAAATACTATTTTTCAAAGAAACCATTTTAATTCGAAGTCCTTATTCAGGCCCTGTGGTACTAGGGTTTTATAAGAGTAAATGCAGTTCATTTCTAATTTTGCTAGGGATTTGGCTATACTTCCACCTCTAATACTGCCCTTAACAGTCCTAATACCATAGAAGACTTTAATATATTTAACAGAGCTTTCATGGGCTTCTTTAAAATGGCATGATAACGCATGTGTCTCAAGGCCTTTTTTGATATTTCTGAGATGTTCAGATAGGCAAATTTTCAGTTGCCTAGAAGTGCAGCTGATATAGAACTTATCACAAGAATACTGTATTACATATACAACGTTTTTTGAATTACAGGTTATGAAGTCCTTTATTTGGACCTCATTTCCATTGATCTCTATCTTTTCAAATTTGCTGTTACCTGTATGTTTAATATTCTTGAATCCTTGGCAACAGCCACATCGGTGGAAACCTTGGGATTTAATTATAGAGCCTTTGGATTTTGAAGGAAGCATGCTAGATACCAACTTAGTTTTTAAATTTGGCGCTTTTTTGTAGATGTATGTTGGTTTATCTGTCCACGTTTTTTAATTTTTATCTGTATCTGATACAGATAAAAATTAAAAAACGTGGAAAAAGAGGGGGTTTGTTGAGTTCTAAACTAAAAAATAAATACAACGTAAAAAGAGGTGTAACACTAAGACTAGGAAAGAAATTCCAAACAATGAAACAATGCACCCAAACAACCAAGGAGAAAGACGATCAGTGGTTAAAATAGTCACTCTCTCTACCTCTAACACACCTGCCGTGGTCTCCCTTCGTGTCCACACGCACTGACCCATCCGATCCTCACCTGACATGCTCATTTCCACCGTTAACAGTGGTGCTCTGTGCCGCTCCCGGCTAGACATCGATACCGGCGGCTTTGCTCTTCTGCTCTCCTCCCGCTGCTCAGCGTTTGTGGGCATTGCAGGACTTTGGCCGAGGACGCTCGGTTCCAATACCAGCCCACACAGAGAGGTAAAAACAGCACCTTTACTGAACACGGTGAGACTGATTAATTGAAATCTCTGGGACAGCTGTAATTGCCTATCAGCCATCATCTTCATTACCATCATTCAGTGACTGTGGACTTTTATCAAAGATTGTTCTTACATGTTGAAAGAGAGACTTCTTTATAGAGACCATCAAGGTGTGTCTATAGATTATTTGAATGTTTATCTAAATCTAGTTATTTTTTAACTCTTTTTATGGTTAATAAATCTACATTGTTTATAACGGCTCTCATCCGTTTATTTATTTTATTTTTCCTCCTGAGACACAGCGCAGCCGTTTTTTTGCTCTTTATTCTCATTTCATCAGTCCACAAACAGTGTACGGCAGCACAGTCTCTCAGGAGTTTTCTTCATTTACCTACATAAATATATTAGTTCTTTTTAGGCGCTGACAGCAGTATTCTGGTTTTTCTTTGTTGTAGTATCTCTAATCTTACATTCAAAGAACGAAATGCCCTAAAGGAATTGAGAATGAATAAAAATCTGATTATTAAACCTGCAGATAAAGGGGGGGGGGCCATCGTCCTAATGGACGTAGAAAAATATGAGAAAGAAATGTGTCAACAATTAGATGACATTACCACATATAGGAAACTTAGAGGGGACCCGCTAAGTTCCACTCAGGAGGAATGTAAAAGCTTAATTGATAAGT
Organism: Pseudophryne corroboree; assembly: GCF_028390025.1. NCBI lineage: Eukaryota > Metazoa > Chordata > Amphibia > Anura > Myobatrachidae > Pseudophryne > Pseudophryne corroboree. The sequence goes on along the minus strand of NC_086449.1, from coordinate 623,724,330 downwards.
ACCTGAAAAAAGGCATCATTACCGATAAGGAGGCTTCATTCCTTGTCAGTGAGGACCCAAAAACTCCGGTAATTTATTTGCTGCCTAAGGTTCACAAAAGCTTGGTGGACCCCCCGGGAAGACCAATTATCTCAGGAGTGGAATCCACCACTGCTAATTTGTCACAATATATCGATTCCTTTTTGCAGCCTTTAGTCAAAAAGAATCAGTCCCATCTTACAGATACAAGGGACTTCTTACTTAATTTGGAAAAAGTGGAATGGGAGGAGGGACTCACATTAGCCACTGCTGATGTGAGTTCCCTCTATACCATTATCAACCACGACCAAGGTATTGAAGCGACTAAGTATTTCTTAGAACGGTCTGATCTGTCCAAAGATTTACAGGATTTTCTAGTAGAAGGTATTCGTTTCATTTTGACCAATAATACTTTCCTATTTAAAGACGACTTTTATATACAGAAAACAGGGACCGCAATGGGCACCAGGTTCGCTCCTAGTTATGCCAACTTATTTATGGGGTTATGGGAGCTTGAAACCATCTGGACCAATAACCCCTTTGGAGCGAACCTGGTGTCCTATATGCGCTATATAGACGACATTTTCCTTATTTGGAAGGGTGGAAATGACCTCCTTGATGAATTTTTAACATCTTTGAATATCAATAATAAAAACATCAAATTATCTTTTACCACCAGTACCAGCAGCATTAATTTCCTGGACATCACTGTTTATGTCAAAGGAGGAAAGTTACATACTATGAATTACATTAAGCCAACTGATTCTGGCTCCTATATTCCTATGACCAGCTGTCATCATAACAGCTGGCTTAATTCCATACCAAAGAGCCAGATAAACCGACTGAGACGGAACTGTACGGAGCATGAGGTCTTTGTCCAACAAGCAGAGGAAATGAAATCTAAATTCAAGGCCTGCGGTTATGATGAAAGTAACATCAATCTGGAAATTTCTAAATGTAGTGAATTGAATAGGGAGGAGTTATTAAAAACTAAACGTAAAAAGGACACAAATCAGGACCGATACCAATGGGCATTTATAACAGAATATACCAGCCAACATAGACGAATTGAGAAAATTATAAAAAAACACTGGAATATACTCAAAAATGATCCAGTGATTGGTATCATTATCCCAGATAAACCAACATACATCTACTAAAAAGTGCCAAATTTAAAAACTAAGTTGGTATCTAGCAAGCTTCCTTCAAAATCCAAAGGCTCTATAATTAAATCCCAAGGTTTCCACCGATGTGGCTGTTGCCAAGGATGCAAGAATATTAAACATACAGGTAACAGCAAATTTGAAAAGATAGAGATCAATGGAAATGAGGTCCAAATAAAGGACTTCATAACCTGTAATTCAAAAAACGTTGTATATGTAATACAGTGTTCTTGTGATAAGTTCTATATCGGCCGCACTTCTAGGCAACTGAAAATTCGCCTATCTGAACATCTCAGAAATATCAAAAAAGGCCTTGAGACACATGCGTTATCTTGCCATTTTAAAGAAGCCCATGAAAGCTCTGTTGAATATATTAAAGCCTTCTATGGTATTAGGACTGTTAAGGGCAGTATTAGAGGTGGAAGTATAGCCAAATCCCTAGCAAAATTAGAAATGAACTGCATTTACTCTTATAAAACCCTAGTACCACAGGGCCTGAATAAGGACTTCGAATTAAAATGGTTTCTTTGAAAAATAGTATTTATGTCTTGTTTGTGTTTGTCTGGTGATTGACTTGTGTCTTTTTCAGATGTCCCATCATTCACCTTAAAAAAAATTTTTTTTGTGTGGAACTGATTAAACTTTCTGGACTTGACTCCACTTATGAAAAAACAACGTGGACATCTTTACAGAAGAAAGAACACACCGATATGATCATTTTCATATATACTTCTTCATATGTTTATGTTGTCTATTGGATGTTTTTGTGCATTTCTGGAATTATGTTTATACAATGCTATGGTAACCATGGTGGGGTCCATTAGAAGGTTTTTCAATTGCCCCCCTTTATGTTGCTGGGGATGGGTACCGCTGGATACAGCGGTCTGCCTTTTCCCCAACACAGAAGTTACATGTGGAGCGCATAGATCAAGTGGTGGAACGCAAATCACGTCACCACAAAGCGTCCGTTCCCGGAAACAAGCCATGGAACGCATGTCCGCTCCATGGAACGCAAACATGTGCCACGATGGAGCAGAGGCGGGCGCAGCATGCTGATACCTCCAAGCTTGTGGGAGTGTGTCAACACAGCGGAACCTCCTCTATAGATACAAGTTTATGGGGGAATATTTATATCAGCTCACACCCTATGGGCCTGCTTCCTGTCAGATGATGTAGTACTCAGTCTAATATTGATCAAATTCTAGTTATTGTACAACATGCTGGCTTTCTGGAAACGATCTTTCAATTTATAATGTAAGAATTTACAATTCTCTTAATATTTTTATTAATTGACTACCTAAGTGTGAGGTCATTTCCTGTATACCTCATTTGCCAGTGCCCAGATAAATAGCATGGGGTTGCACAGTGCCCACATGTCTTGAGGAAGGCTCCTGCTGAGCCGAAACGCGTCGACAATACTGGGCACTGTGCAACTTCTCCCAACTCCAAAAAGCCAGCCTCTAAGGTATTTTTTTTATCATCTAGTGCACTTTATGAAATTCGGATTTTTTAATAATTTTTTGTTGGTGCGAATCTTATTTTAACTTGACTCTCCTTCTAAGGAGTGATTGTCGTTCATCTATGTACGTGTTTTTTCCCAACTATGGGATTTTGTATTAATTAAAAAACTTTTTTTTTAAAAATGGATTGATTGGCACCATTTTCTTATTTTTGGATTTGGAACTGTCAAACTGTGCATTGGTTTCCTGAAGTCTGAAATAGCTGTGGATTCAAAAGATACCTTGATAGGAACATCTTCACTTTTTGTCTTGTGAGTGTGGTACGCACCTCTATTGATACAGCAATATAGGAGAAAGATACCTTTATATACTTGACTTATTCCCACTTTAAAGTGAGTTTAGGTATGCTTTTCCATGCATACTATATGGTGAAGGACACATAAAGAGGGTGAAGAATTCTAAAGAAACCTTTTTGTGCACATATTCGTTCTTCCTAGTGTGAGTTGGGGTACGCACCTCATATAGATCCCCTATTCATGCTATCGTTTCCTTTCACTCTGATGGGATAAAGGACAGTTCTATATATAAAAAGAAAACATTGCATAAAACAACACTACACATTGTATGTTTGCTCTTTTTGTTTTCATATAAAAATCACTGGATATTAACCACATCAATTGAGAACATCCGTTGAGCAATTGAGGACCAGCATACTGAACATCTTCAAGGGACGTATATGTCATATCTATTTGATTTTCACACTGTGGAGCTTATACTGAAAAAAATTGTCTTTTCTTTGTTCGATTACTGACATGTCGTCTACTGTCACTGCATATGATTCTGTCACCATTGAAAGAATGGTGGAGGATTATATGAGTGACCGTATCCAAGTAGGCACGTCAGACAGTCCGTACGTATACTGGCAGGAAAAAGAGGCAATTTGGAGCCCTTGCACAAACTGGCTTTATTTTACCTAAGTTGCCCCCCCTCCAGTGTGTACTCCGAAAGAGTGTTTAGTGCAGCCACTCACCTTGTCAGCAATCGGCGTACGAGGTTACTTCCAGAAAATGTGGAGAAGATGATGTTCATCAAAATGAATTATAATCAATTCCTCCGTGGAGACATTCACCAGCAATTGCCTACAGAAAGTACACAGGGACCTGAGATGGTGGATTCCAGTGGGGACGAATTAATAATCTGTGAGGAGGGGGATGTACACAGTGAAAGGGGTGAGGAATCGGACGATGAGGAGGAGGTGGACATCTTGCCTCTGTAGAGCCAGTTTGTGCAAGGAGAGATTGATTGCTTCTTTTTTGGTGGGGGCCCAAACCAACCAGTCATTTCAGTCACAGTTGTGTGGCAGACCCTGTCGCTGAAATGATGGGTTTGTTAAAGTGTGCATGCCCTGTTTATACAACATAAGGGAGGGTGGGAGGGCCCAAGGACAATTCCATCTTGCACCTCTTTTTTCTTTCATTTTACTTTGCATCATGTGCTGTTTGGGGACTATTTTTTTGAAGTGCCATCCTGCCTGACACTGCAGTGCCACTCCTAGATGGGCCAGGTGTTTGTGTCGGCCACTTGTGTCGCTTAGCTTAGCCATCCAGCGACTTTGGTGCACCTCTTTTTTTCTTTGCATCATGTGCTGTTTGGTGACTATTTTTTAAAACTACCATCCTGTTTGACACTGCAGTGACACTCCTAGATGGGCCAGGTGTTTGTGTCGGCCACTTGGGTCGCTTAGCTTAGTCACACAGCTACCTCATTGCGCCTCTTTTTTTCTTTGCATTATGTGCTGTTTGGGGACTATTTTTTGAAGTGCCATCCTGTCTGACACTGCAGTGCCACTCCTAGATGGGCCAGGTGTTTGTGTCGGCCACTTCGGTCGCTTAGCTTAGTCATCCAGCGACCTCGGTGCAAATTTTAGGACTAAAAATAATATTGTGAGGTGTGAGGTGTTCAGAATAGACTGAAAATGAGTGGAAATTATGGTTATTGAGGTTAATAATACTATGGGATCAAAATGACCCCCAAATTCTATGATTTAAGCTGTTTTTGAGGGTTTTTTGTAAAAAAAACCCACCCAAATCCAAAACACACCCGAATCCGACAAAAAATTTCAGGGAGGTTTTGCCAAAACGCGTCCAAATCCAAAACACGGGTGCGGAACCGAATCCAAAACCAACACACAAAACCCGAAAAATTTCCGGTGCACATCACTACTCCCAATGTTGTGGTCAGACCACTCTCCTCTCTTTTTAACATGGGATATAGGTGCTAGGAGGGTTGCACGTGGTCCTCGGAGGCTCAACAAGCCGTCCAGAAATCTCTAAGTACTAATAACCCTGAGGTTACCTCCACATTTAATTTATGGGGCTCCCTCAAAGCTGTTGTGAGAGAGGCTCAGCTATTCAGGCTGCGGCACGATTTAAGAAGGGTGGTCTTCAGTTTGCCGGCTGTCGGGATCCCGGTGCACAGTATACTGGCGCCGGAATCCCGACACCAGGCATACAACACTTTTTCTCCCTCTTGGGGGTTCACGACGCCCCTGGAGGAAGAATAGATAGCGTGGCGAGCGCAGCGAGCCCGCAAGGGGCTCATTTGCGCTCGCACAGCTGTCGGTATGCCGGCGGTTGGGATTCCGGTGCTGATATGCTGGCCGCCGGGAGCCCGGCCGCCGGCATACCCTACTACACCCTTTAAGAGAGACTATAAACAGCATTATGAGCAGGCTGAAATTGAAGCGGCTAGGCTAGAGGTGGGCCTTAAAGTTGATCATTCTAACAAAGCGCTGTTTACATTGCTTCTCAATGTTCAGGAGAAGGTAAATGTTTTCTCTCTGCAAGAGGATCAGCGTAACTTTTCTCGCTGTAATCAGAAATGTTATGTTTTTGGCAATCGGGCCAGTTGCATGTCGGCTCGTAAATTGAGGGGTAGATGGTCAAGAGACCAGGTTCAGAATGCTTATACCTCGAGGAGAGCAAAGGTGTCAGATCTGGTTGAGATTACAAACTCGTTTGCAAGCTACTACTCTCAGGAGGTAATCTAAATTTCTCTGCACATGTTATATCTGCCACACCTGCAGTGCACATGGGGCCTCATTCCGAGTTGATTGCATGCTGACGATTTTCGCAGCGCAGCGATCAGGTTACTACTGCAGGCGCGTCGTACGGGTACAAACAGCATTGTTGCTGTGCAATGCTTCTAGCGACGATTCCATTTGCACAGCCGTTCACAAGGAGATTGACAGAAAGAGGGCGTTTATGGATGTCAACTGACCATTTTCTGGGAGTGGTAGGGAAAACACAGGCGTGTCCAGGCGTTTGCAGGGCGGGTGTCTGATGTCAATTCCGGGACCGGACAGGCTGAAGTGATCGCAAGGGCTGAGTAAGTTCAGACCTACTCAGAAACTGCACAAAACTTTTTCGTCCTGCTCGGCTGCACATGCGATTGCACACTTGCAAAGCGAAAATACACTCCCTCATGGGCGGCGACTATACGTTTGCACGGCTGCAAAAAGTAGCTAGTGAGCAATCAACTCGGAATGAGGGCTATGGTTTTGCCCAACTGTTAACAAATTTGCTGCTATGATCAGGTCTGAATTACCCCCTCAGTTGTACAACCTTAAGGACGATTCTACTATCCCCCAGCCGACTGAGGCTAATATGGCTAACTTCTTAAAGGGACTCTCTCTTCCGTCTTTAGACTCAGAAGCCTGTCTGTCCCTTAACTCTCCCTGGTCATTAGAAGAGGTGAAGGTAGCTATAGACTCCTTACAGTTTGACAAAGCACCTGGACCATCTAGTTTTTATAAGACTTTTAAAGCTGATCCGGCCCTGGTGCTTATGTCTATGTTTAATGAAGCTTCGTAGACTAAACAGTTTCCGAAGGAGATGTTGGAGGCGCAGATCGTGGCTATTTCTAAAAATGCACACAGCCAGATGCTGTTTTCGATTTATTTTCAGATATATTACCAACGACTGTGCTGCACAGCCAACGTGATTCACAGACACACCTTTAGTAGTACACACCTACCGGCTCGGCTTGCAATACAGTATATCGGTTGTTTGCTAGAACAGCCGATATATCGCCCAGTGTGTACCCAGCATTAACTGTATCCCCCACCAAATGAGACCTACATGATGTCACACAACCCACACAGCAGTAACAACCATCTTTCCTGGACAAGAAGTGTGCACTAGGCTTAGGTTTCTGAAAATTGGTTATATCCATCTTCACCAACATATCCTTTAAATTATTGCCCCTAGTATATGCTGGCATGAGACGCGGATGCAGCGCTGGGAGATCCTTATCTGAACTCACAATGCAGCATATCATTTTTTAATCTCTTTTTTGGTTCTATTGCTGGTGTTAGAACCAACAAAGAGATCAAAAAAATATATATGCCGCAGGTGAGCCTGTTTGACACATCTTAGGGGAGGTCCTGGGTGTATTTAATCTTGTAAATTAGTATTGTATGTTCATCCCTAACGACGGGCTGCTGCCCGAAACATGTGCTGGATGCATCATATACATGAAATATATATTGAATTATCAAGTCTTCTGAGTGCCGCCTATAGTCGCTTTTATCTATGGGTCTATGTATCGAAGGAGGGCACCAGTACAAGTGATTGGATGCTGAGTCTGCATGCTACTTTTGTGTGTGTGTGTGTGTGTGTGTGTGTACACCCCAGACCTACAATCACCATATCGACAATCACAATATCGACAGTTCTGTTGTTGATATGGGGTCTGTATGTAAACCCGGTGGTCGGGATCCCGGCCATCAGTATACGAACAGCAGGTATGCCGGCAGTGGGGTGAGTGCTAGTAAGCCTCTTGTGGCCTAGCACCGCTCGCCGCGCTGCGAGCAGGGTGGCTCACTGCGCTCACCACAAAGTTTATTCTACCTCTATGGGTGTCATGGTGCCGGGATTCCGCCATCGGTATTTCTCCATTAGTTGGGATTCCGATGTCGGTATTGTGACATCCGGGATCCTGACTAGCAGTATGGTGACCGCTTCCCATTGATTTGTTGAATTTGCAGAATGTCAACATGATCAAAATGTCAACATGTGACATGTCAACATTCTGTAGAATGCCAACATTAGGCTTAGGCTGGGAGAAGGTATGGGATTAGTATTAGGCTGCAGGTTAGGGTTAGGCACTAGGGGAAGTATTAGGGGTCTGGTTTACCTATAGGGGTTAGTGTTACTCAGCACCGGAACTGCTGGATGACAGCCGGGACTGTTATGAGCCACGGCTGTGGCTCATTCCTATGTTTCATTTTGGTTATGTATTTTATGTTATACTTCGGTTTATGTTCCCCGTGGGTGTCATGGGGTGCTCGGAGCTTACCCTTAAGGAGAGGATACTGTTATGAATCACAAGTAGTGGTTCATTCCTATTTTATGTTTATAGTTCTCTTGCAGGCCAGGATTTCCTTTTGCTCTGGTTTAGAAGATATTTGTTTGCTGTCAGTGGTGAGTCTGTGTAATTGCAGCCTGTTTCCATGTGGTTGGTCTCACCTGTCTGCTAATTGCATCTTGTCAGTTTGGAGTCATGCAATGGGGCAGCTGCACAACATAATTAATTAGGCCTCTCTGTTATATGCTGGCTGAGTGCAATTCACAGACGCTGGTGATATTTCTAGGTTTCCAGTCTTCCAGAGTGCTTGAGTTCTGAGCTTGTTCCTGCCAGTTCCTGAGCTCCTGTCTAGCAGTGTCTGTTTAGCTGCTTCCTGTGTCGATTCCTGTCAGTCCCTGTGTCGATTCCTGTGTCTTATCCCGTGTCCTGCTGTGAAGCGTTCCTGTCCAGAAGTCCTGTGGCTTTGCCTTTGCCTGGTCGAGTTTCTGGCTTCTTGGTGTGCACCGGTCTGTCGTTTGGGATTCTGCCTGTCCTCCAGTTCTGAGAGTCTGTGTCGGCAGCATTGGGGGTTCCTGTCCATTTGCCAGTATTTGTACCGGTTCCGTGAGTAGCGGCTTTGCCGCGTCCGTTGGCCTAGGCCGCTGTATTCCTTGGTTGTATCTGTCACTGGTGTTTTGCAGAGGGTTCTGCTTATGCTGTCACCGCCGGTGCACAAAAGTATTGAGTCGGCGTGTGGTCAGCATTTCCTTTGTTGTTCTTTTCCTTTGGTGGCAAGCCGCACATACATTTAGTTTTAGCCTAGTTAGTAGCCCCTGGCTTTGGTTGTTTCAGTTAGAGGGCCCCTTGTTATTACCCTGTCTCAGTTCACGCTTTGTCTCTCTTTAAGACCTGAGGGGGCATCGGAGTTGGGCAGACCTAATCCGCCCTTCAAACGCGGCTGACATGGGCCCAAGAAACCATAGTCCTGCAAGCGTGAATTGACAACACGGGTAAAACAACGGAGGTAGGGTGTCAGGGGCTATTCCCGTTCCATTTCACCAAATCCAGTATTACGTCCTGGTGCTCTGGACTCACTTCATAACATCTCCCTTGTTCTGAGCACCAGGAACCTAACATTATCACCAGCCATACCACAAAAAAGAAATAAAACCTTTTCTTTTTTGGCCCAGTCCAGTGTCTAGTCTAGAATCCAGTTCGGAGTTTAGAAATCTAGTCCTGTCTAGAACTCAGTGTCCAGAATCCAGTCCGGTGTTTAGAATCCAGTCCTGTCTAGAATTCAGTGTGCAGAATCCAGTCCGGTGTTTAGAATCCAGTCCGGTGTTTAGAATCCAGTCCGGTATTTAAAAAAAAAAAAAAAAAATTCAGTCTTGCCTTGTCTAGTCTTGCCTTGTCTAGTCTTGCCTTGTCTAGTCTTGCCTTGCCTTGTCTAGTCTTGCCTTGTCTAGTTTTAAATCCTCCTATGTCTACTGTGCAAGCCCTGCAGGCGTCTCTCTCAGCTCTGAACTCTGCTTTCAGTGCTTTGAGACCTGAGTGACTAGAAGTTTTGCAGCAATCCTTAAAGCAACTGCAAAACCTTCTGACTAAAATCTTGCTCATCTTGCCAGAAGTCGTTGAGAGTACATCTATCTCTAAAGAGACTCTTGTTCACAGTATGGTGACAAGAGAATCCTCTGGTTTAATTGAAGATAAAAGGTTTAAAAGTTTTCTGCCGCCCAGGCTCTCAGAAGAGGAGCGTCTGCGTCGCAGAAACTTAAACTTATGCCTATATTGTGGGGGTTTAGGCCACTATCTGCAGACCTGTGAGTTGCGCAAGCCAAAGTGTGGTGACAAGTCTTGCCCTCTGGCCAAGCTGAGTCAGGATACAAGACCTACTCCTGTCTCTACTGTGGCAGAGGTACTTGTCACACAACCCACACTAAAAAGCTCTCTGTCCTATAATTGGGGTCCTTGGGCAAGGGAGCCCCATTATAGATTCAGGAATCAAAAAAGAATGTTTCTCTCCTCTCTTGATTTTCCTGTTCAAGCAGAGTTGCACACCCCTGGAGTGGTGCCCGATGCCCAGGTTCCTGGAGTGGTGCCCGTTGCCCAGGGTCCTGGAGTGGTGCCCGTTGCCCAGGGTCCTGGAGCGGTGCCCGTTGCCCAGAGTGCTGGAGCGGTACCCAATGCCCAGAGTGCTGGAGCGGTACCCGATGCCCAGAGTGCTGGAGCGGTACCCGATGCCCAGAGTGCTGGAGCGGTACCCGATGCCCAGAGTGCTGGAGCGGTACCCGATGCCCAGAGTGCTGGAGCGGTACCCGATGCCCAGAGTGCTGGAGCGGTACCCGATGCCCAGAGTGCTGTAGCGGTACCCGATGCCCAGAGTGCTGGAGCGGTACCCGATGCCTAGAGTGCTGGAGCGGTACCCAATGCTCTAGCTTATAGAGGGACATCAAGTATTATAGCTCAGGTTTCCATACCAGAAGGGGTCTCAGAAGCTGTTACCCCAGGTAGGGACTTGAAAAGCGCAACCCCAGAAAGGGTGTCTAAAACCATAGTTCTAGAAGGAAACTCGAGAAGCAAAACCCCAGAAGGGATCTTTGAAGTAATATCCCCAAGTGGGGTCTCGAGAGACAAAGCCCCAAAGAAGGGTCTAGAAGTCGCTTCCCCAGGAAAGGACTCAAGAGGCATAGCGTTAGTGGAGGTTCTGAAGGTTATAGCTTCAGCAAAAGTCCCGGAAGTCATAGTCCCGGGAGGAGTTTCGATAATTATCGACTCAGAGAGGGAGGCCAATGGCTCAGTCCCAGTGAGGGAAGTCGATGGCTCAGTCCCAGTGAGGGAGGCCGATGGCTCGGTCCCAGTGGGGGAGGCCGACGGCTCGGTCCCAGTAAAAGAATCCGAGGTGCTGACCCCAGCGGGGTTCCCGAAGGTCACTGCCCCAGGTGGGGTTCAGAAAGTCACTACCCCGGGTGAGGTTCAGAAAGTCACTGCCCCGGGTGGGGTTCAGAAAGTCACTGCCCTGGGTGGGGTTCAGAAAGTCACTGCCCCGGGTGGGGTTCAGAAAGTCACTGCCCCAGGTGGGGTTCAGAAAGTCACTGCCCCGGGTGGGGTTCAGAGAGTCTCAGCCTCAAGTAAGGTCAATAGTGACCAGGTCCTAGCAAAGCACTCCAGTCAGTCAGATGGGAAGGAAACAGATCCTGACTCTGTTGATATCTCAACATCCATAATCTTTGATGTGGACTTAGTCCAATTTCTGGCGCTTTACAAACACTATTACATCATTATGTTGTCTAGACCATTTCTGGGCATCACTTCAGAGAACCTTGTGCTCTATCTGATTTATTCCTTTAGAGGAGAGCCTTTTGAGTGGGCGACCAGCCTAATGAAAGCTGAAGATCCCATTCTTCAGGATCCCCCAGCATTCAGTGATGCAGTTATTAAAAGATATGGTTCAAAGAAATTGGTTCAGGTTCCTCTAAGTCACCCGTCTTGTCTGCTGAGAGTCCACCAAATACTGTAAACTCGGCACAAGAGTCTCAGCCTGTTGTTTTGACTGCAGGATGTGCTTTTCTGTCTTCTTCTTCTACTAGGAGTACTTTGCCTGAAAGTTCAGCTCCCAAGGGTAAGAAACCTATCTCTGATTTGAACGCAGCTTTGCTGGGTGGTACCATCAGTTCAGACAATGTTTGGGGAATTACCTTGGTCAGACCTAAAGAGCTTTGTAAAAAGAAGAAGAAAAAGAAATAATTTTTGACTCTTGCCTTGATAAAAAAAAAAAATGATTTTTTTTTCCTTGTCTTGTGTCCAGTGGCCACCGTCAAGGGGAGGGCACTGTTACAAGCTGTTGTTACAGCTTGTTTCTGTTTTCTTGTCTGTTAGACCAGTGTGTCAGGTTTTTTTTTTGTATCCCTTGTTTTGGATAGTCTGAATTTTGGGGTCCTTTGACCCCTCCTCAAGGGGGGGGTAATGTTATGAGCCACGGCTGTGGCTCATTCCTATGTTTCATTTTGGTTATGTATTTTATGTTATACTTCTGTTTATGTTCCCCGTGGGTGTCATGGGGTGCTCGGAGCTCACCCTTAAGGAGAGGATACTGTTATGAACCACAGGTAGTGGCTCATTCCTATTTTATGTTTATAGTTCTCTTGCAGGCCAGGATTTCCTTTTGCTCTGGTTTAGAAGATATTTGTTTGCTGTCAGTGGTGAGTCTGTGTAAATGCAGCCTGTTTCCATGTGGTTGGTCTCACCTGTCTGCTAATTGCATCTTGTCAGTTTGGAGTCATGCAATGGGGCAGCTGCACAACATAATTAATTAGGCCTCTCTGTTATATGCTGGCTGAGTGCAATTCACAGACGCTGGTGATATTTCTAGGTTTCCAGTCTTCCAGAGTGCTTGAGTTCTGAGCTTGTTCCTGCCAGTTCCTGAGCTCCTGTCTAGCAGTGTCTGTTTAGCTGCTTCCTGTGTCGATTCCTGTGTCAGTCCCTGTGCCGATTCCTGTGTCTTATCCCGTGTCCGGCTGTGAAGCGTTCCTGTCCAGAAGTCCTGTGGCTTTGCCTTTGCCTGGTCGAGTTTCTGGCTTCTTGGTGTCCACCGGTCTGTCGTTTGGGATTCTGCCTGTCCTCCAGTTCTGAGAGTCTGTGTCGGCAGCATTGGGGGTTCCTGTCCGTTTGCCAGTATTTGTACCGGTTTCGTGAGTAGCGGCTTTGCCGCGTCCGTCGGCCTAGGCCGCTGTATTCCTTGGTTGTATCTGTCACTGGTGTTTTGCAGAGGGTTCTGCTTATGCTGTCACCGCCGGTGCACAAAAGTATTGTGTCGGCGTGTGGTCAGCATTTCCTTTGTTGTTCTTTTCCTTTGGCGGCAAGCCGCACATACATTTAGTTTTAGCCTAGTTAGTGGCCACTGGCTTTGGTTGTTTCAGTAAGAGGGCCCCTTGTTATTACCCTGTCTCAGTTCACGCTTTGTCTCTCTTTAAGACCTGAGGGGGCATCGGAGTTGGGCAGACCTAATCCGCCCTTCAAACGCGGCTGCCATGGGCCCAAGAAACCATAGTCCTGCAAGCGTGAATTGACAACACGGGTAAAACAACGGAGGTAGGGTGCCAGGGGCTATTCCCGTTCCATTTCACCAAATCCAGTATTACGTCCTGGTGCTCTGGACTCACTTCATAACATCTCCCTTGTTCTGAGCACCAGGAACCTAACAGGGACTCACCATCACCAGGCCGTCAGATCCAGAATAGCAGGTAAGGTAATAGCGGGAGATCAGGTAGCAGGTAAGTAAATGCTGCTGTCAACATGGTCAGTACCGATATGCTAAGCATGCCGACATTATGACAATGTCCACAGTCTCATGTCGACAAATATACAGAAGGCGGTCTATGTTATAATAAACACAGTCCTGTATATGTGGTTGTTATTATTATCTTTTATTTATATGCTGCTAACACAAGGGCTCTGCAGCAACATACATAAGGGTAACACATACTACAATGGTACAGACAAGTACTTAACTTTACATATATACATGTGTACAATCTAATTCATTAACTGTGTTTCACAAGTGACACAATCCTGCCTGCGGTTGTTATTGATGGCATTTCCTTGTTGCCAACACTGAGGGGGTAATTCAGACCTGATCACTGCTGTGCGTTTTCTCACCTGCGATCAGGTCTGCACTGCACATGCGTATGCACCGCAATATGCAGGCGCAACGGACCGCCGGTCAGCGACGGGATGGTGCGAAAATTCCGAACGCACCGGCGATCGCAAGGAGATTGACAGGAAGAGGGCGTTTGTGGGTGGCAACTGGGTGGGTGACCGTTTCTAGGGAGTGTTCGGAAAAACGCAGGAGGGCCTCGGCATTTTGTGGGAGGATTTCTGACGTCATCTCCGGCCCCGATGCCACTGCGGCAGAGTAAGTCCTGGGCTGTGCAGAGACTGCACAAACTGCTGTTTGTGCATCTGTCCAGCACAAGCGATCGCACACCTGCACACCTGTAGGCACCGACTACCTGATTGCAGGGATGCAAAAAACGCACCCTAGCGATTAGGTCTGAATTAGGCCCTGAGATATCTGTAACTGCTGCACAGGCTGCATTTATCCCTCTTGTAGAAGAAGGTTACTAAACATGATGATTGCAGCCAGTCAATCTGAGGCTGAGATCTGTGGTCCAGCTAATCTGCATAGTACGACTCACAGGTTAGTCTCCGTTGTGCGCCTGAGAATCAATTAGCTCTGAGTTTTGAGTATAGGTTAAATAATACCAATATCATACATAACTGATATAACACAGTCTCTGAAGACTTCCAACATAGGAACATAGGAAACCTCCCCGGCTCCTTGTATTTTTTCCCTCTGATTTTTTCCTCAGATTGAAAGTTGTTCTTTCGCTTTATAACGATGTCAGCAAACCCATCTGGAGTGGTAATGAATTATTCAGTATCTCCTCTTCTTTATGTAGCCTTTTTATTGTCATCATCATAGGAGGATTACTTTCAGTGACTACTCCGCTGTGCCTTGCATGTTCTGACATGGGTGAGGGGTGGACAGCTCATCACACGTTACACAAACTGCACAACAAAGGCCTGTCTAGCCTTTTCAGGGACTATTTTGTTTGCATCTAAGATGTGTGCAGATTGTTTGAACAATATATTCTAGCCAGAATACAGTATAAATTCATACTAAAAGTTACTGTGAACCACCAGCACACCAACACAAATACTTATAGAACTTTATTTTTATACTACATACACCATGGGCCTGACTCAGAGATGGATGCTATATCATAGCCCCTGCGTCCTCGTACACAAAAGACGCAGGAGGCGTCTTAAGTAAAAAGGCGCCAACTGCCAGCTCCTCTGATCTGCTGCTGCACCTGAAGAGGCAATCATCGGATTAACAGTGTGACCATCGAACATCAGAGTAGCCCTCAGGTGTACTGTGCAATTCACGTTGGTGGAGCCAGTAAATGCATTAAATATATAAGCCAATGACTTCGACACATCCAGAAAACCCCCGTCACCGCCCCCAAACACCAGCAGCATGTCAGTAATGCTACGACTTTGGTGCACTGTGATCGAAAAGTCACAGTGCCCCAAATTTACATACATTTCTGAATTAAGCCCAATATTCCATCATCCTAGGGCAATAAGAAATGAAATCCCCTGAATATTTGTATATGTTATGTAGTGTTATATTAGATGATAACAGTGCTGCAAGTATGGCGGTACGGGGCGGTATGGCATACCGGTAAGAAATTCCCAGCCTGTACGTCGTACCGCCAGGCCACCACCTTGCAGACACCGGGTGTTGAAGAGAGGAGAGTGCAACATGCGCCTCTCCTGCCTGCTCAGTCACTCCCGAGTCCGGTGGCTGCGGCGGTGTGCACTGAAATGGCACGTGGGGGCGTATCTGGCACTGTGGGGGCATATATGAATCTGGCACTATTGGGGTCATATGTGCATCTGGCCCCCCAATATGTGTATCACGCCCCCATTTACATTGGCCATGCCCCATGTGGCATTTGGACACACCCATTTTTTTGACGCACACGCACACAGTACCCATAAGACATTTTTTCTACTTGCACCACTGGACGATAAGTACATGCAATCCTGTGCTTGATCTCGGTATGAATAAGCTATACTGCAAACGCAGAACTGTCTCTATATTAGAAAACATCTCTGTACACTGCAGGCTGTGAGCACAAGCAGAGTTGCTGGATGCTGGGGAGTATAACTACGGGTACATCATGTGACCTCATCCTCTGCAGAAAGTGAGGAAGTCATCATCAGTGCAGGGTTGGATTATGTCTTGGAGGGTCCAGGGCACTTCAGACAGGGGGGCCTGGGGAAAGAGGGGTGTATATTAGACTGTACATACAACCCAACGTGGCCCATTCCAGGAGGGACATAATGCTCTCTACCTGGATATCCGGCTTAATATATGATTAGCGTTACCTGTGTTGAGCTATTTAATTGATAAAAAAGGTATTTCAACACAGGTGATTGAATTCATAAATTAAGAGGGAAGTCCAGGTTGAAAGCATTTTGTTCCTCCTAGAATGGGCCATGTTGAGAGGTATGGATTGAGTATATTAAATGTAAATGGTGTATATTAGATTTAAACTAATAGTTTATTAATGCATTGGTACTGTTTATATCTCCACCTAATTGAGTTTCTTGTAGTGGAACAAAGACAATAAAACAACCTTAAAATATACTGTACATAGAAAAATAAAATCTATAATTTATCTTGTCACATGCAAAAATAGCAGCAGCCTCTGTACTACTTACACACTGGGACAGGACTCAGGAGGACTGTGTGTGTGTGTGTGTGTGTGTGTGTGTGTGTGTGTGTGTGTGTGTGTGTCTCTCTAAACCCGAATGCTCTCAATAGATAACAGGTTACACAGGACCCAGACATCCAGGCAGGGATGAGAAACTGGGATCCCTGGGTTACTTACTGCTTTCTCCTCTGGATGGGAAGCTCAGTCAGTACCTCATGAAACCCATACCTCCTAAATGTCCCGATTTTCGTGGGACAGTCCAGATTTCTTGGGACTGTCCCACAGTCCCACCCGCGGGCCACAGTGTCCCATGGTGTGTGTTGTGGGGGGAGGGGGGGAGGGGCAGTTTGGAAGATCCTGCACTTGCTGCCCTGTTTAGAAGAGCAGCGGTGAATAGACGCTGTGCGCATGCACACAGCGTCTATTCACTGGAGATAGAGGGAGAGGGGGCATGCCAGCAGCTCATAGACCGCTGGGCATGACCCCCCGTGACGGTAAACGTGGGCATGGCTCAAAACTGCGGCACTGCCATAAGGCCATGCCCCCTTTCATATAGGCCACACCCCTTTTTGGGCCCGCTTCTCTATTTAAAACTGTTGGGAGGTATGTGAAACCTGAGATTCCTGTGTCTTTGTCTGCACTGCATACTGTCCTGCATGCATTCTGACTGCCTGGTTCTGCTGCTGCATGAAATAGGGTGCTAGTGATGTCAGTGTGTTTCGGCTAGGTGGACCCTCTATGTGTCAGTGCACTCCAGTGAGTACCAGAGAAAGAAAGTGTGCTGTCCCACCTTTCTGCATGGGCTCCAGCAACAAAGGTACAAGGGGTAATGCTGATGGGCATACAGTACATAGATTACAAGAGGCATACAGTATGTCTGATGTGATGGTATGTAAGGGGCATCCGGAGCGGAGTCTGATGACATATAACGTATACTCCAGCTTTACAAGTCTCTCCCCAAATAATCTTTGGCACATGTCAAAGTCACAGCCTGGGAATAAAATTAGATTTTCATATTGTCCTGTTTTCAGTGTAAGGACAGGCTATAAAGGGCCTCTGTGCAGATCCTGTGTATGATAGGACCATAATAAACTACTTATCTGCATGCAAGGCATTGACTTATGTTTACTGAATTAAAAACATACATGCATACCTGTTATGTGCTATAGCTCTTCATACAGCACAAATATTTCATTGTTGTAGTTTTGGAGGATATGAGATTCATATAACCTGTTCAACTGTACAATGGGGGCAATTCTGAGTTGATTGCAGCAGGAACTTTGTTAGCAGTTGGGCAAAACCATGTGCACTGCAGGGGAGGCAGATATAACATGTGCAGAGAGAGTTAGATTTGGGTGGGTTATTTTGTTTCTGTGCAGGGTAAATACTGGCTGCTTTATTTTTACACTGCAATTTAAATTGCAGATTGAACACACCCCACCAAACCTAACTCTCTCTGCACATGTTATATCTGACTCAGAATTACCCCCAATATGTAGTAAGTAACTATGGGCCTAATTCAGACCTGATCGCTGCTGTACATTTTTGCACAGCAGCCAATCAGGTCTGAACTGCGCATGTGCCAGCGCCGCAGTGCACTGGCGCATGCCAGACAGCCGATGGCCATCTCAGCCCAGCGATCGCCTCTGCCTGATTGCCAGGCAGAGGCAGTCGCTGGGCGGGAGAGGGCGGGCCGGCAGCATTTTGTGGGCCGCTGTTTTGTGGGTGCAGTCCGTGCAACGCAGGCGTGCCCGGACCATTGGGGGGGCGGGCCGCAGCGGCTGCGTGACGTCAAAAGCAGCCGCTGCGACACGGTCAGCGATGGGTAGCTCCCTGCCAGCGCGCACGAGCTGCGCTGGTAGGGAGCTACTCGTCAAGTACAAAATCATCGCCGCTGTGCGATGCTATTGTACTTGTGCGATGGGGCAGAGCCAGACATGAGGGGCGAACTATCCCTGTGCTGGGCGTCCCCCCAGATTTTTGTGTAACTGATCGTAGCCGTGCAACATTTTGCACGGCTACAATCAGGTCTGAATTAGGCCCGATATCACCATTTCAAGTGACACCAGCGGTCTTGTGGATGAGAATTTAGTTCCCAAGGAATGGGTAGCATCTGAAGGGTCTCATGGCATATAAGGGGCATCTGGTGTGGTCTTATGGCAAGGTTAATACTAGTATATAAGCTTTTTAGCTTACAGCAGAGGTTCTCAAAAGCAGTCCTCAAGGCGACCCAGTGTGTGTGCCTATATGAAGTCCTTTGCCATAGGACGAAACGCGTTGGGATTGGGACTTGCTGCTTAACCCTGAACTTCCCAGAGTGGACAGATAAGCTGTTTTTATTCTATTATCCTGTACGTTTGTTACCTGCATTTGCGTCAGGAATTTTACTTATTCGCCATAATGTTATGAAACTGGGATTTACTGCTTAACCGTGAATGGTCCCAGAGTGGACTGATAAGCTCATTTTATCCATTTATCCTGTACGTTTGTTACCTGCATTTGCTTCAGGACTGTATATTAAATCTATATATGTTTTTATGTCAACATACTCTTATTCGGTGATTGGGACCAGCTAGGTTCCTAATTAAGAGTTACTGGTTTTATACAGTACACACTATGTTTCTCTTTCTGTTTTTACATGCATCAAAGTGTCATCAGAATTGAAGACGTGTAAAGAGATAAGTTATACTTTGTAATTCTACACTTTCTCACGTTCCACAGGGTGATTTATCACCTTTCGCTCTAAACACCATTAGGCGCTCCTTTGCACTTCATTTTTGTATATATATATATATATATATATATATATGTCTGGGGGTCTGGCAAAAAACTGTGGCCATGTAGGGGATCACTTGTGCGCTGTGGACTCTTCTATGAGTAGCGCTCTGTGTGAGAATGGCAGTGGCAAGGTCCCGGTTCCTGCACATGTAGCGCAGCACTGGGAGGGTTAACACCGCAGAAGTTGGTTACTATTTGAGTTACTATGTGCTGTATCCATCTAATATGTGTTTTCTAACTTGTGATGAGTCAGGATCAATATGGACAAGCCGTTTAAAACTATAATTATATAAATAATGCTTGATAAAGGTTTAAACCCTGTTAAAATGTATATGTCTTTCAGAATAATTCCGGGACTATAACATCCAAACGGTTATTTTTATAAGGATCCTCTCTTAAAAGTATTATCCTTGTATGTACATATTTATATATGTATAATAGTACTAATGAAATAACAAGAGAAACATGTCTATATATGTAAAAAGTAGTGTTGTCATTATGTATTATCTAGTTTATTAGTGGGCATTAATGGTTAAAAAACTATGGCCACGTAGGGGATCACTTGTGCGCTGTGGACTCTTCTATGAGTAGCGCTCTGTGTGAGAACGGCAGTGGCGAGGTCCCGGTTCCTGCACATGTAGCGCAGCATTTGGAGGGTTAACACCGCAGAAGTTGGTTACTATTTGAGTTACTATGTGCTGTATCCATCTAATATGTGCTTTCTAACTTGTGATGAGTCAGGATCAATATGGACAAGCCGTTTAAAACTATAATTATACAAATAATGCCTGATAAAGGTTTAAACCCTGTTAAAATGTATATGTTTTTCAGAACAATTCCGGGACTATAACATCCAAACGGTTATTCTTATAAGGATCCTCTCTTAAAAGTATTATCCTTGTATGTACATATTTATATGTGTCTAATAGTACTAATTAAATAATGGGAGAAACATGGGAAAGAACCGCCCAATATGGGTTTATAAGAAACATCTTTTATGAATGCAAACCACACCCCTGACGAAGTCCCTGATTGGACGAAACGCGTAGGGCGTGGCTTGACGTGGACGTTGTGACGTCAGTGACCGTGACCAGAGCGGGCCCTGAGAGAAGTCTGCAGTACGGATGCAGTGGCTGAGTTGCTGTATTCCACACATGCCGTTTGTTTTAAACTGAAATGTATGTAAGCAGTTTTTACAAGTAAAACTATATACTTTTTATTATTCATTTGCGCTCTCCAATTTGTTTACCAGTTTCTACTTTGCTCCGGTGGCACGGAGGGGATTGAAGCGCATTTGGACACTATTCTGGATATCCAAGGATTATAGCGCAAAGGACTGATTTCTGTTTGTGTGTATATATATATATATATATGTATATATATATATATATATATATATATATATATATATATGTCTGGGGGTCTGGCACACCACACAAATCACAGGTGTGGCACTTAAAGCACACTTTCAATAAAAAAGCACAGAAGCGGAAGGTTAATTTTAACATTTAAATAGCTGTGTATTGTCATCAGGATCCTGATGACAATACACAGCTACTGAAATGTTGAAGTTAACCTTCCGCTTCTGTCAGGGGTGTTTCTACAGAGGAGAGTGCCCGTGTGCACCTCCGGGTGGGCCCCCTCCTCTGAACGGCGCTGTAGACTCCGTCAATGTGCCGGAGTCTACTGCGCAGGTCTCCGGACACATGGCGCCCGCCATGATCCGGAGACCAATTAGGCTACCGCGCATGCACGGTGGCCATTTTGGTTGGGATTTCCATCGCGGATGCTGCACCCGCTGCTGGACTCCAGTAAGGTCAGTATTTAAATGGATGCAGTGTGTGTGGTGTGGGCCCCCTCTGGACCCAGGGTCCCGTGTGCACCGCACACATTGCACCCATTATAGAAACGCCAATGGTTTCTGTACCTTTTATTGAAAGAGACAGATCTACACAGGATTTTTGTGAGTATAATTTTATTTACAGGTACCCCGTAGATTCTACTGGTGAAGAGGACTGACACGTTGTGTCAACATAGGTAAGTATGTGTGTGTCGGTGTGCATGTATGTAATAAAGTTATACTTTCACGGTGTGTGTGTACTGTTTTTATTTGGGTATTTTTTTTGTAGTAGAACTACAGGTACCAGCGGGCCCGTTTCCCCCCGCATGCTGGTACTTGTGGTTCTCCAAGTACCAGCTTGCGGGGAGTCTTGTTGGGACTTGTAGTTCTGCTACAAAAAGCAATATTCTTTATTTTGACACTAGACTATCAGCCTCCCATCTGCCGCCCTTGGATGGGGGGGACAGCCTCGGGCTTCACCCCTGGCCCTTGGGTGGCTGGAGGGGGGGACTTCTTGATTTAAGGGGTCCCCACTCCTGCAGGGTACCCCGGCCAGGGGTTACTAGTTGGGGATTTAATGCCACGGCCGCAGGGACCGGTATAAAAGTGTCCCCCGGCTGCGGCATTATCTCTCCAGCTAGTGGAGCCCGGTGCTGGTGTGAAAAATACGGGGGACCCCTACGTCTTTTGTCCCCCGTACTTTTTGCACCAGGACCGGACGCAGAGCCCGGTGCTGGTTGTTAAAATATGGGGGATCCCCTGTTATTTCCCCCCCGTATTTTTACAACCAGGACCGGCTCAAAGAGCCCGAGGCTGGTTATGCTTAGGAGGGGGGACCCCACGCATTTTTTTTCAGGATTTTTAACCCATTCCCACCAAAAAAACATGCTCTGATCTCTCCATCTGTGTAATTCCAAGTTGATCGCAGCAGGATTTTTGATAGCAATTGGGCAAAACCATGTGCACTGCAGGGGAGGCAGATATAAAATGTGCAGAAAGAGTTAGATTTGGGTGGGTTATTTTATTTCTGTGTAGGGTAAATACTGGCTGCTTTATTTTTACACTGCAAGTTAGATTGCAGATTGAACACACACCACCCAAATCTAACTCTCTCTGCACATGTTATATCTGCCTCCCCTGCAGTGCACATGGTTTTGCCCAATTGCTAACAAAAATCCTGCTGCGATCAACTTTGAATTATTATTTTAGTCAGTAAAAAAAAAAATATTATTTAAAAAAATATATTAAATAATACTTGTGGCTCCTAAATAGACAAACCAAGTAGATAATCCCTTCTAATATAAATAGATATGCTATTAGCAATAAAAAAACACAAAAAAAAATTTTTTTATTAGATCTCGCCAGCAAAATGAGGCGGACTGAAATTGACGAAATGACTGTCAAAAAGCACTGTTGTCGAATCGACATTCTTCAATTGAATATACTTTTGTCGAAAAGCCGCATTTTTACCATTGCAGACATGTCGAATTTGACAAATGTCGAATGGCAAAAAGTCGAATTTGAAACGGCAGTTTTTTTGTCGAAAAGTACTGTATTGCATTGTCGAATCAGTTTTTACTGTCGAAAATGCCCCGTTTTTCGACATTTGCGGCAATTCGACCGCAATTGCATATGGCCCAAAGTCTGTTAGGGTTCGGTTCTCTGAGAACCGAACCCGTTCATCTCTAATTGAGACAAGGGACAAGGATGTAATCCTGCCACTGTACAAATCATTGGTACGTCCGCACCTGGAATATTGTGTTCAATTTTATATTATGAAAAAGATATCAGGGAACTCGAAAGAGTGCAAAGGTTAGCTACAGTACTAAGCTGATAAAAGGGTTAGAGACACTGGAGTATGAGGAAAGGCTTACATCGTTTAAATATGTATTCCCTTGAAAAGAGGAGACTAAGAGGAGACATTATTTATATCTTCAAATATGTAAAGGGTCAATACAAAGAGTTAGCAGGGGATTTGTTTATTAATAGTAGTCTGTATAGGACACGTGGGCACTCGGTGAGGCTGGAGGAGAGAAAATTCCGTACAAATCATAGGAAGGGGTTCTTCACCGTAAGGGCAATAAGGATTTGGAACTCCCTGCCGGAGATGATAATAATGGCAGACTCTGTAAATGCATTTATAAACGGATTGGACAGTTTTCTAGCTGAGAAAAGTATACAAGGCTATAGCATTTTATATATTGACGTTAAGTATATGGGTGTGATACGACATATAGTTGTCAATAGGTACGAAACCTTTATTTCAGCTGGTGAATTATAATGTGCACTGCTTAATACAGAATACAGGTTGAACCCGATGGGCTTTTTGCCTCTTTTCAACCTCATTAACTATGTTACTAAGTTACTACGTTACATGCCCGGGGGGGAATTTAGGGTTATGAAACAATGGAATATGGTGGATAGGCGCAGGGCTAGTTTGCACCGTCTATTAACAAACTCCCTAATGGTAAGTGAGCAGTAAATCTCCAAGTGAGAAGCCACATTCCTAGGACGGTGAGTCCTGAGCAGCCACAAGAGGGAGGAAAGCCTCGTTAGACTCAGCTCCTCAGCCTCAATATCAACCCAGACCATCCCTGCATCAGAAGCACACACCACTGCTCACAGTAAGAAAGCTGAGCCACATAATAATATTTCCAAAACTTAGGGATACCTAGCCCGCCGTCTCGGTAGGTGCGTTAGAGAGTAATAATTTAGTCAGAGGTCATTTTTGAGCACAAACAAATTGAGATTCAAATTGTAAAAAATTTAAAACATAAGGTGGAATATAAATCAGCGCGGGTTGGAAAATAAGAAAAGAGAAAGTACATTCATCTTCATTGAGTTTATTCTGCCTATACTCAATATGAAGCAACCAGACCCTGCCTGAAGATCTCATTTTATTTGGTCTAGAATGTAGGGAAAGTTGGCCTGGTATAGTTGATGATGATGGTGTGTTAAATAAATGCCTAGGTATTTGATTTTCTGTTTATGCCATGCAAAGGGAAATGAACACTGAAAGGTTAGTTTTGCCGCTGTGGGAATATAAAAATCAAGGACTTCAGTTTTGTTGGTGTTAATTTTGTAACCCGAGTGCTGGGAGTAGAGATTTATCTCAGAGAGGGCAGGCTGAAGGGAGAGAGTAGGGTTAGAAAGTGAAATTAAGTCATCATCCACATATAACGATTTCTTACGTTCTGAAGTGCCTGTCTTCTTATCCCCCGTGTATTTACTTTTTTTGTCCACATGAGATAAGCTGTTTTGCTAATGGTGTGCTAGGAGTATATTTACTAAACTGCGGGTTTTCAAATGTGGAGATGTTGCCCATTGAAACTAATCAGATTCTACTTATCATTTATCTGGCATCTTCTAGAAAATACTGTAATAGTCCGAATGTGATTGGTTTCTATGGGCAACATCTCCATTCTCCACATTTGAAAACCCACACTTTAGTAAATACAGTATACCCTATATAGTATAAAGAAACGTGTTCCAAGAAAACTGTGTGAAGGACACTGCCCATGATTACTCAGATGAGCAAGTGCAGGAGTCTGGAAGAGTGGTAGATGAACCTAATACAGAAACTGAACATATATATATACATATTTGTCTTTTTATAAACTGTATAGTGTAGGGCAGGGGTGGCTGGACTTTTGGGACCTGGGATCTACTTTTTGTTCACTGATCTATCGGCGTCAAATAACACCAATAAAAATACTCACATTTAAAAATAGCATTAATAATGAGGCCATCAAATAACAGCACCAATAATAATGCACCCATTTAAAAATAGCATTAAGAATGACGACATCAAATAACCCCCCTCTGTGCAAATCCCCTTCTTTGCGGATCCCCCCTTCCACTCCCCTGCATAATAGCCCCTGTGCAAATCCCCCACTTTGCAGATACCCCCCTTCCAGTCCCCTGCATAATAGCCCCCTGTACAATAATCCCCTCTGTGCAGATCCTCCACCCTTTGGAAATCCCCCCTTGTGTAAAAAAAAAAAAAACCCTTTGTGAAGATACCACGCTCTGTACAGATCCCCCTGTTGCAGATCGTGTCCCTCCCTTGTGAAGAAACATCACTTTGCATAACTTACCTGACAAGTTATCACGCTGCCTAGTTTCAGTCCTCCCTCTACTCGCAGTCACGGCTCCCGCTTTCACACTGCATGGCCTCACGCTGGCTGCTCTCCTGTTGTTGCCACCGCCTGGATCAAACTGGATCCAATTAGCACCCAGGCTCCTCACATCACGTGTGACATCATTATGTCACCCGCGCACCAGCACACTGCATCCCTGGGAACTGTGAAGAATAACAGCAGCAGGCTCCTTACAGTTGTTTTCTGTTAAGTCTGTCACGATCTACCTGCGGATGCTCCGCGAGCTACCGGTAGATCGCAATCTACCTTTTGGCCACCTCTGGTGTAGGGGATACAGTATTAATACTTAGCACTATAGATGGTCTATAGCAGGGGTGGGGAACCTCAGGCCCGAGGGCCGTATAAGGCCCTTGAAGCCATTTGATCCGGCCCGGCAAGGCTCACCTAAACGAGAGGAGATGCCGAGCGCCCGCTGAGATTTTACCACCAGCGGGCGCCCCGGCTTCTCAGCAGCAGCCAGACGCAGGAGCTCACTCCTGAGCTCCAGCTTCTGGCTCAGGCAGTGTACATGTGTGGCTGTGCGGCGCTATGGGAGAGACGTCATGACATCTCTCCCATAGTTCCGAGGAGAGGGAGGGCAGCGGTTCGGAAGCAGGAGCAGGGCTGGTGAGCATTGTGTTTTTTTTTCCCTTTTAATGTGTGTGTGTGTAAGCGGCGCTACTAGGGGGCATATTTAATGGGGCATAACTACAGGGGGCATATCTAATGGGGCATAACTACAGGGGGTATATTTAATGGGGCATAACAACTGCCGGGGCATATCTAATGGGCCAAAACAACTGAATGGAGGCAAATCTAATCGGGCATAACAACTGACTGGGGGCATAACTACTGACTGGGGGCAGGCTAATTTTTAAGTTGATAATTTTTGTATGGCCCCCGAAGGATTTTATAAATATCCAAATGGCCCTTGGTTGAAAAAAGGTTCCCCACCCCTGGTCTATAGTATAGGCTGTATAAAACATATTTAACTAATATAAATAACATAAGTGGTCAGGAGAAGGTTAAACATCCCATAATAAATAAATAAATACACAAACATAACAGAACCAGTGAGAAACTGCACTTTCTAAGCACACATTCTCCCATCTCATGGTAAGACGCCTGTCTCTTTATTCTGGCAGCTACTCTCTAGTACAGTGCACTGACTGAGAGCTCTGTCACACACAGCACACAGCTTCTTGGTAGAAGAAGCTGCTCTCACTAGACATGTGCAGCAGCTCCACTCTGTCCCTTAAAATGGATGTTGTGGCAGCAGCCCAAGTAATCAGAATATATTCTATTGCTATTCTGGTCATAATTTGAGTCATTGGCCAAACCTGGAAACCCCCTCTGTGTTTGCCTATGAGCAGCACCAGTAAATGCAGCATTGACCAGAGCATTCTGAGGACACTCCGATCTGCTGTATAGAGCAGTGGTCTCCAACCTTAATTGGGATGTGAGCTACTTTCGGAAAGTAAAACCTCTGAAGGAGCTACCTCCTCCCCCAATGCGCGTACGTTCCTGCGAAAGTGGGTGTGGCCTCATAAAAGTGGGTGTGGCCTCACAACTACAAGTAATGCCCCCTCGCGTAGTGTCAGATACACAAATAATGCCCCTCAGCAGTGCCAGATACACAAATAATGCTCCTCAGCAGTGCCAGATATACAAATTATGCCCCCCAACAGTGCCAGATACACAAATAATGCCCCCCAGCAGTGCCAGATACAACGCCCCCACCAGTGCCAGATACAGTGCCCCACCAGTGCCAGATACAATTCCCCCCGCAGTGCCATATAAAATGCCCCCCGCAGCGGCAGATAAAATGCCCCCTCCCCCGCAGTGTCGATACAGTGCCCCACACAGTGTCAATCCTTGCTGGCTTCTTCTACTGCCGCCGGTGCTGCTCCTCCTGTATGAGGAACGAAAGGAGAGGAGAGCGCAGCGTGCGACTCTCCTGTGAAGTCCGGAGAGCAGCTGCGGTGAGGGTGACAGAGTCTCCGGCGGCGGCGGGCATTTAAAATATGGTACCGGTAAGTGAGCCAATCAAAACTCGCGGTCCGGCAGCCAATCAGGTGAAGCCACTGCCGGTCCACGAGCTCTGATTGGCTGACGTCCGGCACCATATTAAAAATGAAGGGAGGAGTGCCAGTGACTGCCCAAGCCCGTGCGCTCTGTGAGCTACCGAAAATACTACGGTGAGCTACCGGTAGCTCGCGAGCTACAGGTTGGAGATCACTGGTATAGAGTGTCTAAAGTAAACTCACCATCGGGGTATTTTCGTGTTACCCTTTACATGTATCTATTCACAACTACATATTTATAACTTAACAACTAAAATAAAGACACGGGCAACAGTGCTGGCGTTTAAAATCTTTGTCAAATTTATTATTGACAGGTACTATTTTAATTTTTTACTTTAAATGGTGGCGGCACTAAAGAACGGACAGGGAAAACCAAACACCCACACAAACCCAAGCGTTGGTGTTCAACTCTCCACTCCACAACCCACCCGTTCAGGTGGTGTAACCATTTCCCGTCCAGGACAATTGGTTTACGACATACCCCACTGTAAGGAGAGCGCACCCACTAAAGCCTAAGAACTTAACAACCAACCGTTCTTTACCGCCACACACCAACTGACCAACCAAACCACAGGGGTGGGAAGGTGGAAAAAACAGGAGCAAAAAGGCAGATAACCTGCCTCAGCCTAGCTTCAAACAACAATCTCCTCCCCACTAGACACCTATTGGCTGACACCTAACATACCGTTTAAAACAACAATCATAACACAACACTTAAAGTGGCACTATTCAAAACCCCTTGTGGTTTAATGTCACGTCAGTGCTTATACTGTATATATATATATATATATATATATATATATATATATATATATAATCAGCCTTCGGTCGGACTAAACTCACTATCGGGGTATTTTCGTGTTACCCATTACATGTATCTATTCACAACTACATATTTATAACTTAACAACTAAAATAAAGACACGGACAACAGTGCTGGCGTTTAAAATCAAATTTATTATTGACAGGTACTATTTTAATTTTTTACTTTAAATGGTGGTGGCACTAAAGAACGGACAGGGAAAACAAAACACACACACAAACCCAAGCATTGGTGTTCAACTCTCCACTTCACAACCCACCCGTTCAGGTGGTGTAACCATTTCCCATCCAGGACAATTGGTTTACGACATACCCCACTGTAAGGAGAGCGCAGCTACTAAATCCTAAAAACTTAACAACCAACCATTCTTTACCGCCTAAGCCGCAGCACCGCCACCACAAACATCTCTAAAGAAAATCTCTCAACCAGCAGAACAAATGCTCCACGAAGATGGCCAAACCTTTAGTGCTAAGGTGAACCCCGTCAGAACGGTAAAGGTGTGCATCCTGGAATTTAATCGAACCATGCTCCACCACTCTCCAACAAATAACGAGCCACCGCAATATTGACCTTTTTCCGAGCCACATCCAACCGAGCACCAGACCTAGCATTTCGCCATACACACCTCGGGACCAGAGAAGACCAAACAAGTTTACAAGAGGGCAAAGCTTCAGCAATCAAATGCAAGTCCCTAATGATAACAGAACGCAACTCCAGAGCTGTCTGCTGACCAATATCATGGCCCCCTAAGTGCAAAATAAAAACCTTCGGCAGCCCAAAAGACTGTACAACCTCCACAAGGCAAACCTGGAGCGAGTTCCAGCGCATCCCTCGAAAACCTAACCATCGAATTAGTGGAGCATAATGAAAATATTCAGCACCCCCAGCAACTGGGCACGGAGATGCCCCAAAAACATAAGAATGCCCTAGCACCCACACCGGCTTGCAATCAGGTCCACCTGAAACATGTTAAAAATTCAGTTGACACATGGAGGACAGTTATACAAAAAAACAGCCAAACCACACAGAAACACAGCACCAAACGAGGGAGGGGAGGGGGGACAAACGTAGCCGACCAGACCTTGAGGCGAAAACACTCAATCCCCGGAGTAGCTAAAACTACTAACGCCATATAATCATGATTGGAATGCCAATTGGACCCCCGGGGGAAGTGAAATTCCTCAAAAACTCCCGCAGTATGTCAGCGAGTGGTTAATCCTCCAGTCAGATAAACTAGGACGTATATATGACCGAAACGCGTTAGAACGCCACCGACCCAGAGACTGAATCTCCGCAACGGAACGGCCCGCTGAAGCCGCAGATGTTGCAGCTCCAACTCGAAATGAATGAGTCCTGAACTCATCTGGCAATAGGCCAAACATAGCCAGACAACACTTCAAGACATGACAAAACTGGTATTTTGTAACCGGGATCCCATCTGCATGCATCAACCATGCCCCAGACAGGTCCGGCTGCACCTGGAGGAAGGCCTGAGCCAACGTCACAGGACACACCCTATTGTCCGAGCATGGCTGAAGCGAAAGCCAACGTCCTCTACCAGCCTGGTCAGTCTTGGAACACAGCTAGTGACACAAAATAACCTCGGGTTGAACGATTACGTCCCCACAAGAGAGGGGAGATTCAACCCTTTTGGAAGGAGCAACGAGCTCACAAACCCGGAATGCTCCATGGAACGCCATGGAAAAACATAAACAGAATAACAGACTGTCATATGAGGAATAACATATCTCAGAAACTGATTCTAAAAGACGGGGCAGCAGCAAATTGTCCAATTGGTCATCTGCAATCAACCGACGGGGGGAGTGACCGGTACCAACCTCTCAATGCCCTTGACACCAGAAAGGACCTTGAGGGATCAGGCCTATCATAAAGTGATGAAAAATAAGAAATGCCTGCCAGAATAAGACTCACTACCGCAACTGAACGCCCTTGAGTGTAAAGGCTCCATACGAAAGCCAGCATAGTTTTATGGAAGCCCTTACCTGCCTGATCCGCAGATTTACGGAAAAGCTCCCATTCAAGCCAACCCGCCCGATAGCAGCGCAATGTTCTCAGTGCAATCACACGTGTTGCTAATTCCTCCATGCCGGCCTGATCACCTGCCAAACATTATGAGGACATGTGTCACCCACTAACTCCACCTGAGGAGCTAGTTCCCGAAACCTAGGCCAATCAAATCTAGAAAGCGCATCAGCAATTACATTTTTAACACCAGGCATATGTTTTGCAACAAACTGAATGTTAAGGATAAGGCAGCAAAGGACAAGCCTGGACAGCAAATGAACAACCGCCCAAGGTTGTCACACCAAAAAACAATGCTAGAGTTGTGCAAACGGTCCCCCCACAACTCCAATGCCACCACTATGGGAAACAGTTCGAGCAACCTTTCCTGGATTCAATCCGCAGGCCAAGGCGCGGCACACCAAGAACCGTTGAGAAAAGCCCCAAAGCCAGACGCCCCTGCAGCATCAATAAAAAGCTGCAGTTGTGAGTTGCTGCAGGAGGGAGCTGGCCAAATCAGCACGCCATTGAACTGGGAAAGAAAGACATCCCAAATCCTCAAATGTCTTTTTACCTCAGCAGACAACCATACAAAATGGTGTGTAAGCGCAATGCCGGATGTGGAGCGTTCCAGTGTTCTGCAAAACACCCTACCCATGGGCACCACCCTGCAAGTGAAGTGAAGTAGTCCTAGCATGGACTGGACCTGATGCAGTGTGAGCTTACCGACTGACAGTGCAACTGTAATAGCCCCGCGCAACCTATCTTATCGCAAGGAAGACAACAGCAGCCAGCCAGGGTATCAATCTCAATACCCAAAAAGGAGAGCCTCGTCATAGGCCATTCAGTCTTATCACGCGCCACATGTACCCCAAAACATGCAAACAGCGATTGCACCGAAAACAGGAGCTCACCGCAACGAGGCGAATCCGCCGGACCAATGCACAGGAAATCATCGAGGTAGTGAGCCACCCCGCATTCCCCGTTGCCAGCCATCACGCACCAGTGTAGAAAAGTGCTAAAATGTTAAAAAAAGCGCACAAAATAGGACAGCCCATGGGCAAGCACTTGTCAATGTAGAAACCATTCGTCAAGTGAAAGCCCATAAACCAGAACGACTCAGGATGTAGTGGCAGCAGGCGAAAGTCAGATTCCACATCAATCTTAGCCAATAAGGATCCTGTACCAGAAGCCTTAACCAGATCCAAGGCCTGATAAAAGGACTAGTAACGCACCCGGCACAATTCAACAGGAATGGCATCGTTTACCGAGGATCCGCAAGGTTAAGACAAACGCTGTATCAGCCAATATTTTCCTGGTTCCCTCTTCGGGACTACACCCACCGAAGACAGAACCAGTTCCGACAAAGGGGGTGATGAAAAGGGTCCAGCCACTCAGCCCAACGCAACCTCCTTTTGAACCCTCTCCAATACAACATGCGGCAAATCCCTTGCAGATTTCACATTTTTAGGACCGCCCAAAAAATTGGCAACTGAAAACCATCTTGAAAACCTGAATACAAAATTGCTGCCTCCGCCCTGTTGGGATACATCTCCAACCAGCGCTCCATCCAGCTGAGTCAGATAGGAGATGGTGCCTTACTTAGACAATCCCCCCTGCGGATGGCTGGGCGGTGGTAGGCCCTGCTTTAGCGCGGATGCAGTCCTTAGCGGGGTGCGATCCCCCGCAGCGCAGACAAGCATGCCTAAACTTGCAATGGGTTCCCGATGGACAGCTGGAATTGTTGATGGCATAACACCTACCCGGATTTGGCGACGGAGGAGCCCCTTCGAAAGGGAGGTAGCAGATGTCATAGCGCAGGGACTACGTGGGCAGAAGTTGGCCGTGGGAGCTCCAGCCACACCTCAACATCTTTACACCCAAAATCAATAATAGAGGTACCCGACTGCTTACGCCGGAATTCCTCATCATACATCCGCCAAGAGTTATCACTATCGGAGTGGAACATGGAATGCATCATATGTAGATATTTGATGACATTCATATGCTCTTGAGGCCGCCTCTCCAAATAACATGCAGCAAACATAAAGAAACCGGCCTGCCATCTGTGATATGAACAGTAAGTATCCTCCCCTACGCCACCACGCTGCTTCGCTACCCTAAGCGCTTTCTTATTCTTAGCCGTCAGCATGAACAAATTAACGTACTTCATTCTTTTAATCCTATCGCGAATGCTACGACGCAAACCCTGAAGCACCGCCGTGTTGTCACAATGGACTACCTGAACCGGAACTACTTTAGCTGGATGAGTGGGACCTCCGAGCCTGACGTCTAGAATGGCGATAACTGCGCCTTGACCATTTTGCACCCTTTCCTTGTGAGCTATCCGAATCTGTACTGGAGGAAGAAGATGACGAAACTGCTCACTTGTCGGACCGCCTGGCAGGCGCAGAAGACCCACCTGAAGGACCTGCAACGGCATCATCTTCTGCCACGTGACCGGAAGCAGCGTGCAACTCCCCCACAACATCCTGGGCAATACCTGCGGAGACATCCAGAACAGGAGCGGACAGCGAGGCATCAAAAGAGACAGTGGGAGCTGAGGAAATGGGCCCAGGCTGGGTAGAAGAAAGGGGCGTCTAAACTCCAAATGCCGCAAGAACCTGACCAGCAAGGGAACCTAGCTGTTCCTGTCTGTGCGCAAGCTGCGGGAAGGTAGCATCTGGAGTTGATTGCACAGCTGCCTCACCAGATGTTTGCACAGGTAACCTCACCAGAAATGGAGACAAAACTCCGGCCAGTGACACAAGCTTTTTGACCGCATCCAATGCTTCAGAATGGTCATGTGCAGCAGCGGCGGTGATTGGTGGAGCAGGCGCGACAGCAGCAGTGGAGCACCTCTGTGGAATTAACCAGGATCACTGCAGCCAGGAATGCTTAGCCCTACACAATGGAGACAGCACCCTAGCTGGAGGCAAGGAAGGTGTGGCAACTACAAGGCCCTGCCGGACCGCCGTAAATTGGGGTTGCGATAACTGCGCGCCTCTAACAGTAGAGTCTGAGTTTGATGCCAGAACTGGAATGTCCACACTTTGGCACATGGTTGACGGCATCACAGCTGTGATATCAACCGCCATTCCACCCTGCGGATACCCCCCCATAATTAACCACTTCACTATACAGGAGGGGCCTAGTGGTGGCCCCATCTGTAATCCCAGATCCACCAGAAACAGGCCCCAAGGTGTTTTTGCCTGGTGCACCTGGAGTGTCCCCAGTTAATGGAGGCTCATTATTGTATACAGCCTGGCCCATGTGACCCTGACCCACCTGCATGACAGCACTATGAGAGGGTGCCTCTGCAGAATGAGAAGCACACTGTGCTGCCAGGCCCCTCTGCCTATAATCAGCAGCTACAGCAGCCCCCCTTTGCCTTCCAGAGCGACCATGGCTCGACGCAAAGTCCCACCCCTTCTCGGTCCCAGATCATGGGAGCGTGACCGCCCGCGACCGGAACCCCCAGCACCACCCCCGCCAGCAGCCGGACACCCAGGGGAAGGTTGCACAAAAATGGAGTACTTCTCTGTCCAGAAACTCAGGAACAAAGAGGCAGATAACCTGCCTCAGCCTAGCTTCAAACAATAATCTCTTCCTGACTCGACACGTATTGGCTGACACCTAACATACCATTTAAAACAACAATCATAACACAACACTTAAAGTGGCAATATTCAAAACCCCTTGTGGTTTAATGTCACCTCAGTGCTTTTATATATATATATATATATATATATATCTGTCAATAAAACATATAGAGGGGGCGCTCCATAGTGCATAAACTTTTTTTATTTTAAAATCAAACAAACACATAGGTAATTGTAACAAATGTAACTGTTACATTCGTGCCAGAAGGCAACCTGTGTGGGCTGGTTACCACATGATTCCACAAATAATCACCAGGCAGTACTGGAACCGGGGTCAGACCAAATCGCGCTGGAATCCTCCACCCGCCGGCGGCAGTTTCCCTGAGACTCTCGGGCAGGATCACACACGTCCGCGACTCCTCGATCAGTCAGCTGCAGGGATTGTCAGTGCGTCAACAGACTCCGCCTTAACGCGTTTCGTCATCGACTTCGTCAGAAGGCGGGTGGAGGATTCCAGCGCGATTTGGTTGTGTTATAATGTATAACAATCCTGGCAAGCGGCGGCACTCAGAGACTGGTCGCGGCCGGTAAAGTGCAAAAAGTGCTTTTAATCAATCACTCCATATCAGACGTTTCGGGGCCACAACGCCACTTTTTCAAGGTGATGTGAACAACAGTGCACTACAACATAGCTTTATAAATGAGAAGACCCGCGAACGGGACGAGCTCCAGGCTCCGGGGTTAAAACACGCCCCTGGCCAGGCTCACCAGTATTGTGACGTACTTCCGCCCCGTGGTCATGGCAATGACGGCTTCCTGGAAACCGGGAGCAGTGGTGTTGCTATGGCAACCCGTGCTTCCAAGCAACAAGGAGCATGACGCCGGCACATCCCGGGGATGGAATACTACACAGTGTAAAGTGATATTTGAACAAACATATATGTGTAAACATTAAAATATGGTTCCAATAATCATAGGAATGTGGACTTGTTCTTACAATTATTGGAACTGACGTTAATCAGAAACTATTTTTTGTTTGACGGAAAGTACCTCCGCCAAATTAGCGGGTGTGCGATGGGGAGCAATGTCTCCCCATCATTCGCTAACATCTTCATGTTACAGGAGGAACAGGAAATGTTTTTCAACTCTTTAGAGGTCAGCCAATATATCTTACACTACTCCAGATATATTGACAATATTTTTATCCTTTGGACAGGGGGTCAAAAGAGGTTTGATTCATTGGTAACCAAAATTAATAACAGACCTTCGCCCATTAGGATTACGGCACAAAGCAATATTAAGTCCATCAATTATCTAGATGTTAAGGTGTGCCTATGTAACAACAAAATTAGTACAGAGGTTTATTACAAACCGACAGAAAAAAACACCCTATTACGTTACAATAGCCACCATCCCAGGGCCCATGAAGAAGGGACTTCCTTGTTCACAACTTATAAGGGCTGCCAGAATCACCAGTGATGGCGATAAGTTAGATGAGGCCCTTACCACAGTGGTAGAACGTTTTGCAGCACGAGGGTACAATCGCACAGAGCTACTACGATGTAAACAGGAAGTGACCATGCCTAGATTAGGTATGTTAGATCCCAAAAATAGAACAGATAAGCAGGTGTTACCTTTCATTACCAATTAAAATACCTTTAGTCCAGTAGTTCCCAGAGCCCTCAAAGCCCTGTGGCCAATAGTGTCCTCCGATAAAAGTTTACCAACGTTCAAAAACAGACGTCCTCTAACTTGCTATACTAGAGGTAAAAATATTAAAGATCATGTGGTACATGCAGATGTTACAGGGTTTAATACTACTACGGACGATGCTCAGGCAGCACTGCAACAGAAATCCTGACTGCAGGTTGCTGTTCCAGATGCACTGCTTGCAAAAAGCAAGGGCCATGGCGTGGTAAAGGTGAGAGCTGTAAACTCTGTGCAACGGCAACGGAAACATTCCTAGTTACAGGCCTGTGTGTCTATGTGCATTGATTTGTATGTATATTCAGTCCTACAAGTTATGACTACCTTAAAGTCTAGTAGATAGTAGTGATGTGCACCGGACATTTTTCGGGTTTTGTGTTTTGGTTTTGGATTCGGTTCCGCGGCCGTGTTTTGGATTCGGACGCGTTTTGGCAAAACCTCACCGAAAAATTTTTGTCGGATTCGGGTGTGTTTTGGATTCGGGTGTTTTTTTACAAAAAACCCTAAAAAACAGCTTAAATCATAGAATTTGGGGGTCATTTTGATCCCATAGTTTTATTAACCTCAATAACCATAATTTCCACTCATTTCCAGTCTATTCTGAACACCTCACACCTCACAATATTATTTTTAGTCCTAAAATTTGCACCGAGGTCGCTGGATGGCTAAGCTAAGCGACACAAGTGGCCGACACAAACACCTGGCCCATCTAGGAGTGGCACTGCAGTGTCAGGCAGGATGGCACTTCAAAAAAATAGTCCCCAAACAGCACATGATGCAAAGAAAAAAAGAGGCGCACCAAGGTCGCTGTGTGACTAAGCTAAGCGACACAAGTGGCCGACACAAACACCTGGCCCATCTAGGAGTGGCACTGCAGTGTCAGGCAGGATGGCACTTCAAAAAAATTGTCCCCAAACAGCACATGATGCAAAGAAAAATTAAAGAAAAAAGAGGTGCAAGATGGAATTGTCCTTGGGCCCTCCCACCCACCCTTATGTTGTATAAACAGGACATGCACACTTTAACGAACCCATCATTTCAGCGACAGGGTCTGCCACACGACTGTGACTGAAATGACTGGTTGGTTTGGGCCCCCACCAAAAAAGAAGCAATCAATCTCTCCTTGCACAAACTGGCTCTACAGAGGCAAGATGTCCACCTCATCATCATCCTCCGATTCCTCACCCCTTTCACTGTGTACACCCCCCTCCTCACAGATTATTAATTCGTCCCCACTGGAATCCACCATCTCAGGTCTCTGTTTACTTTGTGGAGGCAATTGCTGCTGGTGAATGTCTCCACGGAGGAATTGATTATAATTAATTTTGATGAACATCATCTTCTCCACATTTTCTGGAAGTAACCTCGTACGCCGATTGCTAACAAGGTGAGCGGCTGCACTAAACACTCTTTCGGAGTACACACTGGAGGGAGGGCAACTTAGGTAGAATAAAGCCAGTTTGTGCAAGGGCCTCCAAATTGCCTCTTTTTCCTGCCAGTATACGTACGGACTGTCTGACGTGCCTACTTGGATGCGGTCACTCATATAATCCTCCACCATTCTTTCAATGGTGAGAGAATCATATGAAGTGACAGTAGACGACATGTCAGTAATCGTTGGCAGGTCCTTCAGTCCGGACCAGATGTCAGCACTCGCTCCAGACTGCCCTGCATCACCGCCAGCGGGTGGGCTCGAAATTCTTAGCCTTTTCCTCGCACCCCCAGTTGCGGGAGAATGTGAAGGAGGAGATGTTGACGGGTCACGTTCCGCTTGACTTGACAATTTTCTCACCAGCAGGTCTTTGAACCTCTGCAGACTTGTGTCTGCCGGAAAGAGAGATACAACGTAGGTTTTAAATCTAGGATCGAGCACGGTGGCCAAAATGTAGTGCTCTGATTTCAACAGATTGACCACCCGTGAATCCTGGTTAAGCGAATTAAGGGCTCCATCCACAAGTCCCACATGCCTAGCGGAATTGCTCTGTTTTAGCTCCTCCTTCAATGTCTCCAGCTTCTTCTGCAAAAGCCTGATGAGGGGAATGACCTGACTCAGGCTGGCAGTGTCTGAACTGACTTCACGTGTGGCAAGTTCAAAGGGTTGCAGAACCTTGCACAACGTTGAAATCATTCTCCACTGCG
The DNA here is from genome assembly GCF_028390025.1 of Pseudophryne corroboree. Taxonomy (NCBI): domain Eukaryota; kingdom Metazoa; phylum Chordata; class Amphibia; order Anura; family Myobatrachidae; genus Pseudophryne; species Pseudophryne corroboree. Next base: position 623,686,924 of record NC_086449.1, on the reverse strand, counting down.
CTTGAGTCAGGTGCATTCCCCCTCCTTTGCCTATATCGTGGGCAGATGTATAGGCTTGAATTGCCTTTTGCTGCTCCTCCATCCTCTGAAGCGTTGAATTCCACCTCGTTACCACCTCTTGCTTCAGATGATGGCAGGGCAGGTTCAGGAATGTTTGGTGGTGCTCCAGTCTTCTGTACGCGGTGGCTGAATGCCGAAAGTGGCCTGCAATTCTTCGGGCCACCGACAGCATCTCTTGCACGCCCCTGTCGTTTTTTAAATAATTCTGCACCACCAAATTCAATGTATGTGCAAAACATGGGACGCGATGGAATTTGCCCAGATGTAATGCACGCACAATATTGCTTGCGTTGTCCGATGTCACAAATCCCCAGGAGAGTCCAATTGGGGTAAGCCATTCTGCGATGATCTTCCTCAGTTGCCGTAAGAGGTTGTCAGCTGTGTGCCTCTTCTGGAAAGCGGTGATACAAAGCGTAGCCTGCCTAGGAACGAGTTGGCGTTTGCGAGATGCTGCTACTGGTGCCGCCGCTGCTGTTCTTGCTGCGGGAGGCAATACATCTACCCAGTGGGCTGTCACAGTCATATAGTCCTGAGTCTGCCCTGATCCACTTGTCCACATGTCTGTGGTTAAGTGGACATTGGGTACAACTGCATTTTTTAGGACACTGGTGAGTCTTTTTCTGAGGTCTGTGTACATTTTCGGTATCGCCTGCCTAGAGAAATGGAACCTAGATGGTATTTGGTACCGGGGACACAGTATCTCAATCAAGTCTCTAGTTGCCTCTGAATTAACGGTGGATACCGGAACCACGTTTCTCACCGCCCAGGCTGCCAAGGCCTGAGTTATCTGCTTTGCAGCAGGATGACTGCTGTGATATTTCATCTTCCTCGCAAAGGACTGTTTGACAGTCAATTGCTTACTGGAAGTAGTACAAGTGGTCTTCCGACTTCCCCTCTGGGATGACGATCGACTCCCAGCAGCTACAACAGCAGCGCCAGCAGCAGTAGGCGTTACACTCAAGGATGCATCGGAGGAATCCCAGGCAGGAGAGGACTCGTCAGACTTGCCAGTGACATGGCCTGCAGGACTATTGGCTTTCCTGGGTAAGGAGGAAATTGACACTGAGGGAGTTGGTGGTGTGGTTTTCCCATAGTATATCTGTAACTTCAACCATGCACAGCTGTGCATGTCAGCTGTGCGTTCCAATACTCAAAGCATTCCTTCTCTAAGCGTCTTGAAAATGAACAGTTAAAAAAACAGATCCTGCATTGGACTGAACTTAACCATCTTCCTTTTTCTTCTCATCCTCAGGTATGTTCAAATCTCCCCATGTAATCTGCCTATTGCTATCTGCACCTATGCAAATCATCTATATTCCAAATGTATGTTCAAATCATTTGTTAGACAGTTTTGTGATTTATGCTTTTGTTTGTAATTTAAAATACCTGCGTTTCAAAGCTTGGTCAGTGCCGCATATTTAATTAAGGCTGACTGGGCTGGTGTTTGTTTAGTCAAACACTGTGTAATGTAACACCTTTGATTAGTGGGACATTTGCCTCAGCTGTAGTTGGGTCAATTTCCCATAGTATATCTGTAACTTCAACCATGCACAGCTGTGCATGTCAGCTGTGCGTTCCAATACTCAAAGCATTCCTTCTCTAAGCGTCTTGAAAATGAACAGTTAAAAAAACAGTTAAACAAACATTGAACAGCATCAAGAAAGAAATCTGGAACATTATGTGGCCTCTCCTCACCTCTGCCATGAGAACACCAGGACCAATGCCTACTACTTCTGTGTCCAAGAACATTATGACTGCCCCCGGGACTACCCCTCAAGCTCAGCAGGGAACTGAGGGACGTGCGCATCAGGACCAGACTTTGCTGGGTCAGTTCCATTGGACATTAGTGTGCACCCCACATTCTCTCACCCACCCGCACTGCTCTCATGAGACCAGGACATTTATCTTTTTCACAAAATAATGTTAGTACAGTTTTCCTGCAAATGTGTCTTTCTCTTCTCTTTCTTCTTACACGGTACTTCCACCCCACTGTGTGCTATTCCCGTAATGTGTACCTCCATTGGTTGCACACCCTGCCAGCAGTAACCTATGCAGTGTGCCCCACATGGCTGCCTCGGATGGTTCCCCTGTGGGCGGGGTGTGCTTCATTTGGATCTTTCCATGTGTCAGTTCTCCCATACATTCATTTGGCCCCTGTATGGCTCATCTTCCACTGTGTAACCTTGTAAAGCGTCCAACATGGCTGCCTTATCTGGTGCGCTTGTGGATGGGATGAAAAATGCGTGGACCTGATGTTTTTATTGGAACCCTAATCTGAACTTAAGGACTCTGCAATCTCCCCATTTTGTGTTCTCTTCTAGGGGTGGACTATTCCACCCTGGGTAATCCTACGCAGTGCGCCTAAGATGGCTGCCGCACCTGGTGCCTTGTGATGGTGGAATACACAACCCCTGGAGGTTATTACTCAAAATGCCTACACCAATCATGCATTATTCTTTCTGTGTCTTTGTCTGTGTGGTTTATCTTTTGATGTAATACTTAAATCTTCTGTATTATGTGCATTGTGTGAGTTCTAGTTGGCGCCGCGGATGGCTGCCTCGGTGCTGCTCTGCCAAGCAGCCTTAGTTTTTAGTCTTAAATGTATAATATGTCTACTGTACAGTTGCATATGTGCAGTATGAACTCATATGTGTAATGTTTGTAATGTATGCTACGTTTTTTCCTCCATGTTGCTGCTTGGCGATGCATTGTACCACAAAAAATTCCTAGTGTACGTGAGTACACCTGGCCAATAAAGCTGATTCTGATTCTGATTGTAGGAGCTTGGTTACAAGAGGAAGGGATTTAGTGGTCAGTGGACTGCTTCCGCTGTCACCCAAAGTTTTTGAACTTGTCACTGACTTATGATGAATGCGCTGCAGGTGACGTATAAGGGAGGATGTTCCGAGGTGGTTAACGTCCTTACCCCTACTTATTACAGCTTGACAAAGGCAACACATGGCTTGACACCTGTTGTCCGCATTTGTGTTGAAATAATTCCACACCGAAGAGCTGATTTTTTTTGTATTTTGACCAGGCATGTTAATGGCCATATTCGTCCCACGGACATAAGGTGTCTCCCCGGGTGCCTGACTTAAACAAACCACCTCACCATCAGAATCCTCCTTGTCAATTTCCTCCCCAGCGCCAGCAACACCCATATCCTCATCCTGGTGTACTTCAACAGTGACATCTTCAATTTGACTATCAGGAACTGGACTGCGGGTGCTCCTTCCAGCACTTGCAGGGGGCATGCAAATGGTGGAAGGCGCAAGCTCTTCCCGTCCAGTGTTGGGAAGGTCAGGCATCGCAACCGACACAATTGGACTCTCCTTGGGTATTTGTGATTTAGAAGAACGCACAGTTCTTTGCTGTGCTTTTGCCAGCTTAAGTCTTTTCATTTTTCTAGCGAGAGGATGAGTGATTCCATCCTCATGTGAAGCTGAACCACTAGCCATGAACATAGGCCAGGGCCTCAGCCGTTACTTGCCACTCCGTGTCGTAAATGGCATATTGGCAAGTTTACGCTTCTCCTCAGACGCTTTTAATTTTGATTTTTGGGTCATTTTACTGAACTTTTGTTTTTTGGATTTTACATGCTCTCTACTATGACATTGGGCATCGGCCTTGGCAGACGACGTTGATGGCATTTCATCATCTCGGCCATGACTAGTGGCAGCAGCTTCAGCATGAGGTGGAAGTGGATCTTGATCTTTCCCTATTTTAACCTCCACATTTTTGTTCTCCATTTTTTAATGTGTGGAATTATATGTCAGTAACTATCAATAGCAATGGCCTACTACTATATTTACTGCGCACAACTGAAATGCACCACAGGTATGGATGGATAGTATACTTTACGACACAGAGGTAGGTAGAGCAGTGGCCTTCCGTACCGTACTGCTATATATACTGGTGGTCACTGTCAGCAATCTGCAAAACTAAAATGCACCACAGGTATAGAATGTAGATGGATAGTATACTTAATGACGACACAGAGGTAGGTACAGCAGTGGCCTTCCGTACCGTACTGCTATATATAGTATACTGGTGGTCACTGTGTCAGCAAACTGCAAAACTAAAATGCACCACAGGTATAGAATGTAGATGGATAGTATACTTAATGACGACACAGAGGTAGGTACAGCAGTGGCCTTCCGTACCGTACTGCTATATATAGTATACTGGTGGTCACTGTGTCAGCAAACTACAAAACTAAAATGCACCACAGGTATAGAATGTAGATGGATAGTATACTTAATGATGACACAGAGGTAGGTACAGCAGTGGCCTTCCATACCGTACTGCTATATATAGTATACTGGTGGTCACTGTGTCAGCAAACTGCAAAACTAAAATGCACCACAGGTGTAGAATGTAGATGGATAGTATACTTAATGACGACACAGAGATAGGTACAGCAGTGGCCTTCCGTACCGTACTGCTATATATAGTATACTGGTGGTCACTGTGTCAGCAAACTGCAAAACTAAAATGCACCACAGGTATAGAATGTAGATGGATAGTATACTTAATGACGACACAGAGGTAGGTACAGCAGTGGCCTTCCGTACCGTACTGCTATATATAGTATACTGGTGGTCACTGTGTCAGCAAACTGCAAAACTAAAATGCACCACAGGTATAGAATGTAGATGGATGGTATACTTAATGACGACACAGAGGTAGGTACAGCAGTGGCCTTCCGTACCGTACTGCTATATATAGTATACTGGTGGTCACTGTGTCAGCAAACTGCAAAACTAAAATGCACCACAGGTATAGAATGTAGATGGATAGTATACTTAATGACGACACAGAGGTAGGTACAGCAGTGGCCTTCCGTACCGTACTGCTATATATAGTATACTGGTGGTCACTGTGTCAGCAAACTGCAAAACTAAAATGCACCACAGGTATAGAATGTAGATGGATAGTATACTTAATGACGACACAGAGGTAGGTACAGCAGTGGCCTTCCGTACCGTACTGCTATATATAGTATACTGGTGGTCACTGTGTCAGCAAACTGCAAAACTAAAATGCACCACAGGTATAGAATGTAGATGGATAGTATACTTAATGACGACACAGAGGTAGGTACAGCAGTGGCCTTCCGTACCGTACTGCTATATATAGTATACTGGTGGTCACTGTGTCAGCAAACTGCAAAACTAAAATGCACCACAGGTATAGAATGTAGATGGATAGTATACTTAATGACGACACAGAGGTAGGAACAGCAGTGGCCTTCCGTACCGTACTGCTATATATACTGGTGGTCACTGTGTCAGCAAACTGCACAAATGAAATGCACCACAGGTATAGAATCTAGATGGATAGTATACTTAATGACGACACAGAGGTAGGTACAGCAGTGGCCTACTGTACCGTAATGCTATATATTATATACTGGTGGTCACTGGTCAGCAAAACTCTGCACTGTACTCCTCCTATATAATATTATACTGGTGGTCCCCAGTCCCTACAATAAAGCAGCACACGGAGCACAGATATGGAGTGTTTTTCAGGCAGACAACGTATACTGGTGGTCACTGTCAGCAAAACTCTGCACTGTACTCCTGCTATATAATACAGCTGCTCCCCAGTCCCCACAATTAAGCAGTGTGAGCACAGATATATGCAGCACACTGAGCACAGATATGGAGCGTTTTTTTCAGGCAGAGAACGGATAACTGGTGGTCACTGATCAGCAAAACTCTGCACTGTACTCCTCCTATATTATACAGCTGCTCCCCAGCCCTCCCCACAATTAAGCAATAGTGCACAATCAAGTTCAACAATAACGGAGAAGACGCCAGCCACGTCCTCTCCATAACATTTCCAATGCACGAATTAAAATGGCGGCGCCGCGCGGCTGCTTATATAGAATCCGAATCTCGCGAGAATCTGACAGCGGGATGATGATGTTCGGGCGCGCTCGGGTTAACCGAGCCATACGGGAGAATCCGAGTATGCCTCGGACCCGTGTAAAAAGGGTGAAGTTATTATTTATTTTATTTATTAACAGTTTCTTATATAGCGCAGCAAATTCTGTTGCGCTTTACAATTTTAAATAACAATAACAAACTGGGTGATAACAGTCATAGAGGTAGGAAGGCCCTGCTCGCAAGCTTACAATCTATAGGGAAATAGGCATATGTACACAAGGAAAGGTGCTATCTATTGCATAGAATGAGAAGACATGTGAGGATATGTGTGGACTGTACAGAGTGGATGTAATTTGATAGGAAGGTTTATGAAAGTTATGTGGGTGGTTCAGGAATTTGATACGCTTGCCTAAAGAGGTGAGTTTTGAGGGAACGCTTGAAGGTTTGGAGACTAGAGGAGAGTCTTATTGTGCGTGGTACGGCATTCCACAGAGTGGGTGCAGCCCGATAAAAGTCCTGCAGTCATGAGTGGGAGCGAGTAATGAGTGTGGATGAGAGACGCAGGTCTTGTGAAGAGCGAAGAGGTCGGGTTGGGAGATATTTTGTGATAAGCGAAGTGATGTACGTTGGTGTAGTTTGGTTAATGGCCTTGTGTGTGAGTAAAAGTATTTTATATTGAATGCGGTAGAGTACAGGTAACCAATGGAGGGACTGACAGAGTGGATCTGCAGACGATGAACGTCTAGCGAGGAAGATAAGCCTCGCCGCTGCATTCAGAATGGATTGTAGTGGTGAGAGTCTCGTTTTGGGAAGACCAGTTAGGAGACTATTGCAATAATCAATGCGGGAGATAATGAGAGCGTGGATTAGAGTTTTAGCAGTGTCTTGTATAAGGTATGGTCGTATTTTGGATATGTTTTTTAGATGCATGTAACATGATCTTGAGACAGATTGAATGTGGGGAACAAAGGACAGATCAGAGTCAAGGATGACACCTAGGCAGCGAGCTTGTGGAGTAGGGTAGATAGTCGAGTTTTCAACAGTGATAGAGATATCAGGTTGGTACCTACTATTGGCCAGTGGAAATATAATTAACTCTGTCTTTGAATATTAAGTTTGAGGTGGTGAGATGTCATCCAGGATGAGATGGCAGAAAGGCATTCAGTGACACGGTCCAGTACAGATAGGGACAAGTCAGGGGAGGATAGGTAGATTTGAGTATCATCTGCGTACAGATGATACTGAAAACCAAAAGAGCTAATTAGTTTACCAAGAGATGAGGTATAGATAGAGAAAAGCAGAGGACCCAAGACTGAGCCTTGCGGTACTCCAACTGAAAGAGGTAGCGAAGAGGAGGTAGATTCAGAGAAGCGAACACTGAAGGAGCGATTAGATAGGTACGGTAGGAACCAAGAAAGGGCTGTGTCTTTAAGACCTAGGGATTGTAGTGTCTGTATGAGAAGAGAGTGGTCTACAGTGTCAAATGCAGCAGATAGATCTAGAAGAATAAGTAGTGAGTAGTGGCCTTTAGACTTTGTAGTGACCAAATCATTAACCACTTTAGTCAGTGCTGTCTCTGTGGAATGTTGGGAACGGAAGCCTGACTGAAGTGGGTCCAACAAAGTGTATGAGTTAAGAAAGTGTGTGAGTCGAGTGTAGGCAAGTCTCTCAAGTAGCTTAGAGAGACAAGGGAGCTGAGAGATAGGGCGGTAGTTTGAGAGAGCATTAGGGTCAGAATTTTGTTTTTTTTAAATGGGAGTAATCACTGCATGCTTGAAGAGTGAAGGAAAAATACCAGTAGAGAGAGAGAGATTACAGATGTTAGTTAAGGTAGGGATGAGCACCAGAGACAGAGCTTTACTTATTTGTGAGGGTAAAGGATCAAGAGGAGAGGTAGTAGAGAAGCAGGATGAGAAGAGTGATGATACTTCATCTTCATTTGTGGGATCAAATGAAGAAAGAGTGCCAGAGGGTTCAGGTAAAGAACGGAGCAGGTCACTGGCTGCCGAAGAGCATACCATTTCATCTCGGATCTTATCAATCTTCTCCTTGAAGTAGGAAGCAAGATCCTGTGCCTTGATAGTGGCTGGTGGGGTAGGTGCGGGAGGATTCAGAAGTGATTTAAATGTATTAAAGAGTCATTTGGGGTTAGAGGCTTGAGCAGAGATAAGAGTTTGGAAATATGTTTGTTTGGCAGTGTCCAGGGCATTTTTATAAGAATGGTAGACTGTCTTATATGTGAGGAAGTCACTTGAAATACGAGATTTACGCCACTGACGTTCAAGTTTTCGTGTGAGTTTTTGTAGTTGTCTTGTTAATTTGGAGTGCCATGGTTGACATCTAGGCCTACGTGGAGTGTGATGGGTAGCTGGAGCCACTTCATCAAGGGCTAGTTCTAGAGTCTCATTAAGGTGTGATACAGCCATCTCAGGAGAGGTGAATGCAGAAATAGGTGAAAGCAGTTGTTGAAGTGAAGTGGAAAGTTCTTGAAGATTAATTGTGTTAATATTTCTGCGAGTTTGAGGAAGATTGGAGAACTTCCGCAACACAGGGTTTGAATTAACAGAGGAGAGCATGCAGGTGATAAGGTTGTGATCTGAGAGGGGGAAAGGAGTGTTAGTGAGTTCAGAGATGGAGCATAGTCTGGTGAATACTAGATCAAGGCAGTGGCCCGCCTGATCAGTAGAGGAGTCAGTCCATTGGGAGAGGCCAAGAGAGGAGGTTAGAGAGAGTAGTTTGGAGGCATGTGCAGCAGATTTTGGACAATCAATAGCAATATTGAAATCACCCATGATAATGGTGGAGATGTCTGAGGATAGGAAGTGAGGGAGCCAGGCAGAAAAATCTTCCAAAAATTGTTTTGGATGCCCAGGTGGGCGGTAGATAGCTGCAACACGCAGAGAGAAAGGAGAGTAAACCCTAATGGAATGTACTTCAAATGATGTAAATGTGAGTGATGGAACCTGTGGTAGAACAGTATATGCAAAAGATTGGGAAAGTAAAAGTCCAACTCCTCCTCCTTTATGATTATCGGGTCTGGAGGTGTGTGTAAAGTGGAGACCACCATGTGCCAGTGCTGCAGGGGAGGCTGTGTCAGATTGTGTGAGCCAGGTTTCTGTTATAGCCAGCAGATTGATGTTGTTAGATATGAAGAGGTCATGGATGGATGTTAATTTGTTACAAACAGAGCGTGCATTCCATAAGGCACATTTTAGTGATCTGGAGGGTGATGGAAGACATGTGATGTTTATGAGGTTAGCTGTATTTCTATGTTGCTGTGAATCAGGTGAATGCGAGTGATGCAAGTGGCTGGGTCCTGGATTTGGCGAAATGTCACCAGCTATCAGTAGCAGAAGAGAGAGATAAATGTGGGTGTCAGAGGTTTGTGAAAGTTTTTTATGGTGAGAGGTTGTAGATGTTATTGTCAATGAGTATAGGGAAGTAAAAAGCTCATGAGTGCTAATAAGAGGGGAGTGTAGAATTGAGGGGGCAACATGTACAGAGGGGTGAGTTGCTGGGAGACTGAATGATGCAATGGTCTTTATGAATACTCCATGAAGAGCAATGCAGAAAATCAATTTGTGGAACATAGTTAGTTTGAGATGAAACCAGTGTTTTCTAGGCTGAGAGTGTAAGGTTTTACTTGTTCAAGTTAAAAGTGCAGGTGCCTATTTACTAGTGTTGTTCTGCTGTATGTTAACTAGAGATGAGCGGGTTCGGTTCCTCGGAATCCGAACCCGCCCGAACTTCATGATTTTTTACACGGATCCGAGCGACTCGGATCTTCCCGCCTTGCTCGGTTAACCCGAGCGCGCCCGAACGTCATCATGACGCTGTCGGATTCTCGCGAGGCTCGGATTCTATCGCGAGACTCGGATTCTATATAAGGAGCCGCGCGTCGCCGCCATTTTACACGTGCATTGAGATTGATAGTGAGAGGACGTGGCTGGCGTCCTCTCCGTTTAGAGAAGAAATAGATAGGAGAGTGAGAGTGAGACAGTGACACTTCATTTACTGGAGCTTAGGAGGAGTACTCAGACAGAGAGTGCAGAATTTTGCTGATAGTATTAGTTAGTTACAGTATACTAGTGACAGAGTGAGACAGTGACACTTCATTTACTGGAGCTTAGGAGGAGTACTCAGACAGAGAGTGCAGAATTTTGCTGATAGTATTAGTTAGTTATACTAGTGACTGACCAGTGACCACCAGTGCAGTTTTATATTATTTAATATAATCCGTTCTCTGCCTGAAAAAACGATACACAGTGACTCAGTCACATACCATATCTGTGCTCAGCCCAGTGTGCTGCATCATCTATGTATAATATCTGACTGTGCTCACGCAGCTTAATTGTGGGGGAGACTGGGGAGCAGTTAGGTTATAGCAGGAGCCAGGAGTACATATTAATAATTAAACAGTGCACGCTTTTTTTCTGCAGGAGTGCCACTGCCAGTGTGACTGACCAGTGACCTGACCACCAGTATAGTATACTATATTGTATTGTGATTGACTGTCTGCCTGTAAAAGTTAAACACACGTCGTGTGACTTGTGTGGTGTTTTTTTATTCTATAAAATAAAAAACTCATTCTGCTGACAGACAGTGTCCAGCAGGTCCGTCATTATATAATATATACCTGTCCGGCTGCAGTAGTGATATATATATATTTTTTATATCATTATTTATCATCCAGTCGCAGCAGACACAGTACGGTAGTTCACGGCTGTAGCTACCTCTGTGTCGGCACTCGGCAGTCCATCCATAATTGTATACCACCTACCCGTGGTTTTTTTTTTCTTTCTTCTTTATACATACTACATCTCATTATCATCCAGTCTATATTAGCAGCAGACACAGTACAGTACGGTAGTCCACGGCTGTAGCTACCTCTGTGCCGGCACTCGGCAGTCCGTCCATAATTGTATACCACCTACCCGTGGTTTTTTTTTTCTTTCTTCTTTATACATACTACATCTCATTATCATCCAGTCTATATTAGCAGCAGACACAGTACAGTACGGTAGTCCACGGCTGTAGCTACCTCTGTGTCGGCACTCGGCAGTCCGTCCATAATTGTATACCACCTACCCGTGTTTTTTTTTTCTTTCTTCTTTATACATACTACGTCTCATTATCAACCAGTCTATATTAGCAGCAGACACAGTACGGTAGTCCACGGCTGTAGCTACCTCTGTGTCGGCACTCGGCAGTCCGTCCATAATTGTATACCACCTAACCGTGGTTTTTTTTTTCTTTCTTCTTTATACATACTACATCTCATTATCATCCAGTCTATATTAGCAGCAGACACAGTACAGTACGGTAGTCCATGGCTGTAGCTACCTCTGTGTCGGCACTCGGCAGTCCATCCATAATTGTATACCACCTACCCGTGGTTTTTTTTTCCTTTCTTCTTTATACATACTACATCTCATTATCATCCAGTCTATATTAGCAGCAGACACAGTACAGTACGGTAGTCCACGGCTGTAGCTACCTCTGTGTCGGCACTCGGCAGTCCGTCCATAATTGTATACCACCTACCCGTGGTTTTTTTTTCTTTCTTCTTTATACATACTACATCTCATTATCATCCAGTCTATATTAGCAGCAGACACAGTACAGTACGGTAGTCCACGGCTGTAGCTACCTCTGTGTCGGCACTCGGCAGTCCATCCATAATTGTATACCACCTACCCGTGGTTTTTTTTTTCTTTCTTCTTTATACATACTACATCTCATTATCATCCAGTCTATATTATCAGCAGACACAGTACAGTACGGTAGTCCACGGCTGTAGCTACCTCTGTGTCGGCACTCGGCAGTCCGTCCATAATTGTATACCACCTACCCGTGTTTTTTTTTTTTTCTTCTTTATACATACTACTGTACATCTCATTATCAACCAGTCTATATTAGCAGCAGACACAGTACGGTAGTCCACGGCTGTAGCTACCTCTGTGTCGGCACTCGGCAGTCCGTCCATAATTGTATACCACCTACCCGTGGTTTTTTTTCCTTTCTTCTTTATACATACTACATCTCATTATCATCCAGTCTATATTAGCAGCAGACACAGTACAGTACGGTAGTCCACGGCTGTAGCTACCTCTGTGTCGGCACTCGGCAGTCCGTCCATAATTGTATACCACCTACCCGTGGTTTTTTTTTCTTTCTTCTTTATACATACTACATCTCATTATCATCCAGTCTATATTAGCAGCAGACACAGTACAGTACGGTAGTCCACGGCTGTAGCTACCTCTGTGTCGGCACTCGGCAGTCCGTCCATAATTGTATACCACCTACCCGTGGTTTTTTTTTTCTTTCTTCTTTATACATACTACATCTCATTATCATCCAGTCTATATTAGCAGCAGACACAGTACAGTACGGTAGTCCACGGCTGTAGCTACCTCTGTGTCGGCACTCGGCAGTCCATCCATAATTGTATACTAGTATCCATCCATCTCCATTGTTTACCTGAGGTGCCTTTTAGTTGTGCCTATTAAAATATGGAGAACAAAAATGTTGAGGTTCCAAAATTAGGGAAAGATCAAGATCCACTTCCACCTCGTGCTGAAGCTGCTGCCACTAGTCATGGCCGAGACGATGAAATGCCAGCAACGTCGTCTGCCAAGGCCGATGCCCAATGGCATAGTACAGAGCATGTCAAATCCAAAACACCAAATATCAGTAAAAAAAGGACTCCAAAACCTAAAATAAAATTGTCGGAGGAGAAGCGTAAACTTGCCAATATGCCATTTACCACACGGAGTGGCAAGGAACGGCTGAGGCCCTGGCCTATGTTCATGGCTAGTGGTTCAGCTTCACATGAGGATGGAGGCACTCAGCCTCTCGCTAGAAAAATGAAAAGACTCAAGCTGGCAAAAGCAGTAGCACCGCAAAGAACTGTGCATTCTTCGAAATCCCAAATCCACAAGGAGAGTCCAATTGTGTCGGTTGCGATGCCTGACCTTCCCAACACTGGACGTGAAGAGCATGCGCCTTCCACCATTTGCACGCCCCCTGCAAGTGCTGGAAGGAGCACCCACAGTCCAGTTCCTGATAGTCAGATTGAAGATGTCAGTGTTGAAGTACACCAGGATGAGGAGGATATGGGTGTTGCTGGCGCTGGGGAGGAAATTGACCAGGAGGATTCTGATGGTGAGGTGGTTTGTTTAAGTCAGGCACCCGGGGAGACACCTGTTGTCCGTGGGAGGAATATGGCCGTTGACATGCCTGGTGAAAATACCAAAAAAATCAGCTCTTCGGTGTGGAAGTATTTCACCAGAAATGCGGACAACATTTGTCAAGCCGTGTGTTCCCTTTGTCAAGCTGTAATAAGTAGGGGTAAGGACGTTAACCACCTCGGAACATCCTCCCTTATACGTCACCTGCAGCGCATTCATAATAAGTCAGTGACAAGTTCAAAAACTTTGGCCGACAGCGGAAGCAGTCCACTGACCAGTAAATCCCTTCCTCTTGTAACCAAGCTCACGCAAACCACCCCACCAACTCCCTCAGTGTCAATTTCCTCCTTCCCCAGGAATGCCAATAGTCCTGCAGGCCATGTCACTGGCAATTCTGACGAGTCCTCTCCTGCCTGGGATTCCTCCGATGCATCCTTGCGTGTAACGCCTACTGCTGCTGGCGCTGCTGCTGTTGCTGCTGGGAGTCGATGGTCATCCCAGAGGGGAAGTCGTAAGCCCACTTGTACTACTTCCAGTAAGCAATTGACTGTCCAACAGTCCTTTGCGAGGAAGATGAAATATCACAGCAGTCATCCTGCTGCAAAGCGGATAACTGAGGCCTTGACAACTATGTTGGTGTTAGACGTGCGTCCGGTATCCGCCGTTAGTTCACAGGGAACTAGACAATTTATTGAGGCAGTGTGCCCCCGTTACCAAATACCATCTAGGTTCCACTTCTCTAGGCAGGCGATACCGAGAATGTACACGGACGTCAGAAAAAGACTCACCAGTGTCCTAAAAAATGCAGTTGTACCCAATGTCCACTTAACCACGGACATGTGGACAAGTGGAGCAGGGCAGGGTCAGGACTATATGACTGTGACAGCCCACTGGGTAGATGTATGGACTCCCGCCGCAAGAACAGCAGCGGCGGCACCAGTAGCAGCATCTCGCAAACGCCAACTCTTTCCTAGGCAGGCTACGCTTTGTATCACCGGTTTCCAGAATACGCACACAGCTGAAAACCTCTTACGGCAACTGAGGAAGATCATCGCGGAATGGCTTACCCCAATTGGACTCTCCTGTGGATTTGTGGCATCGGACAACGCCAGCAATATTGTGTGTGCATTAAATATGGGCAAATTCCAGCACGTCCCATGTTTTGCACATACCTTGAATTTGGTGGTGCAGAATTTTTTAAAAAACGACAGGGGCATGCAAGAGATGCTGTCGGTGGCCAGAAGAATTGCGGGACACTTTCGGCGTACAGGCACCACGTACAGAAGACTGGAGCACCACCAAAAACTACTGAACCTGCCCTGCCATCATCTGAAGCAAGAAGTGGTAACGAGGTGGAATTCAACCCTCTATATGCTTCAGAGGTTGGAGGAGCAGCAAAAGGCCATTCAAGCCTATACAATTGAGCACGATATAGGAGGTGGAATGCACCTGTCTCAAGCGCAGTGGAGAATGATTTCAACGTTGTGCAAGGTTCTGATGCCCTTTGAACTTGCCACACGTGAAGTCAGTTCAGACACTGCCAGCCTGAGTCAGGTCATTCCCCTCATCAGGCTTTTGCAGAAGAAGCTGGAGACATTGAAGGAGGAGCTAACACGGAGCGATTCCGCTAGGCATGTGGGACTTGTGGATGGAGCCCTTAATTCGCTTAACAAGGATTCACGGGTGGTCAATCTGTTGAAATCAGAGCACTACATTTTGGCCACCGTGCTCGATCCTAGATTTAAAGCCTACCTTGGATCTCTCTTTCCGGCAGACACAAGTCTGCTGGGGTTGAAAGACCTGCTGGTGAGAAAATTGTCAAGTCAAGCGGAACGCGACCTGTCAACAACATCTCCTCCTTCACATTCTCCCGCAACTGGGGGTGCGAGGAAAAGGCTCAGAATTCCGAGCCCACCCGCTGGCGGTGATGCAGGGCAGTCTGGAGCGACTGCTGATGCTGACATCTGGTCCGGACTGAAGGACCTGACAACGATTACGGACATGTCGTCTACTGTCACTGCATATGATTCTCTCACCATTGAAAGAATGGTGGAGGATTATATGAGTGACCGCATCCAAGTAGGCACGTCACACAGTCCGTACTTATACTGGCAGGAAAAAGAGGCAATTTGGAGGCCCTTGCACAAACTGGCTTTATTCTACCTAAGTTGCCCTCCCACAAGTGTGTACTCCGAAAGAGTGTTTAGTGCCGCCGCTCACCTTGTCAGCAATCGGCGTACGAGGTTACATCCAGAAAATGTGGAGAAGATGATGTTCATTAAAATGAATTATAATCAATTCCTCCGCGGAGACATTGACCAGCAGCAATTGCCTCCACAAAGTACACAGGGAGCTGAGATGGTGGATTCCAGTGGGGACGAATTGATAATCTGTGAGGAGGGGGATGTACACGGTGATATATCGGAGGATGATGATGAGGTGGACATCTTGCCTCTGTAGAGCCAGTTTGTGCAAGGAGAGATTTATTGCTTCTTTTTTGGGGGGGGGTCCAAACCAACCCGTCATATCAGTCACAGTCGTGTGGCAGACCCTGTCACTGAAATGATGGGTTGGTTAAAGTGTGCATGTCCTGTTTATACAACATAAGGGTGGGTGGGAGGGCCCAAGGACAATTCCATCTTGCACCTCTTTTTTCTTTTATTTTTCTTTGCGTCATGTGCTGTTTGGGGAGGGTTTTTTGGAAGGGCCATCCTGCGTGACACTGCAGTGCCACTCCTAGATGGGCCCGGTGTTTGTGTCGGCCACTAGGGTCGCTTATCTTACTCACACAGTCAGCTACCTCATTGCGCCTCTTTTTTTCTTTGCGTCATGTGCTGTTTGGGGAGGGTTTTTTGGAAGGGCCATCCTGCGTGACACTGCAGTGCCACTCCTAGATGGGCCCGGTGTTTGTGTCGGCCACTAGGGTCGCTTATCTTACTCACACAGTCAGCTACCTCATTGCGCCTCTTTTTTTCTTTGCGTCATGTGCTGTTTGGGGAGGGTTTTTTGGAAGGGCCATCCTGCGTGACACTGCAGTGCCACTCCTAGATGGGCCCGGTGTTTGTGTCGGCCACTAGGGTCGCTTATCTTACTCACACAGTCAGCTACCTCATTGCGCCTCTTTTTTTCTTTGCGTCATGTGCTGTTTGGGGAGGGTTTTTTGGAAGGGACATCCTGCGTGACACTGCAGTGCCACTCCTAGATGGGCCCGGTGTTTGTGTCGGCCACTAGGGTCGCTTATCTTACTCACACAGTCAGCTACCTCATTGCGCCTCTTTTTTTCTTTGCGTCATGTGCTGTTTGGGGAGGGTTTTTTGCAAGGGCCATCCTGCGTGACACTGCAGTGCCACTCCTAGATGGGCCCGGTGTTTGTGTCTGCCACTAGGGTCGCTTATCTTACTCACACAGTCAGCTACCTCATTGCGCCTCTTTTTTTCTTTGCGTCATGTGCTGTTTGGTGAGGGTTTTTTGGAAGGGACATCCTGAGTGACACTGCAGTGCCACTCCTAGATGGGCCCGGTGTTTGTGTCGGCCACTAGGGTCGCTTATCTTACTCACACAGTCAGCTACCTCATTGCGCCTCTTTTTTTCTTTGCGTCATGTGCTGTTTGGGGAGGGTTTTTTGGAAGGCCATCCTGCGTGACACTGCAGTGCCACTCCTAGATGGGCCCGGTGTTTGTGTCGGCCACTAGGGTCGCTTATCTTACTCACACAGTCAGCTACCTCATTGCGCCTCTTTTTTTCTTTGCGTCATGTGCTGTTTGGGGAGGGTTTTTTGGAAGGGACATCCTGCGTGACACTGCAGTGCCACTCCTAGATGGGCCCGGTGTTTGTGTCGGCCACTAGGGTCGCTTATCTTACTCACACAGCGACCTCGGTGCAAATTTTAGGACTAAAAATAATATTGTGAGGTGTGAGGTATTCAGAATAGAAATGAGTGGAAATTATGGTTTTTGAGGTTAATAATACTTTGGGATCAAAATGACCCCCAAATTCTATGATTTAAGCTGTTTTTTAGGGTTTTTTGAAAAAAACACCCGAATCCAAAACACACCCGAATCCGACAAAAAAAATTCGGTGAGGTTTTGCCAAAACGCTGTCGAACCCAAAACACGGCCGCGGAACCGAACCCAAAACCAAAACACAAAACCCGAAAAATTTTCGGCGCTCATCTCTAATGTTAACTGTGCATTATAGAGCAAAGTGACAAACAGGTATGTACAATCACATGTAAATCACAATGTATATAGTTGTCTACCAAATTGGTTGCATTTTGTTCTTAGAGGTCATGAGGATTTTAGTTGGTAAAATATTTACATACGCTGAAATACACAGATGATTGGGAATGTAAGGAAGGGACGATGTTTTCTGTTTTGTCGGTGGGTTGTTTCCGTCTGTTTTCGCCCTGGTAAGTCCTGGGTAAGTCTATATTGTAATATTTTCATAACCCTTTTAAACAGCCCTTATAATAAAGCCCTGTTCAGCTGGCTGTTGTTCAGCCAAGCATCTTTCCTTATGAATGGTAAGTATCCATGTGTCTCTAGTAATTGCAATCAAGGCCTAACATCCCACCCCCGTTTACAGAGCATGCCATAAAACTTAACTAAAACAAACACTAAGATAGCAGTTACCAACTATATAAAGCTGCAAGACAGTTTCATCCTAGAATACAATATATCTTATGATATACAAATTGACAGTGTAGATTACCTAGTTATAATAACACTATCACTGATGCATATATATTCTCAGCAGATCCAAAATGCAAGGAGTGTAGATTACCTAATAACACTATCACTGATGCATATATATTCTCAGCAGATCCAAAATGCAAAGGAGTGTAGATTACCTAGAAACCGAACCCGCTCATCACTAGTAGATAGTAGATTACTTGGGAGCCAGGGGTGACAGGGAGATAGTAGGTGACTGAGGAGGCAATGTAGCTAGCAGCCAGCTGTAGGATCGGCAGTAGGAGGAGTCCCAGGGGGATAGGTCCCTGGGAACTTCCTCCTAGGCCCAGTGCTGTTACAGTGGGAACCGGTGGCAGCACCAGGCAGTAGGTAGCAACTAGGCTGCGCTGGTGGCCCCTGTTCTTAGCAGCAGGAGGGCAAAGTTCCTGCTTTGCAGCAAGATTGTGCCACAGCATGTGACCCTGTCCCTGGGCTTTTCCTCCCCGCTCTCTGCTCACCACACCCCGCAGCCCGGGCTCTCTCGGCATGGGTGAGCGCCTCATGCTGCCTGTGAGCTCATTTCTGGAGGAGGCAGCCATCAGCTAGCGGCCCAGGGATTTAGAAGGCAGTGGCGACGCCCTCCACAGTGATGCACTGTACGCGGCTGCCTACCCAGTGTAATGGTTGGGACGGCCCTGTTCACATAAATGGTAACCCGGAGGCTGATGTAAACTGGGCATTAGTCATGTTTATATAGGAATCAGGATGCTTTCACACAAGCATAACTTCACTATGCAAGTTTCATAACACTCTCTTATTGCTTACAAATAAAAATCCAGCAATATAGGTACAACGTACACTACACACCCAGTACAGCATATGCTTTATCTTAGAAAACACTTCTTTTAAGCTGGATATATACTAGACTAAAGCTGGGTACACACTTCCCGCCTTACTCGGATCCCAAACAAGGCAAAACGTCATCATCCCGCTGTCGGATTCTCGCAGGGTTTGGGTTCTATATAAGTCCCCAGTGATCAGCGCCATCTTCACTCCGGCTGTGGAGAGTGTACTGGACGGACGTGTCCGTCTCTACTACTGTGTTTGGCACGGCGTGGGGCAGGTGCTCTGTCTGCTGTAAATGAAAGGGCTGCTCTCTCTGTCTGCTGTATCTGAAAGGGGTGCTCTCTCTGTCTGCTGTATCTGAAAAAGGGGTTCTCTCTCTGTCTGCTGTATCTGAAAAAGGGGTGCTCTCTCTGTCTGCTGTATCTGAAAAAGGGATGTTCTCTCTCTGTCTGCTGTATCTGAAAAAGGGGTGTTCTCTCTGCTGTATCTGAAAAAAGGGGGCTCTCTCTGCTGTACCTGAAAAAGGGGTGCTCTCTCTGCCTGCTGTATCTGAAAGGGGTGATCTGTCTGTCCATCCATGGGCTCTGTTTCAGTGCAAACTTAAAACAATAAAAGCTAAAAAGAAATAGCCTATAATTAGAATTATTAAAAAATACATATTATTTTGTTTGTGCTGTACCCCAGTGTACTATACAATTTTTATTTAATTTTCATAAGTACTGTGACACTGCCGGTCAGACCGCAGTATATTATTTCCTACTCATAAATGCATTGTGCGACACTATCGGTGACGTTAACTGCAGTGTGTAATTATTATATATATTTCTGACTCATTTATGCGACACTGTAACTGCGTGTGTGTGATATAAAAAATATTTTTACATTTTTCTAACTCATTTGTGCAACGCTGTCGGTGAAGTCAACCGCAGTGTGCAATTATCATATATATTTCTGACTCATTTGTGAGACACTGTAACCACCGCTGTGCAATATTGAAACTACTTCTACATATTTCTGACTCATTTGCGTGATTCTGTCGGTGAAGTCAACCGCAGTGTGAAATTATTATATATATATATTTCTGACTCATTTGTGCAACGCTAACGGTAAAATCAACCGCAGTGTGTAATTATTATATATATTTCTGACTTATTTGTGCGACACTGTCGGTGAAGGTCAACCCCACTTTGTGTCGATAGAAAGAAATGGAGCTACTACTAGTGCTGAAGCTACTGCCACTAGTCATGACATTGACAATGCAAGTCCGTCAACATCATCTGCTAAGGCAGATGCCCGGGGAATAGAAGGATTAAGTTAGGGCTTGTAAAATAATTTAATTTTAGAGTAGTTAAGAAAGAAAAATCAAAAGGAAAGTTAGCTGCAGGGGCAGTAAGACAAACTGCGCATTCAGAATCAGAACTATCAGACATTCTTGAGGAACGTCTAGGGGTGTCCACGTCAGCTGTGTGTGAGTCTGACATTTCTCACACTGTCCTCATAGAGAAGCCTCTTTCACCTCCTTCCACCATTTCTGAACCATCTGCACATGTGGGGAGCAGTACAAGTAAAGATGGTGATGAATATGATGAGGAGGACATAATATGCATTGAGTCGTATGTGGAAGTGGCACAGAATGAGGAGGATATGTGTGTACTATCTGACAGTGAAGATGTTGATGATGATGTTGTTTGTGTAAAGTCAGCCACCGGTGGCTGCAGCTGTTGACCGTGATAAAAAGAAAGCCATTGCGATGCCTGGGCATACGACCATAAAAGCCACCTCTTGGGTGTGGGATTATTTTTACCCCAATCCTGACAATGTTTATGAAAGCATCTGCTCCATTTGTGAGGCCAAATTTAGTAGTGGTAGGAATGTTAGCCATCTAGGCACCTCCTGCATGTTACATAATTTGCGGCGAATACATGAAATTTATTGTACAAGATTATAATGTAATTAACGCATCCTCATCAACATCCACAGAGTAATTACCTAACGGAAGTAGTACTTCTAAAAAGTTATTTTGTGAGGGCCCAAACAAACCAATCATTTCAGCCACAAGTGACGTTCCCTGTTGCTGAAATTATTGGTTTGTTAAAATGTGCATGTCCTGTTTAATATATACAACATAAAGGTGGGAGGGAGGCCCCAAGGACAATTCCATCTAGCATTTCTTTTCTTTGTATTATGTGCTCTTTGAAGCATTTTTTGGGCATAGTTTGTAAAACTGATATTCTGTCTGCCACTGCAGTTCCACTCCTAGATGTGCCACGTGTTTGTGCCACCCACTTCTATCGCTTAGCTTAGTTATCCAGCTACCTCGGTGCAACCTTTTGGCCTAAACTGGATGAAGACAATATTGTGAGTTGTGACGTGTTCAAAATAGACTGGAAATTAATGGAAATGTATGTTATTGAGGTTAACGATACTGTAGAATCAAAAACACCACCAAATTCTGAGATTTTAGCTGTTTTATGATTTTTTTCAAAAAATGCAGATCCAAAACCATAACCCGCAAGGGCGGTTTGGGCAAAACCAATACAGATTCAAAACCTGAAGGAGATACAGATCCAAAACCAAAACACAAAACCCAGCAAATGGCCCGGCGCTTACCCCTAATTTATACGCACAATTCCAAGATTATGGGTTGTTTGTTTTTTTTAAAAACACATATTGAGACACTAAATTCCAGAAATGTAACATAAATGTTAGTATGACGGTTACAGCAGCTGCTATGCAGCATTGTGGAATCTCGGAGCAGAATAGCAGACCAATGAATTGCGATGATGATTACCACTGTTTAAAGTTTAAACATTTGTCTTTGAAGACCAAGGGGGGAATTTATTAGCCTGCGAGAAAAAGGAAATACGAGACTATGGGGTGTTATTCAGAGATGAATGCAGATCGCTGCGTTCGTGGCCAGATCTGCGTTCATCTCTGCACATGCTGAGGACACCCAGCACAGGGCAAGGCCACCCAGCATATGTAAGTCCCCCCCTCTCTCCCGATGCATCCGCAGATTAATTGCGGACACATCGGTACTAAGGTTGACCCCTAGCGTCAGGCGGTCAGCGGACATTTTTCTGACGCCGCCCTCGCAACGCAACGGGGTCACCTGTCAATCACATTGCGGTCGCATCCATCGGGGATGTGACCACTATGTGTATGGCTGCACAGCCGCTCTGCGGCCACTGTGTATGCGCAGTTTGCTGCCACCGGCAAACTGCGCTGCGGGCAAGTTCTCCTGTTGTTTTTTTTAAAGTGGCAATCATTTACACAGCAAAACTAACCTGGTATTGCTGTGAAAATGATAGTGGCTTTAAAAAAAAATGGTAGCACTCGCACAAAATCTTGCACTTCCAGCTTCTCACAGGCTATTACATCCCCCCTGCATGATGGTTCACATAGAGTATTACAGATTAACAGGGATATAGAAAATTGAGACTTCACAGAGCTGCAGTATACCAATTATTCTTATATACTGAGGCACAAATAAGTCTCATTACTTAAAGGAGCCACTTTCCACCACGAGTAGTTCGGCTTTTGGTTCTTATATATTACAGGTAGGACACATTTCAATTAAATAATACTTAACAAACACTGTGGGGGAATTCAATTCTGGGCAAAGGATGTGACTTACCCATTACCGAGGCGTTATAACGCCAGCAACAACACCCCATCTCACACCTTTCTCCCAGCCGGCTGAATGCCAAATTCACACAAAAGCGCTCACAACCTTATGGGGCAGGAAACACTTTTGTGGGAGATCGGGCTGCTGTATGATTTGCCCGGGCGACTGGATTAGCAAGCAATTGCATTCCCTCCACTATCTCCAGAATACCAGAGCCGACCCTAGGCATAGGCAAACTAGACAAATGCCTAAGGCATTTTGTATGACTAGGGGCACAAGCAGCTTCTGTATACAAAATGCTACATTACAGTGTATTCCTGAAAATCACTGTAACGTAGCATTTCATATGCAGATATAGGGGGACATTTACTAAGCAGTGATAAGAGCGGAGAAGTGAGCCAGTGGAGAAGTGCCCATGGCAACCAATCAGCACTGAAGTAACATCTATAATTTGCATACTATAAAATTATACAGAGCTGCTGATTGGTTGATGGAGCAATTTCTCCACTGGCTCGCTTCTCCGCTCTTATCACTGCTTAGTAAATGTCCCCCATAGCCACAGTCGCACACAGAATATAGGCATGCCACATATCATTTTAATCAGCAGAAGCTGCTTGTGCATCCTAGTCACATAGTAATGCAAATCAGATGCATTTTCATAAAAAAGGCACCCAACGTTAGTAGAGCTGCCAGCTCACTCACGCCAGGCATCTCCTGCTGCATGGCGTATTGAGGCTAGATGTATGAGGGCACATCTGTATTCAAGCAGAGGCAGAGGTCACAGTGTTAGCGGCCATGTGAGTGCGGTGTGCAGTTGGGTTGATTGGGCAATAGTGTTTGGCATATGCGTAAGGGGCATTATGTGTGTCATGTGTATAAGGGCATTAATAATGTGCGTCATATGTGTAAGGGACATTGTGTGTATAAGGGCATTAATAAAGCTTGGCATAATGTGTAAGGTGCATTATGTTTATAAGGACATTAATAATGTTGTCATATGTGTAAGGGGCATTACTGTGTGGTATTATGTGTATAAATACATTACTAATGTGTGGCATTATGTGTATAAGGTGCTCTACTGTGTGGCATAATGTATAGAAAGGGCAATACTGTGCGTTTAATGTGAATAAAGAGCAATATGGTGTGGTGTAATGTGAATAAGGAGCAATTCAGTGTGATACTGTGAGGAGTAACGCTTATAAGGTAAAGTGTGATATAACATGAATTAGGGACACTGTCACATGGTAAAATGTGAATAAAGTTACACTACTGTGCGGTGTAACTTCAATTGGGGGTACTATTGTGTGGCCATGCCCCTTCTTAGCAAGAACACACTCCTTTTTGGACTGTGCACCGAATGCATCCCAAAATGAGGACTAATGTGGTTGAGGGGTGATGATGCTGGGAAAGGGGTGCATACCCTCCAACTGTACCTTTTTGGCAGGTACAGTACCTTTTTAATGGTCTGTACCGATTTTTGACTCTCCAAACTTCCATTGAAAATATAGGAAAGGCGGCGTGACCACATCCCCTTTACCTGTGGTCACGCCCCCTTTCCTAATTTGTACCGATTTTTATGTGCCAAATGTTGGAGAGTTTGGGGGTGAAGAGTCAGAGGCGGAACTAGCGGCGGTGCTAGGGGGCACCAGCCAAAATCTTGCCTAGGGCATCATATTGGTTAGGGCCGGCTCTGCAGAATACTGTACATATGTTCCCCCAGTCAGTATGGAGAATGGCATGAATTAAAATTTGTGTTTTTCCCTCACATTGCTGGAATGCTTGAAATCTAAATTGCAATTCAGTGCAATCAGAATGAGACCAGATAGAAGTGCGTACCCTCCAACCTTACCTTTTTGCCAAGTACAGTACATTTTTTTATGGTCCTGTACCGATTTTTGGCTCTCCAAAATCCCATTAAAAGTATAGGAAAGTGGTGTGGCCACGCCCTTTTACACATGGCCACGCCCCCTTTCCTAATTTGTACCGATTTGTATGTGTAAAATGTTGGAGGGTATGGAAATGTACAAGATTAGCACTGTAGCAAAAGAAACATTACCTCCCTATAACTGTTCAGCAGAGTGCATTGCAAGTGTACAATCAGGTTTCCAAGATCATGCAGTGCTGCTTATTTTCTGCATCATTTAGACTTGCACTATAAACTAGTCAGGGAGAAATACCTGAGGGCTTGCAGTTAGTTGAGGCATAAGAAAATAGCATCGATATATACGGTACCATTCAGATTACCTTCGTGGAGACAACCTTTCCCATAATGCACTGGGTCAACCTCAGCAGCTTTTATGACTAGTAACATGTGGCGAGTGAAGTGGAGTGAGACACCGAGCCCGAAGCTGCAACAAACGGAGACAGGAAAAAACATAAACATGCTGTAAGGGCAGAAGAGAACTTCTGCCCTCACCTGATGCCACATCCGGGGTCTTTTCGACTAAAGGAAAATAAACTCAACCACAGCGGTATTGTATTCCTGCAATAGCCGTCCCCTGACGGCCTCTGCTACCCGCACTGTGATTGACACCCTATGACGTCACAACATCTGGACGTCACCCGGGTGTCAATCACAGTGTGGGGAGGAGGAGTCGGTGGGGGACAGCTATTTCAGACATACGCTGTGAATCATTATCGCAGCGGGTGCTAGGGACCTGGCCGTGCTGTTGTATGAAAAAACCCCACTCAGAAAATGTTGGCTGTAGTTCCTTCCAAGCAAGTCTCCTGGGTGTCAGTGGCAATGCAAGCATCTGCAGCCAGCTTGTTGTTATGATTCTGATACTCAGGTCAGGGGTGATCTTATACGGTAGGACCTGAATACCAGAACGTAATGCTGGGAAAGGGGAATGGAAAGGGAATAGCCCCTGGCACCCTATCTCCGTTGTCTCGCCCGTGCTGTCAGTACACTCTTGCGAGACTATGGTTGCTTGGGCCCATGGCAGCCGCGTTTGAAGGGCGGATTACGTCTGCCCAACTCCGATGCCCCCTCAGGTCTTAATGAGAGACAAAGAGTGAACCGAGACAGGGTGATAACAAGGGGCCCTCTAACTGAACAACAAAGCCAGGGGCTACTAACAAAGCTGAAACTAAAGTATGCGCGGATTTCCGCCAGGGAAAAGAACAACAAAATACTCCACTTGTCCACTCTCCTACACGGCACCGCCGAGTACCGGAGAGGACTGTGGAAGCGGATACCTCCGCAAATGCTCCAATAACAGAAAACAATATAAAGTGGTTTAGGCCGCAACTCGCGGCGGAGCCGCCACTCACGAAACCAAGCAAGATCCTCTATCGACTGCCACAGGTAAACGAGGACCAGAAGAACTCCTTAGGATAAGACGGCTACACCAAGACTCAGGAACTCAGAGAACTGGAAAGACCGGGCACAGCAGACCAGGAACAGACGTTCACCAAACATGAGCAGCATGCAGGAAGCTATCACCGGCGTCTGTGTGAGGCACTGAGGAGGCTTAAAACAGGGAACCCTCCAATCAGAGTCCAGAGCCTAATTACCCAAAATGTCATGCAGCTGTCTTGCTGCACAACCAGAGAACATGTGTAGTGCATATTAATTAAACACCAGCAACGGGGAACGCGGTCCGCCTGTGGCGTCCCCGTTGCTATGGACCCGGCGGCTCAACACGCACGCGTCCTGGCGTTGCTAGGGACCCGGCGGCTCAGCGCGCACGGCGTCCAAGCGTTGCTAGGGACCCGGCGGCTCAGCGCGCACGGCGTCCCTAGCGTTGCCAGGCGCCGTGCAGAAAGGGGAGAAGGTGCAGCGGCCGGCTACGGACCGCTGCGCCTAACAGTACCCCCCCTTGAGGAGGGGTTAAAGAACCCTTAAAGCCAGGTTTCCGAGGAAATTCCTGAAAAAATAATCTCTTGAGTCTAGGGGCATGTAGATCCCCATCCAGGACCCAAGACCTTTCCTCCGGACCATAGCCCTTCCAGTGAACCAAAAAATATAGTCGGCCCCGAGAAACTTTTGAATCTAAAATCTTCTCAACCAAGAACTCCTGTTGCCCCTGAACATCCACTGGAGATCTACCCTGGGAGGTCTTCCGAGGAAATCTCCTGGAAGAAACATATTGTTTCAACAGGGAACAGTGGAAAGTATTTCCAATTCTGAGAGATCTTAGCAAGCGTAGCCGAAAAGCAACTGGGTTGACCTTCTTAATGATAAGAAACGGTCCATTAAATTGGGGTCCCAGTCTAGCCGAGGGTTGTCGGAGCTTGATGTTGCGAGTTGACAACCATACCTTATCTCCCACCTTAAAAGTGCAAGGATGTCGGAGCCTATCA